>NC_060170.1:13402263-13507458 GCF_021292245.1 Micropterus dolomieu
AAGGTAAGCCCCCCCCCCCCCCCCCCCAAACTTAATGTCTATTTCTTTATTCTATATATATAAATTGAACATAATAAAAAAAATTTAAAAAATTATTTTAGATGACAAATAAATGTAATCAACTTAGGTCAAAATGGCTTTGGTCAAATAATTTAGAAATTGTGATGAAACGAGGAAATTTTTAGTTCAGTGAGACGACAGGAAGCCAGAAGAAATGTTGAGATTAAAAATTGTGACATTTTGTGTTTTTTGTTAGAATTACGGTGGGGGGGCATCTTACCCCAGTGAGCGTCTTACCCCATGTTACCCTACATGAAATAATAAAGGAGGACGATTTCGTCATTGGTCAAATGTAACTCTTCTAAATGAAATCAAGTCATTTAGAGGCAGAAACTACCTTTCAGTCAATAAGTAGACAATCTGCAATCACTTTCTGGCAAGTATAATACTGGATTTTATGTGTTGTTTTGGCCATTTAAAGGCAATTGAAGAGGTAAAAAAGTACTAGCTGAGTTATAATCTGTCAAATGTAACTTCTGAATAAAATCATGTCATTTTGAGGCAGAATCCACCTTTCAGTCAATAAGTAGAGACTGCAGTCACTTTCTGGCAAGTGGAATACTGCATTACATGGGTTGTATTGGCCATTTAAAGGTATTTTAACAGATAAAAGGGACTGGATTGGTTGGTGCACAGAAACTAAAATAATGTAGTCAAAAGGATAATTGCTTCTATTATTGGCCATAATCACGTAAATGTCATGCCTGGTTACGCTGGTAACTGCAAACACTTATTTGGCCACAATTGTGTTTATTCCGTTAAAAGAAACGTTGAAGTATCACAAAGACATACCTTTGCTAGATAAAAGAAGCTGTAAAGGGACTGGGCAATTTAGCTTCAATAGGCTATGCTGCGCGCGCTCCCAGCGGACAGCAGTCAGTTTTCGGCATGACACCTGCTGGATGCTCTGCTGTCCAGTCTTTAAGGTCTGCTAACACCTTATACAGTCTATGATTAACACACAGTTAAAAACGGGGACATTTCCGGACGGAGACAGGCCACCAAAGAGACGGGGACGTCTGGTCACCCTAACATGCAGGGGTGCCCATATTTTTGTCCATGTGTGATGATTAACTGTTCCCTGAGCAGAGTAACCGGGTGAAGTTAGTTTAATATTCAACATTCATCGGTTTTCGCGCCTGTTACATTCAATAGCTCCGTGTCAAAATCTCCATTTCTCCCAGTTTTGGGATATATTGGAGAGCTAATTCAGGCAGAAGTTTCACAGCTGTGATCACCTCAAAATCGCTGAAGATAACGACGCAGTCCAGAGCGCAATGCACTGAATGTTTGTCAGATGCGCCTGTCGCTGTAGGGGGAGTTAGGGACCGTCTGCAAATTGCAACACATCCCTTTCAATCTTCAATAACTTTTTTGTTTTTCAACATAAAAATCTCAAACCACTGCTAATATAACTAGTGACCACCCTCAAACATTTCACACCTGTAAGTTTGTAAACAAACATGAAAATAAATTAATACATTAATTAAATTCTCAATTATGCAAATTACAATTGAACAATTTTAATAGCTTGCTCATTGTTGAATATATTGGCATAAAATCACCTCTCATCTCTCCTGCGCATCCTCTCACAACTTTCACACCTGTAAGTTTCTGATAAAACACTTAGGGAATCCCTTAACTCCAATATCAGGGACCCAATGCCTGAAATATGCACCTTTTTGACATTGTAATTTCAATAGCTTGCTCATTGTTGAATATATTGGCATCAAATCACCTCTCATCTCTCCTGCGCATCCTCTCACAACTTTCACACCTGTTAGTTTCTGAAAAAAGCTCTTAGGGAATCCCTTAACACCATTATCAGAGACCCATTGCCTGATCGCCCAGCTGTTATTTGTGGAAAAGCCATTAGAAGTTCCTTTCATAAAACTTTTACTTAGAAATGATGTGTCTTTCCGTGTGACATTGATAAGTTTAATCCAGACCACTCTCTTTAAGTCTCCTGTTGGGTTAAGATCTGGTGACTGACAGTACCTGTACTGAAAACCTAAGTGACCAAATCCTGGGTGAACTTCTAAAGGTGTGAAAATGAACAGTGCCTTGATGGTCAAACAAGGACATGTTTTTTTTCCTTCTGTGGTATGTATTTTGATTTTTTAAAAACAATCTACAACAAGGGTTGTATCTGGCACATTATACATGAAACTTTTAGTTTGGGGGGCTACCAAATCTGGCTCTATATCCCTTATTTGTGATCCCTGACTTTTATTTTTCCTGTATTAAAAACTGTAATGACATCTCTTTGTGCATTACCAGACTAATACATTCATTGGGACTGATGCCTTTATCTTATCACTTGATTTGGTATCCTGATGGTACAGTGCAGTGCCCCTTTGGTGTGGGAAACGTGGGTTCAATTCCCACTGTGGCAAATCCACCAGTGTGTCCCTGAGCATGACACTGAACTCTTAGTTGCTCCATAGGGAATGCAACCTCTGAAATAAATAGCAATTTTATGTCACTTTGACAGTCAACTTACATGCTGACTAGTTGATGCCTCAACATTAATGATGTCGTAATCACCACCGGTTTAACTGAGCTGGTGCATTCTTTGGTAAGAATTTGTCACATCAAGCCAGTGTTACATACTGTTATATGGAAGCAGTAATACTGGTAGATAATAGTCCCTGCACAAAGGATTAGGCGATAATTTGATTGTTCCTCAACAACTTTAAAGCCCCAGTGAATTATTTTCAGCATGAAAGTGTGGAGTACATTCACATACTTATTTTGAAGAGTTTTGTTTGTAGACGGAATGCCAACTTTATTAAATCATTGACAAGAGAATATACATCTGTTTTACTCCAGTACAAACATTATCATTGTAAACCAACATTCCCAGTGTCAACATACAGAAAATAAAGTTAAAACATCATAATTGCCTCTTGTCTAGTGATAGTCCTATTTCCAATAGTTCAGTCAAAGAATAAATCATGTATGTTTGGTAGCTCAAAAGATAAACCACCTCAATCTCTCAGTTACCCCAAAAAAGAATCATGTACTTTTACAGCAGGGTTTTTTGTAAGCACTAGATTATTCTAAGCAGAGATGGGCAGTATTTTAATTAAATGTATTTAAAATATATATTTAATTACTTAGTTTGTTGTCAGTTGTATTTTGCTGGACAGAAATAGTGTAATTTGTTGTTTTAAAAAGTGATGGTACCACAGGAAATGTACAAAAGTGAAAAGTGAAAAATCATTCTTTTAAATGTATGGATTAAAAACCTAAATGTTTTGCATGTTCAGTAACAATAGCCTTAGAAAAATAACTCGCAAGGAATAATCAGGCATATTTTTCAAATCTGAGGGCACTATCCCTAGGCACAAACACCTCAATCATTACAACTTATGTTGTATGCTGAGTGTATGTGGCTTTGGAGGTAGAGTGGTTACCTGTTAATTGGAAGATTGGTGGTTCAATCCCCGGCTCCTCCAAGCTACCTGTCGAAGTGTCCTTGGGCAAGAATGATTGCCCACCAGTGTGTGAATGTTAGTTTCTGTTTGAGCACTTAGGCTCAGGCCCCATCCGCACTACTGCACTTTAGTTAACAAAGGAAAATTAAAATGAATATGGTCTCCGTCCACACCAGCGTAGCCTATTAGCTGCGTTTTAGAATTGATCTCCGTCTACATTAATATGACTGAAAACGCACATCTGCTGGCCGTTCAAGTACACTGGGAATGCGCGTGCCGGTGTAAACATGAAGCAGATGGTCTCTTCCGTAGTTACAGAAGATTTGGCAAAAGAATAAAGAAATGCAGACGAAGAATCAGACCAGATTTATATTTTCCATGCACCAATAATGAGTGCAGAATGAGAACAGACTGAGAGTCGTCGCAAAGTAAACGGCGACATGCACAGTACAAGTGTAGACAGATAAGTGTTATTTGCATGGTACAGAATATTTTAGTCAACTTAAAAACTCTGTTGGTAGCATCGTGTTTCTGCTTTGCATGACTTATAAGACCCAATCAGAGAGCCGAGCGTGAGCGTCTGCGTTGTCATTTCTAAAGTCCTCTGTTTCGGCCCGTCTTCACTAAAACGCTCTCCAGGGGTTTGGAAACGCAAAACGAGGTCGGCAGCGTTTCCAGACTTCTCCGTTTTAGGTCTTCGTTTTCACCGTTTTAGTCTGGACGGGAGGTACAAATGTAGCAAAAGGTCTCTGTTTTAATTCAAAAAACACACTAGTGTGGATGGGGCCTCAGTGTATGAATGGGAGTGAATGGTGAATGCGATATAGTGTAAAAGCGCTTTGAGTGGTTTATACAAATAGAGCATTTACATTTACATCGTAGAGGACTACAAGTACCTGGGAGTACACATTGACAATAGCGGCAAGAACACTTAAGGGCCAGAGCCATATGTCAAAGTATTTCAGATTCTGATACACATTTTGAAGCATCTTATGATTGAGTGCCGATGGAGAACGACTGTAACAGTACATCACCTGTCCATAATTTGTTGTATGTTCATAATTTGTTACTCCAAAAGAAACAAAAAAATCTAAAATATTATGTATCATCCAATAGTTAGTTGTAGATTTTACTTATTTGAGTGTTCTACTTTAATTTTCCATCTGTCTTTATCAATCTATGGTACTGAATGTTAACTATCATTATTGTTCTAATATTTGATGTCAGTACAGGTTCACTGTTTTCTGGATTGCTTCCTATAGTTATTTGTAACTCGTTAGAGCTCACAACTGGAGATAAAGCAGACTTGAGGAACCAGCTGACACTTTGATACTATTCCAGTACATACAACCAGACATTAATTGATGCACTTCAGCATGTGTTTCCTGATTGCAGAATGCACTGTTTAATGTCTATGCATTGTGGTCATACTACTGTATCTACCAATTTTGACCAGTGTTCATTTTGTTAATGTTGCATTGCATCCATGGATTTTGAATTGGAATCATTCCTTGGACCTTTACAACACAGGGTTGCTGAGTGTCTGATACTGTGCGTGTGTGAGCATAACATTAACTGTCACATCCAATAGATCCAGCAACTGCAGGCAGAATGAGTGTGTGTGTGTGTGTGTGTGTGTGTCTGTTGTAGTGTTGGCTTGATGCACAATGTGCATTAAACTGGATTGTTTAAATCAGAATTCGGTATTATTGATTTCAAATTATTTATTGATAAAAATGTATTTCTCTGAAAACATTCTGTTCTGGCAATATATTCAACAATGAGCAAGCTATTGAAATTTCAATGTCAAAAAGTACATATTTCAGGCATTGGGTCCCTGATATTGGAGTGGAGGGATTCCCTAAGGGCTTTTTTCAGAAACTAACAGGTGTGAAAGTTGTGAGAGGATGCGCAGGAGAGATGAGAGGTGATTTGGTGCCAATATATTCAACAATGAGCAAGCTATTGAAATTGTTCAATTGTAATTTGTAACAATTGTAATTAAGAATTTAATTAATGTATTAATTTGTTTTCATGTTTGTTTACACATTTACAGGTGTGAAATGTTTGAGGGTGGTCACTAGTTATATTAGCAGTGGTTTGAGATTTTTATGTTGAAAAACAAAAAAGGTATTGAAATGGATGTGTTGCAATTTGCAGACAGTCCCTAACTTCCAACCACTCCCGCTCTAGACTGCGTCTTTATCTTCAGCGATTTTGAGGCGATCACAGCTGTGAAACTTCTGCCTGAATTAGCTCTCCAATATATCCCAAAACTGGGAGAAATGGAGATTTTGACACGGAGCTATTGAATGTAACAAGCGCGAAAACCGACGAATGTTGAATATTAAACTAACTTCACCCGGTTAGCAGAGTAGGTCTATGACACAGCCCAAATGATAGATATACCTAGCTACACAGGCAATACTGCCATCCTTAGGTAGGCAATACTGTCACTTAACAACTGACTAAAAGCAAAGACATTTATGTCAAATTAAATAGGCCTACAGTCCATCCAAGCACATGAATCATCTATCTATCGATCTATCTATCCAAAATGGGCATCCACACTGTGTACTGCAGTAATCACATAGGAATAGACATGAAATTAGCCTACGTAAAATAGCTTACTGGTGTTGGGTGTAGCTCACTGTAAACCGTCTGTCTCTCCTTACTTGCTAACACTTACAGTTTGCTTCAAGACAAAAGGTCTACTTCTGTGAAGAAAGTAATACCAGCGGCTCTGCCAAAGGTTGTTTATGCATCAAGATGAGCCACTGTAAGTGAACGTTTAGATTTCTTTTGGGGAAAGATGAAATCAAGCACAAGAGAGACGTCCCGCTCGGCTGCGCTCTCAGGCCGTACCAAGGTGTCAGGTCGTGTCGACAACAAAGCCCTCCCCTTCATGACTCAGGGGACACCTCTCTTCCTCATATCTTATTCTACCTGAGGTGTCAGACGCACCGGTTGCCAGGTGTGAGAAGGTCGTCAGTAATGTCATGTCATGACTGAAGAAGGCTACTCTTTTCCTGTGTTGTTGGTCAACATCAGTTAAATGTAGTTCATTTACAAAAGAGCGAAGGTCGACACACCCGTCCCAAATTGGTGAGTGAACACCAGAGCTGTTTTAACCTTTATTTGTTTAATTTAAAACTACTTAAAAGCTGTTGGCATAAATGCGTTTCAAACTAGTATCCTAATGTTCAGCAGTTTTTCTTTGAGTTTCGTTTTGTTGTGTTTGTGTGTGTGTGTGTGTGTGTGTGCTCGCAGGTAGGAAAACTGAAAGAAGACATCAACACCTTAGTTAGTTGTGCCATGTAATGCAATACTGTGTAGTAATATGCATTAAGCAGACTTACTACCCTTGAGTAACGGTATAATGTATTGCAAACAAAGTTTGTACTGCAATTTCATGAAAAAGGGGAGGGGTTTTCTATTATTTTGTCCACCACAACAGAAAAAAAAAGAGAAATACCTTAAAAGGTAGGCTAACTGGAGTCAGTATTGTTTTGTTGTTAAATGGCTTAAATTATTAATGGAGATTATTATAGGTTATCAGTTGCTTTTCCGCGACAATAAAAATGGTAGTTTATATAAATGGTGACTATGATGTTATACAATTTCATATTTGTTGTGTAGGCCTACTCACCCAAGCTATATTGCAGTAACATTTGAAATGCATGGTACAACGTGGATCAGTACTTTAACAGTGCAGAATGTATCTTTGATATTCTGATTTTTCTTTTGTTTGGGTGCAAATCAGCATAATGTATGATGTAATTTTCAGCAAGAGATTGTGTTGTAGTGACTTACATTTAGCTACCTAAACAGTGCTACTTTTTGTTTCTGATGTAGCACCAAATTAAAGAAAATATTTGTTTATTTAGTAATTTAGTTTGTTAAAATAATGATTGTAAGTTATTGGTTTCTGTGAGAATAAAAAAAGTAATCTGCAGATAAAATGTTAAATAATATTACATATAAAATAGTATTACCCGAGACACACTGGTTGGTCTGAGTGTATAGCTGAATATTTAGGTGTTATTTTATTTAGAACATAGAGAAATAAGCGTCCAGATCGCGCCTTGCTCAAGCGATCCTGTTAAAACTTGTTAGCGGTGTCGCAGGATGAAACCCAGGTTGTTGTCACTGTGGTTACTGTACAAAACAAGAAGGAAAAAATCTGTGAATAGGTGTAACCCCTTTGTGGCAACCTGTAAATTACAGGCTGAAAGCCATTGGAGGATGCTTTCCCACACCTCTTCAGGTGACTAATTGCATAAAGGATTTCACCGTTGAGCAGGGAGGCAGATATCCTAAAGTTGTTGGGGTTTTCAACCAGGCAGCATAAGTCTGCCGAGTGCTCACTCTGTTAATCAGTCAACATCCAGTTCAAAAACCTGCAGAAAAGGACTCTGAGGCAAATAAGCATGCATGTTAGTAGTTTGTTGTCACTGGGGCCGGTGTTTTAGAAGTCTGTGCACTGTGAGTAGGATCTTTAAAGTCAGTGGATCTGAATGAAGATAAGCTCCCAGGAATAAGGAAGTTCATAAAATTCAGTCCATGTGGGGGTTTTTCAGAGAGCAACAAGGTTGGATGAGTTAAACAAACAAAATGCGATGAAGTATTTATCCCCAGCAATCAATCATTTATGACTGAATTAAATTCCTGAACTGTATATTCATTTTTGTTTTAAAGCTTTGAACACAGTACGACCAGTATATCATAATCCTTTTCTGGCTAATCAATCCAGTTCCACTTTGAAACCAGTTGCTCCTCACCTTTGATCCAACTTTGTTAACTTATAACCCTCAAATGTTTTTTGATGTTGCAGATGAAAGGGTCGTATGTTGCTCTCAGTCAAACCCTAATTTCCATGTTAATTCTCACATAGGCCCACGCTTTTCCACAGCATGTGATGCCCGTAGATGTCTTGTAGGCTATAAGTCAGCAGTCCACGCACAAACAGTTATTGGTTTGTGCTTGTTGTTTTCCCTTCATATCTTTTTGTTTAAGGTAAAAACAAGACTTGCAGCCAAGCCACAGGTTAACGTCATCTCATTTACCGCATGGTGGTGACGTCACTTTGTGTTTCAGGGTACACAGCGTGATGCTTTGTGCCAGGATGAGGAGAGATGTTGGGTTGGTTCTGCTCTTGTTGCTGTCTGCAGCTGTAAAGTGCAACAGTAAGTTGACAGGCTTGTATGACATTGTCTTTGGCCATAAACAACACAATATTTAAAGGACCGGTTAACTCAAAATACAAAAATAAAAACATGTGTTGCCAGGCATGTCTCCACCAGGGAAACCAGTCCTGCTCGGCTGCAGGTCCCCTGAGAAGGAGACGTTCACCTGCTGGTGGGAGCCAGGCTCCGATGGAGGGCTGCCGACCACACACCGCCTCTTTTATGAGAGAGAAAGGTCAGTCAGGTTTAGATTTTTTTAATTTAATTTTCTTTTTTTTTTTGTTGCATTTTGCCTTTTTTTAAAAGGTCACAGTGGAGATACAGACAGAATTATAGTGAGGGAGAGAGAGAGACAGGTCCCCGGCTGGAATAGAACCAGCGTTTCAATCACTATGCGTCTTAGTCACGAGGCCACCAGATGCCCCAAGTTTCTGATAAATTTATAACCAACACTGAGAGCAAGTGAGAGTACAGTGTTAAAACTTTTCCAGTATAAACAGCTGGCCACAGGATTGCAATTAAGTTATTGTAAAATTATCATTTTCTAACTGACACAAAAATGAACAGTTTTGTAGTGTTAATGAAAAATACAGTATGAACTGATTTTGATTACTTTCACAGACCTTAACTGACTTTTTAAAAATACATTATGTAGCTGTTTTTTTCTTTTACAGTTTAATTGGTTTTAATGCACTATTTGTACTTTTTTATATACATTGTAATAAACCTATTTTTTTATTAAACCTAAATTAATACTGACAGCTTATAAATAACTTTTTTGTCAGTCTGTCCAAAGCCGTCTGCAAGCACAGAGCATAACAAAATGTTCTTTGTGTGTGAAGAAAAGAGTGATTGTTGTGATGTAATCACAACATGAGAGGGGAAAAACCCTTCTTATTGCACTTTACTTTTTATTTTAACATGATTTTGGAAACTGCACCTGCTACATCCTATATCATGTAACGTGAATATACTGAACTTATTGCCCAGCCTGAAGGCATTTATCACTGACACAAATGTAAAAAAAAAAACAAAAAAAAAAACATTAAATACAAAATGAAAATGTCAATATATTGCTGTCTGTCAAAACAGTTAAAATTGAAATTAAAATTCAGTGAACACCACCAGACATGGTGCATTATGTCCAAATATGAACTGTATGTTCAGGCTCGAGGCACATGCTTAGGTGCCAAAGTCCAGGGAGTGAGTTAGTGAATTACTTATGGCCCACTCGAAGAAACCAGGTCTCAATCCAGCATGGGAAGACCTGTGCATGTGAGAGAGAGATGAGTTCCAAAATAATTTCACTGCAACTTCTCTTCACACAAAGAAACAATATCCCCAAGCCCTGAACTCAACTTCAGACTGTCGTATGTGTAGTTTCAGAAACAGAACACAAATAACAGCAACAAAGAGCATGACTGAAACAATACAAGGTGTGAGAATAAGAGATGTCATGAGCAAAATAATGATTGACAGAATAAAAATCAATATAAGAGTGAGAGATTGGAAGGGGGAGTCAGACTTTCTCTTGTGAGTGAGTAAGATCACCATCTTAAATGAACAGGCAAGTACTAACTATGATCAGTAGGGCAGCGGTAAAATAGTCTGGTACATTTATAATGTCAGAGAAACAGGTGAAAAAAACAAGCCAAAATACAAGTGAACAGTCAATAGTTCAACTAATACACAAACAGCTTCTACTCTGTGGCCTTTACTGTCCCATCATCATTTTATCAAGCAGACTCATGCTAATGTAATTAATACAAGTTTGCGAAAAGCAACCACACTTTAAACAAGTTACAGCAAGGCAAATCTTCTCTACCACTTCATTTCTCATTAATTAATTATGCTTCATGAATTCACTGGCAAAATACACATTTACTTAGATATGTAGAAATTTAAAATGAGCTCCTTGTGTTGTCTGACTAATAGGCAATCGTATATGAAATTGTAGCCAGCTGCTGAATCCTTCCTCGATCGTGTTCAGTAACGCAAGCAAGCTGATAGTGAAACATCACTGACAGACTTTGCACCAATTTATGAATGAAATAAGATTGATGGATGGGGTTATATAAGAAATGAATGGATCCAGCTTCACGTGTGCAATTCAGGTGAAATTGCTCCAAAATGCAAAAAATACTGGACAATACTGCTACTTAAGATACTTTGGACGGTTAATTAGCAATAAATATATATATATAGTTCTTGTATAGTTCCGATACAAAAACGGTTATTGAAGCGTAATTTAACAAAGTTTATATTTCTTTCATACAATAAAGCACTGTATTTAAAGAATATCAGGTTAATGCTGTTGAAATCTTACTGTAAATTTACTGCAATCATTTACAGTGTAAAGCTGTTGTTGTTGAGCTGTCAGTGTAGCGTTCTAGACAGGCGAGTGGAAAACTACCAGCCCCTTTGTTCACACACTTGTGCTCAGTCAGCTGAGCACAAATCTTTGTTGCTGTGCAAGTAAACCTGCAGACTTCAAACGCTTCACCTGTTTGACCCTCACTTGTCCTGGCCCCGGGCAAAATGCTAATAGTTTCAAGTTAATTTATTAAAGTTTGACGAGGCAGGGTACAGCGCCATAAAACAACGTTTCTAATTAAACAGTGAATCCTGAGATGTGTCAAACATCAGCAGCACTCAGCATCATAAGCAAAAGCATGAAAATTAGAAAATACAGGAAAGTTCATGTCTATTTGTTCAACACATGGGCACAAACAAATTCCCTGAGCCAATGAAGCGAGTAAGTGGATGGTGAGGCTGCAGGGGGGATGACCTGTCCTTGAGTATGTTGGTGAGGGTGCACAGGGTGGCCTCATCACGCCTTTCACTCAGGGATGGAAGAGAAGAAGACAGAATGCCGATGATCCTGCAGCATGGTTTCTGTACCCTCTCCAGCGCCTCGGAGAGGCCTTTTGTCAGCCCACCCCAAACTGGTCTGGCATACTCAAGGATAGGACAACTGAAGGTCAAGTATATTTGTTTTAGAACATCACATGGGAGCCCAGCTCTTTTGGCAACACTGAGGTAATGGATCCTTGGCCGAGTCTTTGAGCTTATATACTTGATGTGGGTATCCCATGACAAATCAGATATCTGAACTCAGAACAGTTTAAAGGTGGAGACTACTGATGTTTGGTCCAGAAACTGTTGGAGATGGAGTAGAAAGGATGTTGTCCTCCCCCTGGCACTGATTACAAAATCTATGGTATTAGCTCCATTAATTTCTAGTGAAAACTCCTGTTCCCCATTAGGGATGAAATGGTTACTGGTCAAATGATAAACCACGGGAAAATTCTGGACGGTTAGTATTATTATTGTAAAAACAAGGTAAATACTGTCTAGCATGGGCGGCACGGTGGTGCGGTGGTTGCCTCACAGCAAGAAGGTTGTGGGTTCAAACCCCGGTTGCCCTGGCCTTTCTGTGTGGAGTTTGCATGTTCTCCCTGTGTCTGCATGGGTTCTCTCCAGCTTCCTCCCACCATCCAAAGACATGCAGGCTAGATTGATTGGTTAGCCTAAATTGTCCTTAGGTGTGAGTGTGACTAGTTGTCTGTCTATGTGTGGCCCTGCAATGGACTTGCAACCTGTCCAGGGTGTACCCCGCCGATGTCAGCTGGGATTGGCTCCAGCGACCCTGTACGCAGGGCTTTCTCATACACAGTTAGCACTCCCAACATTTTTCAGCCTAGTTCTCAGAGGGCTAAGTCTGACGTGTGGTTGTAATTTGGTTTTTATAAGAGTGCTGAGGGAAACTTGATCGCAGCAAATTGTTTTATAGCGAATGAAAGGTAAGTTAACTTTTAGCTTAATGTATGATGTGGGGACTTTGGAATGGCGGAAAATGTCATGGTTTGTCTGTGTAACTTGCTAAAAGCTTGTAAACTGAAGCTCTCAGTGTTACCTACTCTTGTAAAACCTCTACACGTTGTGTTGCGGTATATGCAATGTGTGTCTAGTCGCCCATTGGACATGATAACACGTTACATAATTTAGTAACCCACATAGACCATCATATTTTGTTTATTTTAAATCGGCAGTTGTCGAAATGGTTGTAAGTGTTCCAACATGAGAAACGCTGTAGACTCCTATGAAAGACTCCTCCTCTGTTTTTATGTCAATTGTGCCTGGGGTCACTGCATATACTTGATAACTTTATAACATCTTTCATGTTACTGCACATTTGTTATGGTTTTCATATGTTCACATAAGGTATTGCCTATATTATTATTTTAATGCTTATGCAAACAAAAAGTGCACAATAATGCTAATTGTATATGTAAAACTCTGTGAAATTATTTCAGTGTCAGTGTTTCTTGAACACTTTCAGCACATTTAACAATACCGCAAAAATACTGACAACCGTGATCATTTTGGTCACTATAGAATCACAAAATGAAAATTTCATACCATGTCATCTCTAGCCCCATTCAACCACAGAATCCAAGGCCCTCTGAGTCAGGCCAGGTGGAGACCCCTTCAGGAGCTCCATGATTGTGCAGTAATCTACAGTCTGAAATGTCCGCATGTCCGCCTGTTGTTCATTAATATACTGTGTAACTCATCGCATCAACGCACTTCAGACAGGAGAAATCCAGGCAGGGATCCCTTTGGTTTGTTTTGAATTGCACTTGTGTGGACTATGTTTATGGGACAGGAGCAACCCGCAGATGTAAACAGTCTTTGCCTAGTCAACTGTTGTTCAGTGTCAGCTGTGGTTTCACAGAAAGTTGGTAGATTACCAACAATTGTGAATATCGGGTTGAACAACATTTACCCAGCTTTCTTAACCATCTGGTGAGATTTGAGTTGTAGTATTCTACTGAGCTGCAGTGCTGACTTAACGTCCGGGCCCTGGGGCATCGCAAAATTCCTCAGCCTTCTTAAGTAGTTTGTGATTGCTGAAATATCCGAAGTTCCTGCCATCATCAAGAGATTTCCAGTAGTCTTAAGTAGTTTGCGACTATGAAGGAGAAGGCCGCATTTCCTAGAAATCATCCAAATACTTAAGTAGTTTAAGACTTTTCAAATACTACTGCTGGATGAATTGTCAGACATTTTGTATAGTCTAGGCCCCCTGAGGCTGGATCCAAATGGCATTGTTGATCCCCTGACTTGACCATCAGGTCAACATTTTGATTTGTCTAATACTTCTACAGAACTAATGACATTCCCATCAGCTGTACCTTGTGTTTAGTGCTAATTAGCAAATGTTAGCATGATAACACGCCAAACTGAGATGGTGGACATGCTTAGCATTATACCTGCTAGACATCAGCAAGTTAGCCATATGATGTTAGCATTTATCTGTGAACAAGTACAGCCTCACAGAGCTGAAAACTCAGTTTTAATAATGCATAAAATGTCAAGTTTGGTGACATTTATATTTCATTTATAACTTAAAATTCAATGTGAATGCTTCTGTATGGTTTGACAAAATTCCCTGACATCTTTCAGGTTCATAAAACTTGTCAGAACGTATCCTTAGATGTCATTAAATGAAAAGATTATTCTTAGAAGATGACATTTGGGATCATGTTGCAGTGGTCTGTGAGGAAACTATGTGGATATCACACCTGTTCATATGTATTAATTGCCAACATGTATTTACTGCCCACAGCACAGTGTTGACTTATATCCTTGTTAGTAAAGGTCTTGTTTTGTCTACGCATAGATTGGAGGGAACACACGAGTGTCCGGACTACCGGTCGGAAGGGAGGAACTCCTGTTTCTTTGACAAGAACTACACCTCCATCTGGGTCGACTACTGCCTGACAGTGGTGGCCTCCAATGCCCTTGGGAATGCCACTTCAGACCCTTTTAAGATGGAAGTGATGGAAATTGGTAAGTTGATTTAGATCAGATGAATGAATCAACCCTCAGGAGAGAGATAGTGAGTATGTTCTGATTCCTGTTCACTGACACAGATGTGCCCCCTACTTGTAATATGTGCAACCTTCTAAAATTAGAGCTATAATAAACACATTTCCATTTGTAGTTGAATGAAGGAAGGCAAGTGAGAAAACCAAAAGACAGACAAAACAAAGACAGTAACTGAAGAAGATTTCAGTAAAGAAAACATCTCTACATATTGTTAATATTCATTAGGAACAGCATAATTTGCTTAACTCAATGTTTTTGTGTCAGACTAGGAGCGATACACTTTAAAACTACTAGATCTATGTATTCATCAGAGTAGAAGTTAGCAGAAAATTATCTGTATTGATTCAGCTAATGATTGGTAGTTTTATTGGCCGTGCAGCATTCTTGAGCGGAGTAATAAATGGAAAAGTACTGACTGACAGGCACGAGGCACAAATGAAAACGTGAACAGAATGAGGCGGAACTGGTTTGTGCCCGGTGTAAAACTCGTTGTCTCAGATCAAATTTCACATCTTTTGTTTGGTTATGCAGGCATGTGATCTCCGTGCACTGTACTTACACTACATTTGGAGCAGTGTACTGTCCCATGTAAATAGAACAAAAGTAACTACACTGCATTTGATTTTGTCCCAGGGATCTAAACTTACTTCAGATCAAATATTTAAGACATATTAGTGAAATTAAGTATTTCCTGTGTGGCCTGTTACAACTCTCTAAAGACACTTTGGTGTCCAAGGACCTTCTTCACGAGCCCCCATGTGTGAGACTAAACACAGACGCTGGCTATAGCACATGTCACTTTGCTGCTGCAGATCCTCTGAGATAATCCATCCATCCATCCATCCATCCATCGTGAGTGTGGCCGTGGACCCTGAGTCTTGTTTTATCTGTGCTCAACAGTGAAGCCCAATGCTCCTGAAAATGTAACGCTGCTGGTGGAGGATAGAGAGGACAGTCCATGTCTCCATGTCAAATGGGAGCGTCCCCATAAGATAGACACCAAGTCTGGCTGGGTCACCATTAAATATGAACTAAGAGTCAAACAAGAAAACAGCGACCAGTGGAAGGTCAGTTTTAAGTGTTCTCAACTCTTTTCATTTGCAAATAAACAGTATCTTCCACATTGGTATTACAACTTTGTTTTTACCCCCTTTACGGGTCCCAAACACATGTGAAACACTAATTCAGGTAAAACACATGTATTTGCAACTACTGTTTCACCAAAATGTGAACTTAACCTGGGTACGAGGTGATTTTTCTTTCTCTAGGAGTACATGTCGGGTAAACAAACCCATATCAGCCTGTACAGCGTCAGTCCTGGGGTGGTGTATGAGGTTCAGGTGCGCTGTAGACTAGACCATGGCTTCTGGAGCGAGTGGAGCAACTCTACCTGTGTTAAAATCCCCAACTGTAAGTCTCAGAAGCTCTTTGCTCCATCTTTGGCTTAATAATGAGGTGGCATCTGTTACGAATAATCATTAAAAGATGCCTTCTTTTTGAAATTAATTAGATCTTCAGACTGAGAGACCCTTTTGGCTTTTGGTTTCCACCCTCTTTGCAATTCCATTTCTTGCAGCAATATGTATCTTGGTCATGAAGAGGAAACGGTACGTATCTCCTGCAAAAAAATGTAAAGCTTTTTTATATACAGTCAGGTTGATAACGATCATTTGACTCACGACTCACTTTCTTTTGTTCGCCAGTGTGAAGCAGTGTGTTCTGCCCCCTGTTCCTGGTCCAAAGATAAGAGGTGTGGATGTTCAACTTCTCAAGGTAAAACTGCATCTGAATTGTATTTCCAACATATCCAAAAAGTTGCTTTGGACTTGATAACAATGGTAAAGTCATAATGTACTGAATTAAACCAACTTAACCCTTCCAGAGCGGACGATCTGAAGACGTTCTCAATGCCCTGATCATCAACCAGGATTTTCCTCTTATGGTGACCTGGAAAGACCAGATAGAGGACTACCTAATTGTGACTGAGAATGACGAAGAACTACTGCCACATCCCTCAAATTCTCAAAAAAGGAAGAAAAGCTTGATTATTCCCGCTGGCTTCTGCTTGGATTCCGAAATCCAATGTAAGGAGTCAACTGCCAGCCAAAGTGACACGGAGAAGGCCGGGGAAAGAAAGAATGAAAAGGATAACTTTCTAAAAAGCAATACGTCTCTGTCAGGAGAAAGTTCATCTAATACGGTGCCACCCCTGCTGCCTACTCAGAAACAGCAGTGCCCAAGTTTAAACCTTGTAAACACAGAAGCAACAGATCAGAGTCCGTCGGATCATCAGAACGCCGTCAAACCCTTCGCAAACAGCAGTTACGTGGATATTCAGAGACATGTGAAACAGGTGGACTACAGCAAAGTGAAAGAGGTGAACGGTGACAATATTCTCCTCCTCAAGAAAGAAAATGTCCCACTTAACAGCTCTGGCTACATGGATGATCAGAGACAAGAGAACATTTCAGAGGACTACAGCAGGGTGAAAGAGGTGGACAGTGACAACATGGTCTTCCTGCAGAAACAAAATGTGTCAGTCGACATTTCCTGTAGAGATAAGAGTAACCACTACACAGACTGTCCCCCTCAGAAGCCAAGAAATCCTCGTGTTACTGGACCCAATACAGAACGCACCGAAAGCGGATATGTAGATACTGTTCCTGCACCACCTTTAATGTAAAGTTTTGTTTTATATGCAGTGTCCAAATACAAGAGACATATGTCCCCAGTGATTTACTGTTGAGTTATAGAAAAGAGCTGGGGATATTCGATATTGTTGTCATTATTATCGGGTGCATTGTCGTGACTTTTTGTACCGACATTCATGGTAACAAGAGGATGAATCCTACTGACTTTGGTGATTTCCTGACCTTTGCTCTAGCACCACCATGAAGTAAACATTTGTGGCCACCATGGTTGGATTGCCTTGAAATTTGCTAGAGACATTCAAGGTCTCATGAGGATAAATTTGAATGACACTGATGATCCTCTGACTTTCCCTCTAGTATTATTCAGTGAAATAGTTTGACATCTGGCTGATGGATTGGCACAAAATTTTGTTCTGGCGTTCACGGTTCCCAGGTGATATATCCTTATTATTACTTTGGGGATCTCCTGACTCTTCCTCTAGCGCCACCAGCAGGTTGACATGTTTTGTTGCAAGTGAAATGTCTCAAAAAGTATGGGATGGATTACCCTGACTGAATGACTTTGGTGGTCTTAGGACTTTTTCTCATGCGACCATGAGGTTGACATTTGTGGTTTTGAGTGAAATACCTTGACATTTACAGAGTGCATTGCTGTGAAATTTGCTACATATATTTCAAGGTCCCTAGAGAAAAAACTTAATCCTGATTTTTCCTCTACAGCCATCATTAGGTCACAATTTCAATTTGTTTATGTAATACTTTGGTTGTTGGCTAAATACTTGCAAGACTAATGACATTCTCATCAGCCTCAGCTGGACTTTGTGCTGGACAAGCTCTACAGCACAAAGGAATAAGCTATATTAAGTTTGGCTACACAGATTACGTGTTAGTGATAATGTGAACAGATTTATCCTTGGAAGAGTAGTTGGTGATGAAATGATTACATAAGGGTTGTGCAGGCTGTTGTTTTTGCCTCAGGTAAATTCTGGTCAATCTGGTTTATCTGGGATGTGTTTAATTTGATCCAGTTAAACTAAAGATTTATCTGAACAAAAATAAACAGACCACACAAACATCTTAGCAGTCTAATCAGCTAAACATTTTATTTATTTTGCAACATACTGTATACTTTACAAAAGTACGTTTTTTAAAATGAATGACCGTTCAATAACTCATTTTACATACTGCGTTTCATTCCAAAATGTACACAGGATCTATCTTTTTTTAATTAATTTAATTTTAATTTTCTTAGTTGTTTCATTTTAAATCACAAATGATTCATTATTTTGAAGGAGTTTGAAATTGCTAATAAATTATATTCCAGTTTTAGTTTTAAACATCATTTTGGGATTAAACATTTCACATGCAAAGTATACAAGGGATTTAAAAATAAATCATTATCTAGCATCTATAATGATAATAATGAATTACATTTATATAGCGCTTTATCATAGATACTCAAAGCGCTTCACAGTGAAGTAGGGGGAACTCACCTCAACTACCACCAATGTGTAGCACCCACCTGGGTGATGCACGGCAGCCATTTAGCACCAGAACGCTCACCACACATCAGATTGAGGTGGAGAGGGAGGGAAACATTGATCCAATTACTACGGGGAATTACTATTTAAGGAGAGTACTAAGATCATCCAAATATGTTAACACAGGTGATGGTTTAGTGTTTTTGTTTTATAGAAACAAAGATAGAGCATTTTAAAATGTTTGTTCATCATACATTTTAAGCACTGTACCTGGTCTTGAACAGCACTTTGCAAAATGCAGTTTAAACCCAGGATTATTTCTGCTGCCTCAGTTTAACGACAGAAGCTTGAAGAGTAAAGATGCATTTTTGGTCTATGTGTGAGGTATGGTTTTAAATGTTCTCATCTCTCTTCTTTTCTTTAACCCAAAATAAACTAAATGTTTGAGTAAATTGAACATTTCAGATATAGCAAATATTTTTCAAAATTCTTTATTCAGATCAAAATGATTTATTGTAATCTACTGACAAATGTTAATCATTTAAAATGACAAAAATATCCAGTTTTCCTTTTTTTCTTTACGTTTAAACATATCAAGTGATTTGATTATAGATTTTAGTTTTGAAGACTCTCCCCTTGTGATATTGGGATGCATCAGGGAAGCGCATTCTGTCCACTAATCTTCCTCTTGTATATGAAGGACACACTCACTAGAAGTACACTGCATTTGTCCTCTTTATGCAAATTACACTTAACACTGATTTTGTTTGAAGAAAATTAATAAACTAAAAAACTCCTGTGATTTGTATTTCCTATTTAACATACAACTAAATCATCTGTTTATTAATGTATCAAAAATTTATTGTTTGTATCTCCATTCTCCTAGGAAATATGTCTATGCTCGATCTAACATACAGAGTTTTAGGGATTTATAAAAACTGAATCAAAAAATATACCTTTACAACATTAGGCCTTGCATCATGCAGTTCTAAATTCCTATTGTTTCACAGTTGGTCTCTTATTTCCACAGAATTTACTGAACCACAGGATTAGATCAACGTTTTGGGAAATACGCTTATTCGCTTTCTGGTGGAGAATTAGATGAGAATTCCTGTCACTTTTCTGTATGGTAAATAAAGACTACAGTTGCTGATTAGCTTAAATTAGCACAAATACTGTAAACATGGACTATGACTGACAGTAACAAAATCCACCTAAAGTTTGCTATTTAACGTGTTTTATTTTATCCGTACCAAAATTCTAAGAGTAAAAGTGACAAGTTGTCATTTTATGGGGAGTTATGTTCAGTAACTTCCTGGTGTCTCTCTAAATGCCTGGCAACTGATCAGACCTAAGAAATAGCCTGGACCCAGGAAGCGAATGAGAATATTTCCCAAAATGTTCAACGTCTGCTGTAAGATTCACATGAAATGTAAGACTTCAGCAGACATTTTGACTTCAATCCTAGCAGGAAAAGCACCGGTGCTATTACTAGCATTAATGATGGCTCCGTTTCATTTAGGTGTCCTAACACTGTGACCCTGGAACCGACATTACGATTAAATGGAAAGCAGCCATAATGAATGCTGTTAGTTACACCTGTGCTTTTCCTCTTGTAACATGTCAAAATGTCTACCATAAAAACAGTCCATTAACAACCCTCTTCCTCCTTGTACAAAGACATATTTTAGGCAGACTTGATCATGCGATCAGGCCCTCCTTGCATGAGCACAATCCCATACCAACTTCCAATTACAATAATTACTATTTCTGCACTTTACCTAAGATTTGAAACATTTTTTTTTTTAACCACATCCGGCATTACACATTTCTACAACATAACTTTTTACATTAGCAATTTCTACCTCGCAATGATATCTGCAAGTGTTTAAGTCCTCATAGGTCATAATCATAAGACTCTTCTCTAAAATCTGAATTCTGCTGAATTCTGACTGTTCATCTTGCCCATTTATTGCTTCTTTTTACATGTAACTGTCACCTTGCACTTCAGATTACTGTAATTTGTCCTGTTTTATCATTATGCCAGTTTATAATTTCTTTTTCCTCTGTCGGACAACAGAAAACTCCTCCTGAACAACTTTTCAACCAAGTTCAGTTAACAGCAGGTAATGTTTCTTTAACATTATCTTGCCGTTCTTCTTCTTACAAGAAAATCAAATGCTACCATTTACACCTAATCACAGGTAGTACGACAGATATTGTGTAGTACTTTGGTAGTGTCAGGCAAATGAAAAACACAAGCACTACTATGTAGTGCAATCAGGATAAACAAGGTTCTGTCTTGCTCATGTTAAAAAGGATTTAATTTTTTTATGCAAAGCAGCAGCATGGCTTAATTTTTAACTCTAAATTGAACCTAGGCATCACGCGTCAAGGTGGCCTACAGGTTTATAAGACTTTCTGTTCAAATAAGGGTCAGTAAGATTTTGAGCTTGTGAAATTATGTTTAGAAATAATCCGGAAGTATCTGGTTGTGTACCACCCTTCCCTTTGTGAAGTGTGTAGGAAAGATTTATAGTTGTAGAGAAAAAAAATCTAAGAACAAGTAAATAAATCTGTGTCGTGTGTGTGTGCTGCTGATTAACACTATTGTCCCACAAGGCAATGAAATGCACAAAAGAAATCTAAAACTTGAACTAAAAGTTGCAGATTGATTGACGTCTGATGGCCCAAATATTATAATAACTTGAAAGTATGAACTGCTTTAATATGTTGTTTTCTTGGATATTAACAGCAAAGCAAACTACTGTCTGCAAACTGTCTACTTTGGCCTTGCTTTAACAAACAAAAGCAGGGTGTTTGTGGGCATGTGTAACTTCAGTGTCATGTTAAGTGCGGGAACTTTACGCGATAACATTCCATAAATCTTCTCTACATTCACAAACATGAACACAGTTCCCCCCCCACACACAGTTTTTCAAAGGTTGATATAAAGCCATAATTTCACAAGCTTAAAATCAAATTGGTTCTAATTTGAGCTCACTTCAGTCACTGCCCATGTAACAATGCAATGCCCTTTGTTGGACGTTCTCCATTTTCTCTCTCCCTTCATTTCCTGTCCTCTCTGTAATGTGCCGGTCAAATTAAGGCAAAAAAGGCAGAAAAATACTTTAAACTGAACTTAATTGATATGAGAAAAACAAAATGCACCATAATGGCTCCAGGGCAGAAGTTCATAACATAGGGTCAAATCAACATACTGATAGTTTCTTAGTGCTGTCTAGCTGATATTCTACACACATTCAGTACATAAACCCATGCACATCCGCTATGTTCAAAAACCTGTCTGAAAATTCATATTGTGGGATCTCTTCAAGTGACTGGTTTGGTCCCAGTAAATCAGTGGTTAACCTCTTCAGTTTATAATCCACACACAGACTTAAAAAACGAAATACACAGCTTTGCCTAATTATCTTGAACCAAACACAAAAAAATATTACTTAAGCTTTTCAGAAAAAAAAATAAAAATTCATAATTCATTACAAACTATTAGCAAAATTATTAAATTCCTGACAAAATCCCCAGAACCAAAAGCAGCAGAGCACCTCGCATTGCTCTCTATCTGCATCCTAGTTTCTTCCAAGCTGGTGATGAGCACAAGTGGGTTCCTGTTTTAGGCATGAAAGGCTTTGCCGCTGAGTCAGCCCTTCTCATCTTCGTCAGTGTTTTCAGTGCATTCACTGTCCAAGTGCATGGAGCTCAGCTGCTCCTCAAAGTTTAGAAATTTGTGGTTGCAATCCTTCTCTAACATCTTCTTCCAAATTTTTACTAGAAGAAATACAAAAATTACATTATGTGATTTTTATTTCAGTTTCAGTGGTGACATCTGTTACTGTATCAAGTACATCTCCCTTAAAGTGGATTTAATTGGTCAAGTCACTAAATTACGGCCTTCACCTGGTTTAACCTGGTTTTCCATTTCACAGACCAATTCATCAAAAGAGCAGGTATCATAAATATTGGGTCAGTACAGTAACTTACTGTATTCTGGTTCCTCTGGCTGTGTGGCGTCAGGACTGGGTTCAGCCTCATCAGCCAGGCCACTGATCTGCAGCTCTTCCTCAGTGTTCTCCGCCTGCTCCACCCGGCCTGTCTGCTCCAGGCTCAACACCATCTCCTCATAGGCTCTCCTGGCCTCGGACGACAACTCAATCATCTTATGATAGAGGTCCTGTGGGTAAGCAGGACAACGTTTTCAGGTTGTATGAAATATGTTCAATAGTCAAAAATCTTATTTGTTGTAATAACATTAATGCTCATTTCAAGAACAACTGTCTTATTGGTGATTAGTATGTACTGTTGCTGAACATGAGCCTGACCTGTGCACCATCATAGTTGAAGATGCCCACCAAGCTGACAGGCACTGCCTTGTTGACGCAGCGACCTAAAGCTTTCCGGGAGAGGGCAAACACAAATGGCACCCCCTGTTCACGACAAGTGTCGATGATGGTGTAAAGAGCCTCATCCAGGCCTCCTGCGAAAGGCGACATTTTTGTATGACTGTCAGTATCACGGTTTTAGGGCTGGGGAAAGCAACGTTTGAGAAACAAGCAAGAGCTAAAATATGAAAATATCCAACCGAATGAATCCCACTCATTCCCTTCAGGCCGCCCAACACAGCCTCTCCCCCAAAACACATGTTCATGCACAATGAGGCAGAGTGCAGCCAGGTAGGCTCATTACAGTCCTGTGACAGCCACAGTTACCAAATTGTTTTGGTAACTGGTTTTATGAGCATTTGATTTATTGATTGCTGCCGTGATGTAAAGAGGATTTTAACAAATACAACAAAATGCTTCTGAATAAATTGCCTACCTTAGCTTTAAGCACTCTGTTTCCAGTTCGACCTTGTTGCTCCCTGGTTTAAATTCGTAAATGAGTAATACGTTGCAAAAACTGGCATGGTCAGACTATGTGCACATTTAGCTGGATAAATCTGACATTGAAGCTTCTTTTGTTGCTGGCCACGTATCCACACAAAGCTGTCACTTTCACCACAGACCTGTTCAAAATGCTCTCTGGGCTGGATAAATCTGAAAACTCTGAATAAATATGACGACGCAAGCCTCCTCACCAGCTATAATAAGGCGGCACATTTTTGTCACCTCTAGCCCACACTGTAATCAGTCTGCAGGTTTTTTTGCCAAAAGAGATTTCGCTATTTTAACTATTGTTTTTGGGGCTTCTGAGTAGAAATGGTAGACAAGCTAGAGCTAGACATTTTCAGTAGTTCAGAAACAGTTAGTGGATTTACAGAAAGTTTGTTTGGACAGTTGCTCAGACAAAAAAAAAAAAAAAAAAAAAAAAAAAAAAAGCAATTTTAAACACCACCCATGGGATCTAAGAATTCACTTTTAACATTTCATAGACTAAAAAATGTATTCTATAGAAAAACAATATTAAAAAACAACCAGCAGATTAATAAAACAAAATATATAAAGCTGTTTACTTTTCTAAAAATGAATGATTAACCTACAAGAAATCCCATTCACATGATTTTTAAAGGTAGAAAAAAATAAGCAACCACATTAAAATCAATTGTAATTACATTACAACATGTAATGTTGTACAATATCTCATCCGCTTTTGACCACTTATCCACAGATCAAGCACATGACTGTGTTCATGAGATATAGACAGTACAGACTGGCGCAAAGAAAGAGAAAACAATTCTAAGGTTCCATTAAAATAAATTCCCTACTGTGAAACTCTCACAAGGACGCAATACCTTTGGACTGAATGCGTTCACAGTTGGGTGAGATGACGACACACTTGACCTTCCTGAGTTTGAGGTGCTTCAGCACCTCTCTGAGCCCCATCACGATCCTTCTCTTCATGCGGGCCTTCATGGGGTCCTTCTGGTACAGGCGGTCCTGGAAACGAACCAGCTCCTTGAGCAGAGCTGTCACGCACTCGTCCACATCTTTGCTCAGCATCTGGCTGCAATAGCTGCCATGTACAACGATTTACATTTCAAGTTAGCAAAATGACATTCAATTCTGAGAGATTAAAATGTTTTCTTATTGAAACATGGTGCCGTCTTACTCTCTGAACTTTCTGCTGTGGATTTTGGGTCGACTGGCCGGGGAGGGCACAGGTGAGGTGGTGTGATGCTCCATGGTCTCGTCTTTGTCCACCTCTTCATCACCGTCTCTCACCATCTGGTTCGTGCCATTAAACTCTGACTGATTATCAAGTTCTTCTGTAGGACTACCAACCTCATCTGAGATTTCAGAACCGCAAAATACAGATCAAATATTAGCTATAATTAAAGATTTCCTTAATCTCTTGACCGCTGTGTTTACTCAAATTTATTCTACTGTTTCACGTGCGTGCTCTGACCTGTGACATTTGTGTCAAACTGCTCTTCTTCTGCAGCATCATTAGCAGGTTGGAACTCATTTTCAGGCAGCAGCCCTCTCTCCTCCAGCAAACGTCTTTGTTTTCTCTCCTCCCTTTCTTTTAAAATGACCTGAAGATCAGACAGGAATAAACTAACAAGGCTGCACCACTGAAATACATTTTAACAAAATGTAGTGTACAGTGTTTCCCATTCATCACCAAGACCATGGCGGCCTGCCACAGTTTAAAAAATAACCAAAAATATTTTTACACTTTTCATAACAACGTTAGAAAACCTCTAATGCCGTGTTTTGACCGCTGCTCCCCGCTGCTGTAAGCTCGCATGCTCACTCACTTTGGCATCCGACTAGAGACAACCGCTTTTCTTTTGAGGACACATCGTTTGAGGTAAGTACGGTAACGTTAACTAAGGGTTTGAACAGCTGTCAGTGTATCCACCGTCACTCCTTTGCAAGAACGCGATGAAGCTAGACGCAGCTAAATTTGGAGTGCACAAGTGGTCGAGCCTAAATGGTAAACGCACTTACACGGACCAGAGCAAGTTGACAGGCAGGGTCAACGACTTTAGTAAGTTTCTCTCTTTGGAAAGTCAAGTGTTGCAGTATGAGAGTCTTACCGGAAGAGAGGCTATGAAGCCTTAAGTTAATTGTATGCGATACGAGCACCGCATACAGTGTACTTTATCAAAATGCCTCTGACTTGGAGACCTTAGCGCAAGGATACACAACATCTAGTTTTCAAAATAGGTGTTAACACAACATATATACCGTATGGAAATAAAATTTATAGGATTATATTCACATAAAGTATAAACATGTTACATGTTTCCATTAAAAGAAAAGGAAAAAAAAAAAAAAGAGGTTAGGGAATCTACTTTACTCTTTGGTTTGCTGGAAAAAAATAAATAAATTGACTTTGCGGTCATTCTCATCTATAGCTATACAATGTGTATATTTTACCAGATTAATGCATTTAACTTTTAGATGTACAAACTTTTCTTCCGGGGGGCATGCCATGTCCACTCACTATACTCACAAAATCTTGCATCTGCATTTGTTTTTTTTTAAACCTTTATTTATTCAGGGGAGCTTCACTGAGAGGAAGCCTCTCTTTTGCAGGAAGACCCTGATCACATTCACACCTGGAAGCTGCCCGCCAACCGCAGCCTGGTCTGCTGGCCACTAAGCAGCTCCACTCAAGGGCACCTCAGTGGTGGTATATGAGGGAGGGCAAGCACTGCTTGGTTTACTTTCCACACCCAGATTTTATCCTGCCGGTTCGGGGATTGAACCGGTCACAAGCTCGCTTCTCTAACCTTTGGGCCACAACTGTGTCCCATTTCAGAGTACGTGAGGTGACTTACCTTCTTGAGAGGAGTGGGTTTCTTGGCTTTGGGCACCTCTCTTTGCTTGCCTTTCTTCACCAAAGGGCTGGTAGAGTCCAGGGGATTGTGTGCAATTTTATCCTGCTGCCAGGGCTTCTTTTGGATTAATGGTTGCTTCTGGACAACAGGTAGTCCTCCACCAACTACAAAGAGATCATTTTAAAAGGGACTTATTTATTCTGGGCTAGTTTTTAATTCCCTTCGACAACGGCTCTAGATCAGTAGGCAAGTCGCAAGAATGGCATTTTTACATTACATTTAGGAGACAGACATGAGGAACCCATTGTATCAGAGGTCATCACCCACCTGAGAGAATGACTGGCTTGGCGTCCTGCTTGGCTTTTTGAGATTGTTGTTTCTTTTCCAAGGCGGCCAACATGTTTCCAATGTCCAGCTTTACAGGCACTTTGCTCTTCTTCCCAGACACCTTTTCAGCTTTCTAGAAAGCAGGAGACCAAGAACAGGGGTACAACACCAGGCTCAATTTATGTTTGTTTTTCTCCAGGATAATATAATCAATTAGGGTAGGGCGATGTCTACATGCCGATATCTGTAAGCCATCGGCGATGGCGTTGTCCATCGGCCCAACCCTTTAATCTATTTAAATGTCAGAGATAAATACAAACCTGCGCTTTTTTAGCTGTCTCTGTGGGAGTTTTTGCTGCAGGTGATTTGACCTTGGTTTGGTCAGCAAACTGATGCTTAACACCTTCTCTTTGGTTTTCCTGAAAAAAAACAACAACCCAGGTTTAGATTGTTGTAATTAATTTGAATGACACTCTTCTGACCCCACATTTGTATTTTCCACTCCTCCACTTCAGTGAAATCTAAAATACAGAGTAATATAATGGTGCGTTCCATTTGACATGGGAAGTCAGAATTTCCGAGTGTGTCTCCTTAAATCAGTCGTACACACAGTCCTGTCTACGGTGTTTGTATGTGCAAAATGCAGAGTAATGCGTTTTAAATCACTTGATATTGTCAACAAAGGCCAGAGGCATATATCTTGGTTTTCCAAGTTAAATCTGTTGTTCTACTGGAACGCGCTCAACTCGACCTCCAACTTCCGAGGTGAATGGAACACATTATAATTATTATGTGAGAACATCTGGGCGGAGAAATAACTAATGGCACATACCTCATTGCATAGTTTTGCGATATTGCTGCTTGTTATCAATCTATCAGTCCCAGTTAAAGCAAGAGTCAAACCAGGGAACTCCTCTTCATCCTGACAAGACAAAAAGACAAACAAAAAATCATCTTCCACCCCATATAAAGCCAAACTTATTTTCAAAATTAAAAAAATGCTTTTGAACTGAATAAAAATAAAGTTTAAAAAAAAAAAAAAACATTTTCCCCTCAATTTACCTCAAATTTTGGAGGCTCCTGATAAACTACTGAAAAATTGCCTTCTAACTCAGCTTCTGCGTCTTCGTCAGCACCTTTAGCCTTCTTCTTCTTTTTCTTCCGTCTCTTCTTCCCCGGGGCTCCCTCTTCCTGCTGTGCAGCCATTTCCTCCGTCTGACAAGAGGCAAAATGAATGGACAGAAAACATCGTTTAAATATATGGCAGCACAGTAAAACATGACATGCGGAATCAATACAGAGAAGATTAGCATGGCCCCTGTGAAAGGATGACACACAAATGAAGCACTTCCATTTTTACATGAGTTGATGGAATCAATGTGTCCCTGAGCAAGAAACCCCTAGTTGCTTCAAAGGCGTGCGACCTTTGACATATATAGTAATTGTAAGTCGCTCTGGATAAAAGCATCAGCTAAATGAGTTAATGTAATGTAATGTAATGACCAAGGTTTATCTACATTTAATTAACCACAAAAGTAACTGGTAACTTTAATAGCCTGAACAGCCAAAGATTTGTTTTATCAACATTTGACTGATGGTGATTTTAAGTGGTGAAATAATATGCAACAACCCTAGTTGGCCATGACGACTGCCTTTATGACTGTGGAGGGTCTGTGTACTCGTTTTTATGAGTGAAATCTTCTAAATTCAGTTGTTATCCCTGGGAAAATCCAAAAGTGATAAAGTTGTGAAATCCTGGTTAACAGTTTCAGTAAACTCAACTGTAACATTTTATATAGTTGACATACAGAACCTGAATTTTATTGTTGAATAAACTTAACTACGTAAAGGCTCCGCTACACAGAGTATTTCTGTTGCACGAAACTGTTGCAACTTGCACAAAACGAAAACAAAGTTACACGAGCAGTGCACCAGATTAAAGTGCCGTGCTTATCAGAGACATGGAGGCTACTACTGTACACTGGCTAAACTATGGTAGAGGGACCAAACTGTGAAGCTTTATTTCCACCAAAGAAACTGCTGTAGTCAGCAGTGTGGGAGCATTTACACCAAGACTGACCAGTTATTTAAGAGGTGACGGATCACCTGTTCAAAAACCTGCCGTTAAAAGGTTGCTGCTTGCACACCCAACTAAAGGTAATCCATAATGACGGGGTTAAATCACGTGGCAAGCGGAAAAACGTGTCACTTACAATTGAAGCCGTAGTGGTGAGAGTCGAGCTTTACGTGCAATGTAACAAACAAAGCAGCATGTAACCTTTCAGACCCACCGTAACAACAGCACCGCTGCCCTATGAGGCCCATTTTTTTTCAATGGCTTGCGCCATTGCCTGCGGGCTGTTGCTGCGTTGAGCAATGCGCACTACACAGCGAGCTTAGCAGCGAACATAGCCCTCTCAAGACCTTCAGTCACTGAACATTTAACGTTACATCATGTTGTCTTCTCCTGTGTGTATGGAGAAAATGCTGCCAGGTGTAAAAAACACTAACATAACATCAGGAGCTTATAGACTTTCAGGACTATAGGCTACCAATCAACTGCATTTCAGTTATTAATAACACTCCATGAGAGATGTTCTCAATTTCTTTCTGTCATTTTCACTAAAACTTATATGTATAGATGGGAGTTGAATAACAGTTCAGTTTATTACCTACTCAATAACAATTTCCCCTGGGGGTATAAATGAAGTTAATATTTCTCTTATATTAATACTACTTACAAATTATGTTGCATATTAATTGTTAATGTAATTAAATATTAAAAATCAACTTAAGTAATTAATAGTGTTGTGAAATTATTTAATGCATAATAATCGTGAAACTTTGGTAATTCCTATAATCGTACCAACAAAATCTGTAATCATTTCATCCCTATCTTCCAATGCCTTTTTAAAAAAAAGAAAAAAAAAAAAAGAGAACTGCATTCATGGCTGTAAGACTTTTCAAGACATGTAGATACCTTGTAAGCATTAACGTGTTATGCTGAGAGTCTAAATCAAACATGTAACCTAACCTGCACGTGGCTGCTGCTGATCATCTTCTCTTTAGGGACAAGTTTCTTTGGAGGCTGAGAGGCAACATTAGCCCAGGAAGTCATCAATGGTTGACCTGTTCACAAAAACAAAG
Organism: Micropterus dolomieu; assembly: GCF_021292245.1. Taxonomy (NCBI): domain Eukaryota; kingdom Metazoa; phylum Chordata; class Actinopteri; order Centrarchiformes; family Centrarchidae; genus Micropterus; species Micropterus dolomieu. The sequence continues at coordinate 13,432,198 of NC_060170.1, forward strand.
AAAAATCACTCAATATTCAAAATATTACTAACACTGCCTTATTGTCATTAAAAGGATGATTACAGAGACTTTCACCTACCTGGTGAAGCAGCAGAGGGATCCGATTTAGGATTAGTGGCAGTTTGATGGGGGTCAGGCTGTGATGGGGATCCTCTCCTGCCAGACTTATCAATAGAAAATTACAGAAGTAACATATGTATTAGTATAACTCAATGTCAGTGAATCATTCACAGTGAACTACACAATATCACGTCTGATATTTAGGTGAGCTCACCCTCCAGGGAGAAGCAGATGTTTGCGTTAGAGGGCTTGAGGATGAAGAAGTCGGACCCCAGCACTCTCTTTGAACCGGAGGAGGGCCTGCTTTGCCCAGCGAAACACCAGCCAACTCTGGGAAATCAGATATCTTCACTTCGAATGGGACCAGATCCATCTGTGCTGGTTTGGACATCCCTGCAAAGTTCGGGGCAGACCTGGTACCTCTAAAACCTGTGGTTCAATTACAATCAAAACTTGATGAAAAATGAATAAAAGTGAGGGAAACTGTATGCAGGAAAAAAAAAAAAACAGGATCCGTGAGCTGAGGTGCCAGGCATCAATCAGAGAAAAGCTAACAATGCCATGAGTGACATCTACCTTTTTTCTGTGCATCCAGTGAGCTCTTGCCCATTAGTCTGCCTTTAACAGGAGAGTCATTGTTGCTTTTTGAAGCCTGTGGAGATGGGAAAAAATAGTAAATTAAATTAATTTAATGAAGAATGTGTGTTTTATCTATTCTGCTGGAAATTTAGGAAACCAACCTTTGCTTGTGGATCCCGTAGGGGCCTGTCCCTCTGCAGGAAATCCTCACTGGTCTCTCTGACAGGACGGCTGCTGCTGTAGCCATGACTCCTGGACACAGCTCCTACTTTTCCTGCTGGCCCTCCATTTGTATTTGATGGACTCTGCTTTGGGCTCAGACCAGACCGGCTCCTTAACATACATTCACACAAATAAGGGGCCTGATATTGGTGCCTCGGGCCAATAGGTCAAGTGATTGATTAATTTGATCAAGATAAAAGTCTCGGTCTGTAATTATCCTCCTACCCTCTTAAACTCTGGTCAGTCACATATGGATTTGGTAACGAGGCTGGCTCTGCAGGATCTCTTCTCTGTCGTCTCTGCTGTTTATGGACAAGAGACTGGGCAGCAGATGTCAGTTTGCTCTCCTGGGGAAAGTAAAGACTGTCATCAACAGTCTGCTGGAAAACGACCTTTGACAGTAACGTTACTGGCTGCAGTTCAAGTGAAGCCATGAAATGTTAATGCCACAGTTCAACACTATCTGATCACGTTGTGGACGAAATGTGTTAAGCTCAACTTGTGATTCTAGTACCGTTAATTAACGATTAAATTATTCAGCTGTTAGCTCAAATTAACAACATCTAGCTATAGTTACATGGTCGTAACTTTTATGTAACTTATTGTTTCACACAACGTCAAGCCCAACAGCTAATTGGTGTGGTCAAAACAGCTGTGTAATCTATTACCTCCACGTTTCAAACAGCGAAAGTTTGCTAAAAGTTAGCTAGCTTAGTTCAGTTAGCGTTACTGGCTAGCTTAACTTACTAGCTAGCTAAAAAGACAACCGGAGCGTTATTTGTCGCAAATTACCTTGTCCATTTTCAGGTTTTCCTATATGCAGTCACATGTCCGCATGTTCCCTCGATCTCTCCCGTGTTGTCAAACTCCCTGTTACAACGGTGCTTCATTTATCTACCGCAGCTGTGTGTTGGCCAGACGAAGCAACCTGTTCGATAGCATAACAGTAAGTTAGCAGCTAGCTGAACTGAAACAGATGGTGTTTACAGTGTGTGGAGAGCTGACAGCGACATCTTCTGGTTTACAGCGTTAACAAATCAACTTTTCAAACGCTACAAACACCAACTGAACACAAATGTCTTTCTGTTCATGTCAATGTCTTGCAGACATGAGACATGTCCCCATTTAACTATCTTAAAGCAAACTCAAATAACACTCGGTACAGTCGGTCAATTAATCAGTAAAAATTCCCTTTAATTTTAAAGTTAGATCATTTGTTTTTATGTGACACATGCAGTAGAGTAAAAATATATAATGGAGTGAAAGTACTTCAAAGTTGTACTTGAGTAAATGTACTTCATTACCTTCCACCACTGCAATAAAGGTAATTGAAAACCTTGTTGTACAATCTTTACATTAAAAGAAATCATTCATTTCCATAGACAGATGTTGACGTGGTCGTTTATTAGTTTACAAGAAAATAGAATATTCACATTTTTAAAGTGAGCTAAAATAAAATGCTAATATTTAAAATACAAAATCTGATTGAAATACTACTGTATAAAATGATATCTATGTTCCACAAGCATAAATGTTATTTGTAACCCACCCTAACCCCTGCATTTCACAATATGCACAGGTTTACATGTGCACATTTAAAAGCATTTTGTTCACTCATTTCTCATTTGTACAACAGCGCCAATCTGTTTTGGTATTTGCATCGTCTTCTTGCATTATTTTGTTTCATGTGATGATCCTTGGCGAACAGAACAGAAAGTATACATCTCCTTTGAATATTTTTTTTGTGTCAAAGTAATAAGTCAGTGCCTATGTAAACATCATTCATACATCATTCAGAAACTATAAAACATCAAAATGTCTCTTTCAAGTCTTTGTGTCTCTCACGCCTCCTTTAGCCTCCCGGCTATTCTCAGGAGAGCAAGAGGAATAATGAAAGAAGCTGACATGAGGAGAAAACAGATCTGAGCTCCAGCTATCCAGTAAACTGTGAAGAAAACACAACGTATAAGCAATTTTTACCAGGCAAAATTATTCACACACAGTACATCAAATAAAATGTCACCACTCCCAGTTTTCATGCTATTTCATGTTCAGATTAAGGTATTACAACTAAGGCATTCAAATACAGTAGTGCTCTCTCAACAAAGTTAGTGGCTTGTGTGTGCTGGCTAACGCTTATTAACTCTCAACGAATTTCACATTTGATGCCATTACTGCCGTCTGTCTTCCTTACCGGAGGATGACACCACTGGTCCCAGAGCTCTGGCCAGAGCGCCCAAACTACGCAGAATCCCCATGACTGTGCCCTTCTGATTGATCGAGCCTGGAGGAATATCCACAGTACATAATCAGTGACAGTGTGCACATTATAGCATAAAATCAAAACGGTTTGTGAGTTCTCATAAATAAGAATGAATAAATGGCTCACCGTGGTCAGAAACAAGCGTTGACAGGCATGGAACTACTATTGCAGCCGCTGTAAACACACAATACATTGCATTTAACATAACAAAATCCTCTAGATGTAGATTTATTTCATGTTTTAGGTACATTTTCATATAATGCATTTGTCTATGGATATTATCCTACTGCATACAGACTGTAATTCACATGTGAATGGTGGTGTGTTGTCTTTATTTTTAATGTAACCTTGATTTAAACAGGGTGTGTCTTGAGATACTTTATTAGACGTGTTTTATCCTGTACAGAATGTAAAACCCCTTGAGGCAAATTTGTGATATTGAGATATACTGTATGAATAAAATTGACTTGACTTGACATGTAGCTTAATAACATAAGGCCTAAGAGGCAGAAAGGAGAGACCATGACTGCTAAAACAGATACACTGTCAAGCTGTCTCCCTTAATTTACTCCTTACTGATCTATTTCTACTTCCACATTTTCTGCACCAGTCCCCAGCTTTTCTCTTCATTGATCATTATTTTCCAATATCACGAAAAAAGTCATGAAATGTATCTGTATTTATTTTGAATATTAAAAGACTTGAGAGCTCACCAAATGAGTATAACGCCAAGCCAACGTAAAGCATTATCATATTCCATGAAAGCCCGATGAGAATAAACGCTGGGATTAATGCTATGATCGCCTAAAAACAAGAAACACATTAAAGGAGACAAGTGTGCAGTGGTGCATCGTGTCTTTTCAGCAGCATAAAGTATTTTATTGTACAGCTATTTGTCACGTAAAACAGAAGGTAGTCCTACCATACGAACAGCCTTGATATGGTGCCCAGGCTTGATTCTGCGAGCATAACCCCCCTGGATCAAGGCCATGACGACACCAATGAAGAAGAACATCTTTCCCTGCTGCATACTAGTGAGAGAAAAATGCTGTTCAGGTGTGTTTAGTATAACTGATAGAGTACCCAACTTTATCTTTGAGTTCATACCTTGTGAAGTGGAAGCGTTGGTGAGTCAGAAAACTCAGCGTGAACTCCAGACCAGAGAACAGAAAGAGGTAGCAGAAATAAACCAGGCCCAATAATTGAAGATTCTTCATTCCTGTAAAGACATTTACAGGATCAATACCTAACTGGATCAAACGGGTGTTGGCTTCTGCCTCGCAGTGGAATCCAGCATGTGCAATACTCACTTTTATTTGAAGGTGGATCTTTTGCCCTGGTAACAGCGGAAAAATGGAACAAAGACACTGGGTTCAAAAGATCCCCGGAGTCCCCAAACCCTGAAGATGAAGCCTAGGAGGAAATAAGAAAAGTTATCTGTCAGCTGTTCACTGTATGAAAACCATAATCATGATGACTCAGCTGATTTTACATATACATATACACCTATACATACCTTCAGATATACCATATGTACACATGTATATGGGGGCTGATGATGTTTTAACTATTCATCATTGTGTTTAATCATGGATGTACTCTCACTTGCTGTGCATCGTATTTTATATGACCTTGTGTGTTGGATTTTAGCATATGTGTTACATATTTGTATTATATGTGTTAAAGCCCCTACACGCCCATAGTCTACCCACAAAAGCATTTTCTTGCTGAGAATTAGATAAGAACATTGATATCCACGCCATATTTGTCTAGAAAATGTGAGCCTTAGCCAACAGCTGGTCACCCTATAGTTTAGCAATAAGACTGGAAACAGGGGGAAGCAGTTAGCCTGGCTCAATTGTGGTTTCACAGGGGTCATGTGTCAGAGCAGTAACTTCCTGGAGTCTTGTCAGGAAGTTACTGCAAGAAACTGTCCGGCACGTCAACCCTCAACAAGTTCTATGGCCCCTTTAAGTAAAACTGTATGTGATTCAGTTTGTCAGGTGGCAGTGTGAATGTTAACATAGCCGACCTTGACATCCTTCGGGAGCGTCTCTGGCAGCATGAGCCAAATGAAGAGCAGATCAGCAACACTGAAGGCCAAGGCGAGCAGAGCTGGAGTCTGGTAGAAGACATCTCCTGCTCTGGCGCTGACGGCAAAGTACGCACCCATCAGAGGTCCAATGGTGAAGCCCAAGGAGAAGGCGATGCCGATCATAGCCTGGTGATGAAGTTCTTTTTACATTATCCTGAAAGTCTCATCAGGTGTGACTTACAGTTACAAAGGCATTAACTGGCTGATCAGCAACATTATGCACAAAAAAGAAATGTGAGGGTCAGAGCCCTGATACAAGATTCTAATTAATATTACTAAAGCAATCCCTGAAGAAAAGAAGGGACAGACTGATTTCACATACAAACCTCTGGCAAAAGACGGAGCATGCATCCAATCACAGTGTGGTGTTTTTAGACGTCACATTTTAACTTCACATTTTCCGTCATGGCTCATTAAAAGTCTGTGCCTACCATTCCTCGGTTCCGTGCTTTCGGGCAAGGCAAGTCGGCCACAATGGCAGTGCAGAGGCTGACGTTGCCCTTACAAATGCCCCCAATTACTCGAAACAAAAGGAACATGCTGAAGCTCCGGGAAACGGCCCAGACCGCATAGGAGGACATCAGCCCTAACTGGAACATAAGGCACCCAATTAGACCCGAATGCATGATGACCTGGTGATAAGGCTGCATGGTTTCTTACACAAGTGGAGTATGAACAAGTATCTGACTCACTGTTTAACGTCAATAATGATATTATTGCACTGTTGCTCTTTTTTATATGACTTCAAACGACGTTCATATTGAAAAGTCTTTTAAAAAGCGGTGTAATATGGCTTTTATACTCACTGTGGTAAGAATGAGTAAGGGTCGTCTGCCATGGTGGTCTGACAGAGCCCCGGTTATAGGCGACGACAGGAACTGCAGCAGAGAAAACAGCGACCCGATCAGACCTAAAATGCAGATTGAGGAGCAGGAAAATGAATGCAGTTTCTTTGCACTATTAAGAGTATATGTTTAATTAATCACCGTAAACAAGGTAGATCAGTCAAGCCAAGATACCTCCAAACAGGACACTGTTGTATTTCTTTTCCATAGGGATCCCCACGACCTCCCTGAACCAGTCCACAACACTCTGCAGAGACTGATATACGACATCCTGACCAACAAGGAAAAAGTGCAGAAAATACATCATCACACAGGGGCAATACAAACACCGGTAAAGAGGTCAATTCAGCATGAGTCAGCAGGCAGACACAGCCCATTACTAATCTGAACACTCATGAGTCGGTTTTTTTGAAGCAGACTCTTTGCACAAAGCCCCCTTTGTTCAACAGGTATGACAGACAATGTGCATCAAATTCTGCTCATTCACTCATATTTTCTGAACCACTCTGGTGGTTCAAACTGATGAAAATATAGTCACAAGTGATAATTAGTCATGTAACTCATATGAGGAAATAAGGTTGGTTGAATCATCTTTTATATGTCTAATTAAAACACTTTGAGTTTTTTTAAAACTTGATTTTACCAGAGCTGTCTATTTATTTTATGCTAATTTGTAGATTTTAACATTTTATCCTGGTCCAGTTAATATATTTTATTACCGCTATGTTTTCCACTTGCTTTTATTATTATTGTTGTTTCTTTTATCTGATGCCTTGTGTGACACACTTTGTAACCTGGTTTTTGAAATGTGCTTGCTCTACAAAATAAAGATCACTACTATATCACTTTTATGTATTATAACTTTTTGGAACAACTATAAGAAGAAAAAAAACAAACCCCTGTTTGTGCATAATGGTCCAAAATTGAAGGCAGTAGAGGTAGAATCAGTGTAAATCCCAGCAGGTCTAGCAGCAGGGTGATGAACACAATGTTGATGACCTTTGAAGAGAAGGCGCTGCCATCTTCTGCAGATTTGTTTACGGCTGACATTCCTCCAACTGAATACAGTGTGTCTTCTCTTCCTGCTCGTAAGTAAAAGACATACAGTGTTTTACTGTTAGGACAGCAACACAGCTATGAAAACAATTATGATTTCTAATCTCAAGGACCAGGAAGAAATAAACCCTTGGGGAAGTACCCGCAAATGTTTACCGTACCACATCTTAATTTTACAGGTCTGTAATTTCCCAATAATGTGAAGGTTTTCCTGGAAAGGGCGTTTAAGGTCAAAATTCAGTCAGATATTAGAGCTTTTATTTGAACGCTTCCTTGAATTCCCTTAAAAGACCTGCTCTGTTTAAACCCCATTAAATATTCCATGCATTATTAATATATTATTGGAAACTTCATTCTCATTATATATTTTTAATTGTTGTGGTCTGCTGTGCACTGTAGGTCATAAACTAATAATTTACTGGAATTAACTGGGAATAAATCAACTGAACACCGTCTCAATTTTCTCAGTAGTGCCACATGATAAAATTCTTTCCAGGAAACTTCCTATGAATATACAGTTACGTGTCAGTTAGTTTCTAGAAATTATAGGATACCCTGGGAACTGTAACATAAAGCATTAATAAATTCAGTAAGATAGTAATCTGCATATTAACGGGTATATCTTCCTACAAACATGGTGAGAAGTTTAATTCAACAGGCTACTCAGTTAGTTGAGATTATACTTATTTGCCACTATGGCCATCCATGCTAAATATGTGCAGGCAAGTTAGTATGGCAAGGTGACTCTTAAGGAGGGAAGCATCCACCACATGCCATAAGAAATAAATGATTACAAAAGGAGATTATTGTAGGGCCTATAGTATGGCAGCAGAGTTGCAATCAACTACAGTCTCCACTCACTGCTTCTGAGTCAAGGGAAGAAAAAAGGTGTAACTCAAGGAAGGAGGAAACCACTAATGTAAATGCTTGGATCAAAGTTCATCCAAGTCTGTATGAACTGACATGCAAAGATATTGTAACTGTATTCCTTTTCAAACTGTAAGTCTTGCTCTAATAAAAACACACTTTCTACAGGTAGTTGCATGGTCCACAGATTGTAATATCGATCCAATACATCCAGTGAGGCTGACCAGGATTTATTACCATCACCTCTTCTCGGACACAACTACTGTTTCAACCCGCTTCCCTCCTCACAGTATTTCCGCAGACTCGTAAATCAGAACAGCTTACACCGAGGACTTACCCGTCTAGAGCTGTTCTACCTTCTCTCTCTCATCAGTCCATTATTATTAGTCCACACCAGGAAGAGGTGTCCTCTTACATTTGGATGACAAAAATGTGTCGTAACAGCACACAGACGAGCATGCTGCCTTCAGGTGACTCTCGTAAACTCGTATTTCCGTGTTCCACACAGGGGAATTATCATAGGCACTAGTTCAGGGTTTGTTGTTGGCCCCATCTGTGACTTCGGCTTTTTGTCCGTTGCTCGGTTATTTGTTATCCAGCAACTGGTTGTATCTTCAAATATATGCATGTGATCCCACAGATATCTACTAAAATGTCAAGAATGACTAACGTTAAGTTACCCGGGGCGAAACCAATGTGTAGATTCAACGCCGATGCAGTCTCTGGAAATATTACACGTTGGTTTCGCCTCGCCCAAGCATTTAAACGTTTCTGCCAGAGAGTAGACCACTGCCTGATCATGAAAATACCGCCATGAAGATACAAACTAATTCTGGAGATGGGTAAAAGGTAAAAATATGTATTTTTTCCCCACTAACGTTGGCACGTCGGTGCAGGTAATGCCAAATCAATGATAGCTGTCTGAGTTCACATTGTCTGACATTCACGTTGCCATATTATAGTAGTGATAACTTCATCAACTTTGTAATACAAGTTGCGTTCGTCTCTATGGTTTGTCATCATGCATTTTCACAGTTTGAAATACAGTAACACAGGAAAAGACACGTATGGCAATGACCTAAAACAGTTTATTTACTTCCTTTACTAAAGTAAATTGTACCATACAACAAAAAAGTTAAAAAGTAAATAGAACTTTAATACTTATATGGAAAATCAACCTAAATACTGTTTCTGAACGTATTTACTTTTTCCACTGGCATGGTACAACTTATATTCACATGTCCAACAGAAGCTGAAGGCAGCACAAGCATGTCCACAATCAGTGATATCAAGGTGGGTCCAGGTCTTGGTATGTTCAGTGCCAGTTTGTTTAACAACTGTTTACAGTGTAAGAATTGTTGCATGTTTTACAGTAATAACCTTTTATATCTCCCTTCACATAATCTGCAGAAATAAAAATGCAAATCTTTGCAACATAGTTATTCATTAGTGTCTTTAAACAAATGTAAATTAAATCTTAATGCCAATGTGTCTCACATTATACACTCACCAAGGCATAACAGCTATTCCATAAAAATATTTAATTAGAAAAGGTTTAAAATCTACAAAACATTGAAATTTATTTGGAAATCAGGTTTTTCAGAAAAACACAGTACAGTAAGAAAGTGTAGGACGGTTCATGAAAACAAAATCTAGCTTCCCATACAGAAATCAACAGTGGAAGCCCTCGCTAGTGTCCACAACAAAGAAAAAAACATTATATTCCGTGTCGCATGGCGTGACGCTCCAGTTCAGAGCTGTTCATGAGGTTTCGTCCACAAAACTCACAGGTAAACAGTTTCTCCTCTGCAGTTGCTGGGCACAGGACTTCAGCAGCTCCATCTGTGACTGTGAGTGAACCTGAAGAACAAAACAAATTAACATACCGTTTCCCAAAACTAACTAGGGCTGTAACCCACAACCTATTTATGATCATTAATGTTCAAACCAGTTCTGCCAAAATTAGTGGTAATTTGATGCTTTTCTGTTTTACATGATTGTAAACTTTGGGTTTGGACTGTTGAAGACTCTGTATTGGGCTCCAAAAAGGTGTCGTTTTTTTACACTTTGTTTTTACATTTTGTACACTGAACGATTAATTGAGAGTGTAATCTGCTGCCTAATCTATAATGAAAATAATGGTTAGCTGGAGTCCTATTGTTGATGTGGGGGAACGGTCACGTATCCTGATGTGCATCCACACAAACCGCCTTGTCTCGTCCTTCAGTGTGCATCAAAAACTCATGTTCACAATAATTTCTTTAGATTCATTGGGACAAATTCAGCATCTTACCTTTGGGCCCATGTGGATTCACAGCTTCATTCATCTGGTCGGCCTCCTCATGTTCCTGCTTTACGCAGTGGTTCTCGTCGTCTTCAGTGATCATCTCGTCCTCGTTGTCCCGCCTTTCCTCAAGATGATCACTCTGCTCTTCCTCCTTACAACAACCAAGAGGGTGCATTTCTTCTTTGAGATATTCATTCTCAAGTACTGGCATGTCCCAATAAGAGTCTGTAACCTCCTCACTGTTCTCTGGATCATGCGCTAGTTCCTTTTTGCAGTTTGTAATTGAGACACCCATTATCTCCTTTTGGCTTACCTTAAGTTGTCCACAGTTTAGCTTAAGAGTTAGCAAATGCCTTTCAACTGTATGCGCATGATTTGTCTCTTCAGAGGCCGAAGATGCCTCTGTATTGACTTGATTTTTTCGGTTGTGGACCAAAGTGCCATGATCATCGTTCTGATCCATCTTAACCGTTATATCCTGATCTGCCTCATTGTGTATTTTGCGGCTGCTGCCATCCTCATTCAGCAGTAACGTGTGACCTAGTACACTTTCTTCAACCCTAGCCTCGATGTTCAACGTTCTATGCTGATGGGCCTTAATGTGAACCATGTTGGACTGTGCTTTTTCATACATCGTTGAGCTCCCATCTGTTTCCTCTTTTTGTTGTGTGAACGTTATGCTGCCGTCCTCACTATCTCCGAGTTTGGGCTGAGCTTGGTTCTCATTTGTCTGCTTTTCTTTCTCTGGACCACTGCAACTCTCCAATTGCATTTCCGCACTGTTGCCTTCTCCAACGTATTGTCTTACTATATTTTCTATCTCCTGTCCTCTCGCAGTGTCAATCCCTGCTTGCTCCTGTGGTTTCTGCTCATGCATTTTTTGGACTGCAGTGTTTGGTTTTGCATTCTCATACTGAAGGTGTAATACAGAGCTCCTAGCAGGGCTTTCTTGATTTCCGTTCTTGATGTCTGGCCCTTGCTTCTGATGTCCTTCCTTGATCTGTGGTGTGATTTTTTCCTCGATGTTATGTACTGCCGGTTCTGCTGTTGTGTCTCGTGGAATTTCATCACAGTCCATAATTAACTCATCTGTCTTTAAATCGTCATTCTCACTATCGGAAGGGTCCTCTTCAGGCATCCTTCCAACCCTTGCCTCTAGCTGGTCAAGGCTGACCTGACCGACAAGCTCATGATTCCTCAAGACCTGCACAAAACAAAAACAATATTAAAAAAAATATAGCTCAGCAGGAAACTGAAACACTGTATGTAGTTAAATGAACTGGACAGAGTGTTCGTTGTGTTTCAACAGTTCTGTTGAAAACTACACATACACAGTGTTGGTAAACAAGATGTTACCAAAAAGGACGTCATCTCACTGAATCCTTGCATGTTTAGTTTATTTTTATTTTTTTTAAATTTGTGTTGTTTTAACGTTACAACACTTTCAGCAAGTTTGTTGTGGGTTATTCCCTCAAGCAAAGTTCGGGTCTGTAAGGGCCCAAGGAATGGGCCATTGAGACTGGGCCAGTGTATGTGAATGAGTGGCAAGTACCAATGTGAAAAATGTGTCCCAAATGTTGCCATCATTTTTCAATTTGTAATTGGACTAATTTCACAGGACACGAGGGGTGGGATGTTGATCAGCCTGCAAATCAGCCACCCAAACCCAGCAGCGGAGGGAGGCTTCGGCAGACTACGTAGGATGCAGAGTGTGGGAGAAGTAGATAAACAAAAGCAAGACAAGCGAACAAATGCCATAGCGAGGTGGATAGCTACACACAGCATGCTGATTAGTACTGGGAAGATGTCGGTCTTAAAAACGTTCTTAAAACCGCAACGTAGTCGTTTGGCCCCGCGGAGTTGCTCGTTGCTCCGGTGAATAGACAGACGGCTTGTGTGCACTATACAGCTGTAGCCTTTTTAAGTGAAGTTAAAATTATAGACTCCATAACTTTACCTGATAAGCCTTCACCTAGTTTTGCAGGCATGCTCTGCCATGCAAATTCCCTCCTGTTGATGTCCTGATAATTATTTAGTAAACAGAAACAGATTCTGGAAACTCATCAACAGCGAGGATCAGTCTCTCTTCCAATGATTTGTGCTGCGCGTCGCATACAAAAAGTTCAAGACAATTCAACTTCAGCAGCGGGCGGGCGCTTCACCTCACTCCAACAGGGATACTTGCTACTGAACATAGACTGTTTATGCTGCTCCCTGATAAAAAGAAAAATGTTTCTGATGATACCTGTTCAGAAAAAAAAAACAACCTACAACACTGGACTCTGATGATAACTTGTTTTAACAAGCTTGATAAAAAGGTAATGTCCTGGCAGCGGCAAATAGCTTTGGTTTTATAATACTGTGTAAAAGGAATACTGCTGGTAAAAAGCACCTTATTTGTTTGAAGTCTTTGCAAACCACATGTGATTGCACTTTTGTGTATATAGCAGTACATTTAAATTAAAAGTGCGCAATACACTACTTTTGAATTCATTATTCAATTTTGCGCATAACAATGCGATTAATCGGGATTAAAAATTTTAATCGTTGCCCAGCACTAGCTGCTAAGTTGGTCTCTGTGGCTCCATTTATCCAGGAACTATTTGGTGGAAAAGGGGCTATGGTGTCATACCTACACTACTCTCTTAACCCTCTAAGGGTTCAGTAAATAACTTTTATTTTCTAAATGCACTTTTACATCGGCTACTGAAAACAAAGATGTCTATAGTACGGGTCTGCCATACATCGTTCACAATATATTATCGGTATAATTTTTAATAAGCTAACAATTTCATAGTGTAACAATAGCGGTATTCTAACTTGTTCACGTAATGCCATCATACAGTTACACACTGCAACAATGAGCGTGGCTGAAAGCAAAAGTAAGATTGCCACTGGCTCCACAGTGAAGGAGTTTGTTCCAAAAAAGAGAAGCAACATCAATAGTGTGGAAGTGGTTTGGTTACAAAAGCGCAGATACAACAAACCACATGAACATGTAAGAAGTGCAAAGAGACTGTAACAAAAGTGGGCAACGCAATAAACTTATTTCACCACCTCAAGCAGAAGCACCCAGTTGAGCACAAGGGGAGCTCACCAGCTTCTGTAAGTTCTAACCTGAAAATATTTTTCAGTATTCTGTCATATCGTCAAGAATATCAATCTCGCAGAAATACCCTGAAATAATGCTACATTATTTTAGGGCCATGTTGTCGACCGTAGAATATAGTTCCCTTTGCTTTGTTAAATTTCTGTACACTAAAAGTGGTTAATATTTTCTTCCTTCAGGCACAAGGAAATTCCAGTGATGCGTAGAAGGGGTTAGCGACAAATCCTCACCTGATGCTTATCACTCAGGTGTGCCTCCAAGTCGCTCAGCCGAGTGCAGTCGAAGTAGCACAGCCGACATCTGTAGGGTTTGATGTCATCGTGCCTCATCATGTGCGCACTCAGGATTTCAGCACTGCCGCATGTAAAAGTACACTGGTGACAGCGGAAGACGATGCCTTCAAGGTAACGTGATAGCTTCGGGCGACGCACCTCTATTGGCACAACACGTTCCTCTGGAAAACAAAAAAAAAACAAAAAGCCTGAACGTAACATGACAGATAACGGGTGGGACTGAATCCTGTCGAGCATCAAACCTACCACGATGCAAGATGATGTGATCAATCATGTTATTTTTGTTCTTGGTGTGGTAGATACAGAAAGGGCAGCAGAGGTCTTTCTGATGTGTAGGTTCTGACTGGTAGCTAGAGTGACCCGTCTCCATGTGCATTTCCAGGGACCTCCTAATAAAAGGCAGAAGAAACGTGACAAGAACGCACGTCAGTTCCAAAATGTTTGGAGATAACCAGAGCGTCACAGTAAGTCATTCCTGCCTGTGGCCATCAAAACTTTATAACTCCTCCCTCTAAGTGTCTGACACATGGATACTTAGTATTTAAATTGGACCGTATCATCTATTTTTGTGCAATATTATCTGTTTAATAATTAATGCAATACTGCAATATTCTCTGCTGCTATTCATTCACTAGTCCTTAATAATGTATTTATTATTATTGTACATACCCACAATATATTTATATACTCTATCTACCTTTGACAAGTGTGTATTAAAAAGTATTTCTGATTCTGATGTCACAGATATCCCAAATGACAGCTTAATGACAAATCACTATTTTCTATATTGCACTACATTAACTCTTCACCATTTTATTTGAGTCTGACTTCTGAGTGTGAAATGTATAAAAGCATCCATTGCATATATTACTTCTTCCTAACAATCCAATAAATGAATTGTGCCTTATTTGAATAGCAAAAGCTTTGCTAGTTGGTAGTCAGCGTTGACACATGATGATGATGTTTTCCACTGAGTTTCCCACTGAGTTTATATAGCATGCGGAATAGTGAATGAGAGATTGATTTGGACACCGCTATCAGAAGTATTGAAGAGCAAATATTTTATATTTAAACACAAAAGAAAGAGTTTTAGAAGCATTGTATGATGTATGATCCTCACGCGTGTATGCTGTCTATCCTTATTGGATACAATCAAACATACCGAGTGGCTATTTTCAGTGGGGTCTCCCCCCCCAAAGAATCCATTCAGGGGCGTGCCCTGTTTTCTACATCTAATTTAATTAACTGTAAAAACAGCACATTGTATGTAAATGTTGTGTATCCTATGTAAATTTTACCGACTTTCGGCAACACACTAAATAAAGTGTGATTATAAGTAGAAGAAATGCAAGCATTACAGTAGTTTTCCCATTCCAACCAGCCTTTTTTAAATAAAGGAAAATGCTCGTGGTGGCTGTGACTTACCTCAACCATGTGAAAAAGGTGCAGTCCTTACATCTGAGGATCTTCTTTCCATGGCGATTTAGGTAGTGTCGTCGCATACTTGACAGGTGTCCGGTGTTGAAATTGCAGACCTCGCAGTGAAGTAGGCTGTTCTCAGGTAAATTGGTTTCTTGCATGTTCGCTTTAGACTGGGCACCAGCCCGTGCCATCAAGTTATAGTGGCTCAACTGCCGCTGCACATCTGGGGGCTCCAAGTATGACGATTCTGTCGATTCGTACATAAATCACAGTCTCTACACAGCTGCTAATGCAAAAGGTTTTTTAAAATCTATACTTATTTTATAAGCAGTTATACACATTATGATTTATAAAACATGATAGGGATGACTTGCTTTCAATAATTTCAGGTTCTTCATCAAGATCAGGCAAATGGTTCAGTTCCTCAGATAAATTAGGGGGCTCGTCGTCGTCCATCTGAGCGCTCTCCTCATCTTGGTTTTCAGTCTCAGCAGGATCCACAAGCACATCTGGGCATTCAGCAGCAGCACGTAAATAGAATAAAACAGTCGATTATTAGCATTAGCATTAGAGTTTACACATTTTTTTAAAAACAGAATATGCCCACAACCTCCCTTTTTCCTTTTAAGATGGCATTTTCACCACATAGAAAAACATCCAGAGTGGGACTAGTTACAGGAAGAGGTGACTATTAAAGTACAATACGCCTGCGACAGCACTTATTTAATACTTGGCTGGATGTTGGAGGAAGGACACCTTTCTGACTAAAATCAGCTCACTGAAATAATGCCAGAGAGCTGCAGTTGGCAGTTTCCTGATACACCTAACTAAACTAATACATTCGAGCAATAAAACAGTGTTTGCTGAAATGGTTTTAGAGAGGTGTCGATGCAGCAGTCTGCTCATTTTGGAGGATGTAGTCTGTGGTGCTGTTGGGACTGTTTAAGCACAGATGTTTCTAATATTAAGCCCACCCTCAATGATGTAAATATGATGTTCAATATATTAGACGGACTATGCAATACAACTCAACAACCCTGTAGCCTCCAAAATGACCATAAGGTTAAATCAGCACCTCTCTAACATTTCTTGAAGGTAGCGTTTTTTGCAGGGCCGTTGTCTTCAGACCAGGTTAATTTTAGCTAGGTGTACCTAATAATAATGTACACTAGTTACGTGTAAGAGCATATTTTAAAAACGTGTAAAAACACAAACAACATGCCAAGACGTCCTTGAATGTGTCACATTTTGGTCAAGATAACAATTACAACATATTCTCTGCGATCAAAAATGACAGCAGTTGGAAGAGAATACTTGATGCATCACAGTAACACGATACAATTACCAACACACTGAATGTTATTCACCTTGATGGTTTTTCATGAAATGACTCGACCACAGCCCCATGACAGTCGTCCGGTAGGAGCAGATACTACACACGAAAGGCCGCGTAGTCCCAGATTTGTAGATAACGTATTTGTTAATGCTGTTGAGATAATGGCAAAAAATACAAAAACAGTTCAATGAGATGTAATCACAGTTAGCTCATCAATATCCAAATATATGTTGGGAGCTCTGGACATCAACTTTTTTTAAATTTCTTGTTTGTTTAATTCTACACGAACACTTCTGACTTTTGTTTCGAAAACGCTTGCGCTGTAAAGAACTAGCATTAATCATTAATGATGATTTTTAACACGTATGGTCCTAATTTCCCAGCGTCCAAATACCCAAAGTTTCTTCTTACTTGTGCTTTAATGCTGAGGTAGGTAGACTGTCCAGTTTCTTGATGGCCGCCACAGCTGCATGGCTGCGCTCGTGTGAACGCAAACCTTTCAGCGACATAAACTTCCGCCCACACCGTTTGCAAGTGTTTTTGTCTTCTCTTGATTCCTGCTCTGGTTGCTCTAGATCACAGGGTTTTGAAGGCGACGGCAGAGGACTTGCTGGCAGAGTGAAGGTCTCTGCTGGCGTTACATTCCACCGGGCCAGTTCCTCCACAGTTTCCAACGTCGGCAATTCGTCTTGCATACAGACCTGAAAATTAAACACAGCAACAGAAAAAAACATTTTAAACTTACAAGCGTAGCTCAAAGCATGTAGCAAAGGATCATGGGAGTGAGTGACCATATTGGCAGAATCAACTTACTTCCATGGACTGGGCCTCTGGTGTTGTCGTAATGCCAAGCGATGCCTGTTCCTTCCTCATCTCCCGCTCTCTGTGGCCATCCAGATGATAACACAGCTTTCTAGTTCCATTCATTTGTTTGTTGCAGAGGGCACACTTGTAAAGCCCCGTGCTCCTCTTTGATCCTTGTGATAACACGATAAAGTCCAACATGCTTTCTGAGATATGGAAAGTACTATAGTGGGCAATGAGGAGTTGAGATGAGTCAAACATTAAGTTTGGACACATCTTACATTTGACGGGCGCACTTTCCTCAGAATCAGCTTCAGGCGGGTTGCTGGTCTTGTTGTGTTTCCGTTTGTTATACCTCTCTAGCAGCTTGAATGTAGTAAACGCATCAAATTTGTGAGTTTTTTTGTAGTGACAAAGCAGATATCTTCGACGCACTCCCTTATAAGTACAAATGTGGCACTTGTACACTGATTGCTGGTACTTCACTAATGGTGTGTTTGGTTGACACGTTTCAGGAGCGCCCAGCTGGTGACTGAGGCCAATTTCTGCAGCACTCGCTGAGGTTTGGTTTTTTAAAGTGAAAGCCTCCAACACTGACACCTGAGAGCCGTGATCAGCTTCTTTTTCAGTTTCAGCTCTTTTCTCGGCCTTTTTGTGGTCCTTCTCCAGGTGGATTTTCAGTTTCTTTAATGACCGATGGATTTCCGGACATTTGTTACACACAAACCCTCTTTCATTGGAACCTTTTCCCATCGTACACCCGACCATGTTGGTAAGAAGTATTTCATCTCTTTTAAGTTTATCTGCCCTGGCTATGAATGCCGGATGCCTCATCTGGCAGTGAGTGAGAATGCCGTGAAGGCTAGCATTCACATAGGGACAACGTGGGCACTTGTAGACTAATATTTTGTTTTTCTCTGTCGTCATGCTGGTTAAAGGGCTGTGAGTAGACTCTGGCACTGGCTTCTCGCGGACCTTCTTGTATGCTGGTACAAAGTATTTCAGGAAAGCTTCTTTTCCATGTTTCCTAGTGTAGTGGCTTCTAAGACTATCCTTCCTGAAATAGGAACTGGAACACAGGAAGCACTTGTGCACACAATCCTGAACTTTTAAAACAGGTGCATTCTTGTGGTGAACACGCAAGTGTCGATCGAGTGCAATTTTTGCGCTGCAAGTGTAAGAGCACTGCTGGCACCTAACCACCGCATACACCTTCTTACTTAAAAAGGAAGCTTTCGATACTGATCCCCAATTGCTGTGGGTCTTGGATTGTTTTATTTTACTCACAGCTGATGGTTTAGGAGCTTGCTTGAGCGTGTTTGCCACCGTCTCATGGTGGTCCTCGCTGTGCTTTTTCAGCTTCTCCAGCGTTGCGCAGATTTGCGGGCAGGTTTTACACATGTACCCACTAAATCTCGAACCAGGACCTTTTCTCACCTTCATGTCGTCCACATGTGCATCATCCACGTGAAGACTGTCTGCCCTGGCTGCGAGGGCAGGATGCCTCATCTGGCAGTGAGTGAGAACTCCTTGATATATGGTATTCACGTAGGCACAATGTGGACACTTAAAGACATGCACACGTGTTTTGCTGGTGCTTTGCTGTTCTTGCGGTTCATCTACATGTTCCATCACAGCTTCAGGGTGTTTTATTCCACAGTGAACTTTGACACCGCGCTGGGTATAAAACTTTTCAGGGCAGTGAGGGCACTTGAACATTTTGGTAAATGCTGTTGCTTCATGAGACGAACCACGTCTGTTTTCTTCAACAGGCACTTGATAGGTGTTGAATGATGCAGACATTTCATTGTGGTCTTCCACCTGCCTGTTTGCACTTGGCTTCTTTCTGTTGATGACATCCAGGACCGAGCCATCTTCTTTCACAGACCAAGGATGAACAGCATGGTAGTGGTGGATGATGCTTGCCATAGAACTACCTTTAAATGAACAGGCTCTGCACGAATATGTCTTGGTTTCACTTTTTCCACTTCTTTGAGACGACACGCTGCCATCAGTGCCATCACCATCAGCGTGCCTAATTTGGGGTTTCTTCCTTTTAAGGGGCAATGTTTTGGGACCAACATATAACAAAGAAGTTACATACTCGAGGCTCGGGCTACGTCCTGGGTGATGCTCCTGGTAGTGCTTATAGACGGCCTCTGCTTTTTTGTGAGAGAAAACACATGAGTCACAGTGATATCCCGGCTGTAAAGTTCCTTGTTTATAACACACTTTTAAAACAGCTGTGACAGAGCGCTTTATTTTGTGGATTTTCCATATATGCCTCTTCAAAAGATACACATATTGAGTGCTGTACGGGCATTTATAGCACTGAAGGGCCCTCTGTGTTTTGGTTGAGGGCGATTCTCTAGTTGAGGGTGATGATGTTACTTTGCCTAGCTTCTTGGTTTTTGTCTTTTTATTTCCTTTTTCCTCAGTGGATGCACAGCTGACTTCTTGGTTTGCAGTTGTTTTCAGGTGTGATTTCCGTGTCTGTTTGAGAACCATGTCAGTATACAGACGAACTTGTTTGCCCTTAACCACAAACCCACGATGCCTTTTGGAGTAATGCCGCAGTACCTGGTCCACGGTGCCTTGTCTATAGTTGCAAAAGTGGCAGAAAAACACATCTTCATCATCCCTATTCACAAGAGGAAGAGGTAGATGAGTAGAAAAGGGCAACTCCTTTGCTTGAGACTTAGATTTTTCAATTTCCCCACGAATTAAAGTTGTATATTCAACAATACGTTCTTTGCTGTAATGAACGTTTTGGTGAACTTTGCGTTGATGGTTCAATATTCCTTTTACAGATAGAGTTCCAAAGTTGCACGTTTGGCAGTAAAACAAGTTTTCTGCACACTGATAAGCATTCAAGTTCGTCACCGAAGCACCTGCAGCATCATCCTCTCCATGCTGAAGTTTGTTTTCACTACATACCTCAATTTGTTTACGACTTTTAGACTCAGAGGGTGTAGGAGTTGCTGAGGCCTCTTTGTCGCTGGGAAGTTTCTTTTCCTTCACCTCGGCGCTATACCGTAAGACATCTTCAATTCCTGTTAGTTCACTATCAGCATGTTTGACATTATGATGACTTACAACGCTTCTGATGTTGGTGCTTAAATAACTGCAACACTGGCAGTAAAATAATTTATTTGGTGAACTGCTGGGTAAACTGTCCATTCCGTTAGACATTTCCCTATCAGGTTTGGGAGGCGACTTCCTCCTTTTACTTCTGGCTGAGTCCACTCTCTCTGTTTCGGAAGACTCTGAATGAATCTTAGAAGCTTCTGCTGTGTGCTTAGGATTTATCATAAACAATGAAATCTTCTTTTGCTGTGACAGCTCAACCTTGTTTCTAGTTTTCATCGGAGACTCCGGGATGTGCTTTGGAGGTGTAGATTTTTCTGCCACGGAGTTCGGAGACTTACCAGCCGTCACCTGTGATGTTGTCTGTGACATGACACGAGCTGACTGTTTGATTTTGTCTATTGTGACTGCTTCATTCGGGTGGCTTTTTTGGTAGTGGACATGCATGACAACAACTGACTTATGACTAAACTTGCACTTGTTGCAATGATACAAGGCCACGTCTGCTCCTTTGGAGGTGGGATGTTGGGGTGAGGTAGCATTTTTAATTTCCTTGCTTGGTGTACGGGCACCGTCGGGAGAAATCCCTCCTGGTCTTTCGGGACTGGGTGCTTTTTCACATGTATTCAACCGAGATGATCCCTCTTGGCATCTAGTCGCCGAATATCTGCAGTACATCAAGGAATTTTCCACTGTATGTGTTGGGTGCTTTTCCTTGCAATGTTCTTTCAACGCCTTCAATGAGTTGGTGGTAAATGAACACACAAAACATTTGAAAACCAGACGGAATTCATGCGATTGCATCGTAAATACATCTGGGGCCTCTGGATGATTTTCCGTGTAGTGACTCTTGAGACCAGCTACACTTTGAAACTCAACTGGACACTCCAAGCAACGAAAGGTAGCGCTCTGATCCTTGGGATCCTGAATGTAGACAGTGTTATGTGTTATGTAAGGGTGGTCGGTCTGATAATGGGTAGACACATGTCCGATGCCAACATTACCGTAGTCACAGTGCTTACAAAAATAAACGTTGGGGCTTTCTCCGTCTCCATTAACAAGTTTAATCCTCTTTTCTTCTTCATCTTCACTAACTTCAAATGAAAACTCTGGGTTGTTTGATGATTGTTGTTTACTTTTGAGATTTGTCCCTTCTTTGTCTGACTTAGCTTTTTTAGCAGGAGGACCTTTTACGCTTTCTTTACTAGTCCTCTTTCCTGTGTCATTAGGAACTGTTTCTTTGTCTTGTTCCTTAGGCTTCTGTGGTTTCAGTTCGCAAATTAAAAGACGTTCATTTAGCAAAAAATTGTCTGAAACACTTTTGGCAATGTCAATCGTTGGCTTTGCAGTGACTTTAAACACACCACTGTTTGGGGTCGAGATGGAGGGAGATTCCTGCAAAATCAGGGTTCCTTCCGTGCTATCCAGAAGCATTGAGCCATCGACTACCTTCACTGGAGATTTCCCATTTGATCCAGATGATGGTGCAAAGTACTTCGTGATGGTTTGCAGTGGTCTCTTGTACGTTTTCAGATCCTTTGACGAGTTAACTGTGCACTTAGTTTTTGAGGTAGACATAATCTCCTCTGCCCCTGCAGCTTCCTCATGCTTGTTTGTCGAAATGACAGTCTCCGGGTTTTCAGAAATTATTAGATTAATATTGGAGTTGTTCGGACACTGTTTCTCATGTTTGTTTAAAAGCTCCCGACTACAAGCTTTAAAAGCACAATTCTGGCATTCAAAAGGATTTCCTGTGCTGTTACCATAGCTGTCCGTGTTGGCTTTGACAGTCCTAGACGATTTTAGACCGGCATCTCTGAGAGCTACATCTACATCAATGCCATGCACCTTGTTGAGGTGTTCAAAAAGGTAGATCTTGGATTTGAAGATGAGCGTACACTGAGTACAATGGAAAGAGTTGATCTGGGTTTCTTGAGTGACAGCTTGATTGTGTGTCTTTTGGCCAGAGGTGGAAAAGTGCATTGAATCTGGGGGGGGGGCAAATTACAGATCATGTTGAATACTCAACTTAATGTGATGCGCTGCATTCAATCAACGCTTAGCACTGTTAAAACATTTACTGTAACACGTACCTTTTTGCATCTTGTACTCCTCTCTAAACCCAGAGCCTTACATATGAAGACACCGCTGTGAACCACCTAGGGGATGAAAAACATACATTATTGCAAAGCTCAGCGCCATGTTTTGGTTACTGCTTTGTTTCCACTATTAAAGTTAAGTGCAAAACTGAGGGTTTCTACTTGGGACTTAAAAAAGGAAACACTGACAACAACAGAAGCAACGCTCTTCTCAAGCAGTATAGGAAAATCATTGCAACAATGGCAGTAGAAACGGCTTAGGACCTCCCTATTTAATTCCGTTAATCTTAACAGGAAGGAGGCGTAAAAAAAACGAGTCTAGCTCCTTTACTGACACGGACTGTTTCAAAAACACAACCAGTGTCAAACAAATACAACTCACTAAAGTACTCAGTGCGCACACAGTACGTACTCACGCATGCAGATAAAACCAGGAGGAAGCTTATGAGACAATATTTTGAATCGCTGATGTTGATAATGGGAAGAGAGCGAACATTTCCGCCATTTTTCCCGCGAGTACAACTCGCTGTGGCTTTTTCTTCCGCTCCAACAACACATTTTCACTTCCGCCCGAACTTCACGTAACCTTCAAAATCAAACTGATTACAGGAGCCCATGAAGCTGTGCATGAAAGACTCACTCGATTTCTCCCAGTGCACCAGGGGAGACTTGTCTTTACAGTTGTATGGTCTGTTTATTAGGCCAAAGGGCCACTGTGTGACGTTATTTCTGACTATTCAACCACAGCTCCTTTGGGGTCTAACGTAGTAAAATCAAAATAAGAAAGTGGAAATTTCACAGTTTTACAATAAAACACGATATATTTATATTGCATTAACATTTAACGTTATATTTGCTATTACAAATTAATAACAACAAATCATGACGTGTCTTGTTTTACTATATGAATAGAATACAGAAAGATCAAACTGATCCCAAGTACATGAAGAAAAATACACAAAAACACAAGTACATAAATAATATGAAAATAAATGACAAATACAAAAAAAGGACGTTATTATCCTTAGCATCATGCTAAGTATCAGTTCATACATATTCGACAAAAAACTCGTGCCTTAATTGTGAAATCAGTTACACAAATTTGACCGGAAGTACTTAGTTACTGGCTATAATATTAATTTGCTAGTTTAAAGTAACACAACCCCCTTTTTTTCCAAATATTTTATATTAAGTCGTATTAATTTGTGGTATATCTAATAATGTTTCATATTCTTGCAGGCGTCATAATAACACACGGTGGATGTTTGCCCTTAGGGCTTTCTGATTCTGCTAAAACCCCATAGTGCCTCGAAATAGAGACCAACCACAGCACAGTAGGACAGAGAGTCTTACGCTGCAGATATTGGACTATATTAATTAAAATTACTTGACGGTACTGTGCATTGGCAGCTGAATAATTTAAAAAAAGTGAATTAATAAATTTGTAAATGAGATTTGGTGAATAAGTCCCCTTGAGCCAGTTTCAGTAGCTCATATGTAGTCTAGTCAGAAAATATTGTCATTCAGATAGCCACAGCCAATAATGATTTTATTATCATTACTTTTGTTTGAACCATTGGTTTTTTGAATCCCACCTGGAGTCCGATCAGATCAGAGTTAAACTGACCACCCCATACACGGCTCATTAGATTTCAGAGGGCAGCTTTCTGCTTATGGTGACAATGGGCTTCATTCAGAATTTTTCAGAATCAGAGTCAGTTTTTATTGCAGGGTATGTGTACACATACGAGGAATTTGACTCAGGATTGTACATTGCTCACGATGTGCTTACTTATACAATAATACAATAATACAATAACACAATAATAAAATAATAATAAAATAAAATCAGACACAAACTACAGAATAGACAACACTAATATACACACTATGAACAAAACAATATAGACATATTGACAAATAGTGCAGTGATCAGAGTGCAAAAGATGTATAAGTAGGATTCATAAATGTTACACAGACACTATAGCTAACTAAGTAACTTTCAAATTAACTTTCAAAGGTACAATGCCATAATAGCTTAAAAACGACATAATTTCCCAACAAACTGAATGTGCCATTTAATGTAAACGCAGGTACTGTAGTTTGTCTTCATTTGGTGGTTAAAAAAACGCCACTGTCCCTGCTTTTATTTTGAAAGTAGAGTCTCAAATATTTTTTCTATCGTATATAACGACAAAATATATTGTTGTGTTGTATGTTCATATATTTAATATTACCATATTTATACCGCCATTCATAATGACAGTCACGTTGTTGCGCTATACCCAAAGACTGTATAAAAGTGTACCTGAACACCTGGACAGAACATAAAATTGTTATTGTTTTTTGTTTTTTTTTAACTCTTATCCAACAGTCAGACCAGGTTATTTTCATGATTCCACTAATGAACGTCCACAGACCGCTCCAGACACAGACTGACGTGCTTTACGCACGTCCATCAAAGAAAGGCAGAGCAGAGCAGAGCGGATTGTGTCCATTTTAAACTTAAACGACTTCAGCGTTGCTTTCTTCCGAGCAGAAAGAAGACCTCTATTAATTTCAATTACAAACATATAAATTAAAACGAATAAAGGCTAAACATATAACTTTGATTTTGTCCTTACTGTTTATAACTCAGCGGTATGTGGCCGAATTAGTCCTGGTTGTTTCCTTTCTGATGATCACAGAAATCGAAAAGAGAAAAGAGAAATTTGCTGATGTTTGATCCTGGATGTTGACCGTCCCCTGCCATGGTTGTCATTGGGTCCGAGGACTGGCATTATTTCCTCCGGAGCGATATGTCGGGCGTACCATAACAGGAAGCACAACAGCAGTGAGCGGGTAGGGGCTAGTCTCCTTTAAAATCTAAATTTTGTGTTTGTCTGTAACCTATGGCTGTAACTCACAAGGTAAGTTTTTTTCACCGCTACACCACACGGTATTCTGTCAAAGATAATGATTATATATTTCCGTTTTCAGTATGACTTTATCTACTTTTAGGCTAACTTACTTTTACCAGCAACAGTTTATAAAACCAGATAATGTTGTAGCTCCACGCACATAAACAGCTCTCTGACACATGGACATCTCAGTGTTTGTGCAGCTGATTCACTCCAGCACAAAAGGAATGCCTGTTGCAGCAGATCAGTGTGAGAAAGCCACTGACAAACCATTGTGTGTGTGTGTGTGTGTGTGTGTGACGTTTTCTAAGGAAAAGAAGATAATGTCAGTCTGACCTCAGAGAAACACCATGCTCCCAGCCAAGCTGACCAGCCGGTTTACTCTGAACGCCCTGAGAAGGATTCACCATGGACCTTGTTACCCCTGTCTTTACTCCCTGTCAAACTGCTCCCTTCACGTGGAAGGAGGGAGGGCTAGAGACGGTCTCCACTCAGATCCCAGTGTGTTGAGAAGAGTGTTTTACAGCCAGAGTGCAATCCGCCCATCCCTCAGACTCCGTGAAGCTGTGCAGCACTATGGGAGGAGATCGTTCAGTTTATCGGCTGCTACAATTGTGAATTCAGCACCAGCGCCTGTTCAGCCATACCTCCGATTGATGAGGCTGGACAAACCTATTGGTACAGTTTGATCTTTCTGTGTATGCTTATTCAGTTGTCTTATTTAGAGTTTATTTACTTTGAATGGAACATATAAATGTTGGTTTTATTATTAGTTAATGTTAATTTTAAAAAGCAGTATTGGTTCAGCGTTACCATTAGTGCCGATGTTAGGTATATTGTTAAATCTTAATTATAGTAATTGTGTAATAATGAACTTTGTATAAATATAATAGTCTATTAAAAACACTCAGTGACCTTGAGATAGGCAGTCTTAATAAGATTTACTTGATTTTATAAAGGCCTTTTCCAGATGTGCATATTGAAGGTGGTATTTGCTATAAAGAATATTTTAATCAGCTTCAAAAGACCATATTAATAACATTCCCACTTTTATAATTTAAGATTTAAGTGTGATTTTCTGTTCAACGCAGTGCTAATCAAGTTAACTGAATGTAACGTTAGATATACCTCTCTACGTCTGCAGCTTGGAGTTAAACCAAAAGGCTAATCTCTTTTTTAGTTCAGTTGAGTTATGGTGCGTCTGTATATCGTAGGGACATGGTTGCTGTACCTCCCGTGTACATGGAGCATTGCTTTGGCTTCCGACCCCGGATGTCTCCCACATCTGGGCATGCTCACCCTGTTTGGTACAGGGGCTCTGCTGATGAGAGGAGCGGGCTGCACTATCAATGACATGTGGGATAAAGACTTTGACAAAAAGGTATATGAAACACACACACATATATATATATATATATATAGCCATATACACATAAGCTGAGCGTAGTAGGTGGCTTTTCTCATGCAAGTGATTTTCGTTGACCTGATTTTGAGAACTCCCAAACAGCTTAGCTCTTATTTTATGTTTTGTCCTGTCAGCTCCAGTTTTAATTTGCTCGATATTCCCTGAGCAGTCTCATTTTCTGCTGCATGTAACAATGTCATGTGGAAGTATTTTCTAATCATGCATTTTGACTATAAATATAGTAACAGTCAATAACACCCTCCTTACTACTATTTTACAGCAAGAAGCATTCATTCCGAATCTGATTTCTGAAAGTGATGATGTTTTTGTGCAGGTGTCCAGGACGGCCACTCGACCCATTGCGTCAGGAGAGATTTCTCAGATGCAGGCACTGGTCTTTCTAGGAGGGCAGCTCTCTCTGGCACTTGGTGTTCTCTTGTGTCTCAACTATTACAGGTACCCAGATCTGTATAGTAATCAGTTTAAACAGAGACGAGGGAACAAATGACCAAGTGTGTACATCAGACAAAAAACACTTCGGACTTCATTTCTTGTGTAGTCCGATAGTTAAAACATAGTTTTGCCACATAAAATACCCCATGAGGCCTCCCATGGCAATAAATCAGTGCAATAATGATGCTTTTAGGATAGGTTCACTCTTTTTCAAGTCTGTCTTAAACAATTTCAAATGTGCATTGATAGAAGTTTTGCTTGATGTAATAATTTCACCTGTTCATATTGGCCATGAAGAGATCCCATGTACTAAAATGTTATATAGAGACTCTCTTTCTTTGTGTTGCTCAGATTGATGAAGATTGATGAATATTAGCTTCAGATTAAACTTGAATATTTTTTTTTTGCACAAAACAAGTATTCACTGTCACTTATTGGGGAAAAAAAACAAAGTTATTTATATATTTAACAGCTTGCCACCGTTTTCATATGCTCTTCACAGCATAGCTTTGGGTGCTGCTTCATTATCTCTTGTCATCACATACCCTCTGATGAAGAGGATCACTTACTGGCCACAATTTGTGTTGGGTATGTACTGTATAAGATTATCCATCTGAACTTAATTCTTCCCATCAGCAAAAATGAAGTTGGTCTCATTCTCCTTCTGTTACTTCTGTCCAGGCCTCACTTTCAACTGGGGAGCGCTGCTCGGCTGGTCCGCTGTCAAGGGCTCATGTGATTGGTCCGTCTGCCTCCCGCTGTATTTCTCAGGAGTGATGTGGACGCTGATATATGACACAATATATGCACATCAGGTAATGTAGGGGGGCTCCACAGATCTCTGGTTATTTTAAACATTTACAATCAATTTTATTATGATAAACTAAAATATCTGGATTTGAATATGCAACAGATGAGCGCTTAGAGGTGAGAGAAGACTGAAGAATTCTGTTACTGTCTGTGCTTATGCCGATGTCACTGAAGATCTTAACAAGACTTGGAGTCTTGAAGTCTTAGTGCTGTGGTGTGGTTGAAATCCTGACTGGAAGAAGAAGTTGTTCAGCTGTTGAGAAACAGCCTTTTCAATGATTTTACTTAAAGTCGTGTGGTTTGATAGGGGCCTGTAATTGGTCATTAGTGACTTGTCTAGATTGTTCTTTTTTGGGAGTGGTGTGATGAGTGCAGTTTTTTAGGGTCTATAGGAAGTAACCTGAGAAAAGAGACATGTTGACGGTTTGTAGACCTGAGGCTATGCAGTTAGAAACATTTTTGAAAAAGCCTGTTGGCAGAATATAAAGCATGCAGGATGAGGATTTCAGATGTTATATAACTTCCTTCAGGTTTTTAAAATGGGATAAAAATGAAATGTTGATCTGATGAAATTGTGTCATGGTATTTATATTATAATATTATTGGTTTTAATCGGCAACAGAGATAACACATATCCTGTACCTGATATGGAGGCACTGACTGCTTGTCTAAGTTTGTCAGTGAAGAAAGCAAATTTATTGCAGGCCCTGGCGTATAGAAGTTCAGAGGCTACCGACACAGGAGGGTTTGTTACCCCGTCGACAGTGGCATATAAAGCTTGTGTGAGAAGAAGGACCACCTTGCATGTCTCAGTTCTAATTATAAATGCAAAGTCTCTGTCATTATGAACTTGTACTGATTTATTTTTTGCCACCTGCGTTTAGCTGTTTGACACTGTCTTGTTTAAATTCTTACTAGCTGGGCATTTCTCCATGGATAATTTTTCTTACCAGAAACCACCTTCACCTTAGTGGGTGCAATGACATCAATAACATTCGTAATTTTAGAACTGAAATTATCTACAAACTCAGTGACTCAAGAGAGGGCGAGTGTGGAAGAGAAAGCCTGAATAAATAGTTCACTGGTGTTTTTAGTGATACCTTTATGTGATTACCTCTGTTTAAACATGTGTCTGCACGGAGATAGTAGAAGAAGAATAAAAGATACTTTACTGTCACATACACATTGCAAAATTCATTCTCTGCATTTAACCCATCCCTCAAGGGAGCAGCCAACTCCAGATCTTTACCAGTGTCTGGTTAATAGCACTGAGTGGAGAACCTAACATGCAGACACAGGGAGAACATGCCTACTCCACACAGAAAGGGGTTTCCACACAGCAACCGGGGTTTGAACCCAAGGCCTTCTTGTTGTGAGGCCATAGTGCTGTCCACAGGACCACCATTCCACCCAGATAATTAATGCCAAAGAAAACACAGGAATGGTCAGCACGACCTTACAAATGTTCAGATAATCAGATAATTGTGCCCCTTGTTGTGTGTGGTCTCTGTCGCATGCTGAGTCAGTTATCAAGAACACAATTCTTTGGTGACTTTGTCTTGGGGGTTGTCAACATGAATGTTAAAATCACTGACAATAACTACACAGTCAATAAGATTAGAGAGAGTTCAGTAAAGTCATCAAAAACTCTATCCTCTTGCACTCTAGTTTCACTCATAGAACTGAAGTTGGGAGGGGTTGACTCGATAGGAGCAGCTGTTATTTTGGTTTCTGTTCAACAAAATCATTGATTAAAAAAAAAATTTTCTGCCAAAGAATAAAAAAAATTAACAAAGTTAGTTTTAGTGTGGTAGCATTATCTACACCAATTTTTAGGGACAGGCTGTGGCTGACGAGGAATGGACACTGAATTTGATACATTTGCAGAATCGGTTGAGTGCACTCTCTTGGGTCTTCAGCAATACACATACCAAGTGAGAATTCGATCAGATGAATGGTTTTTGAAATATGAGAATGAAATTCATACATACATACACTGATCAAAATTATAAACGCAACACTTTTGTTTTTGCCGCCATCATGAGCTGAACTCAAAGACTTTCTCTATGTACACAAAAGACCTATTTCTCTCAAATATTGTTCACAAATGTGTCAAAATCTGTGTTAGTGAGCACTTCTCCTTTGCCGAGATAATCCATCCACCTCTCAGGTGTGGCATATCAAGATGCTGATCAGACAGCATGGGTATTGCACAGGTGTGCCTTAGGCTGGCCACAGTAAGAGACGTGGTATGGCGGTCCCTCCCATACACCGGCCGCATGCAGGGCTCAGAAAAATGCATTTGACGTCTACTTTATTTTTTAGTTTAGCCCGTGTCCTGTCCGCTAACATGGATTTACTTTTGGGGAGTCTTGTTGGTGCTAAGTAACCATGTGTTAGTCCACTGTTTTGAGTCAATGGTAGAGACGTGATATTCCCACATAGTCCGTTAACATGAGTGGTGATGGAGTAGTCGCTTTGGATAAAAGCGTCAGCTAAATGAATAAATGTAACATCCATGTTCACTTCTAACCGGTGAATTTTGGTTTCCAGCACTGCAATCTCCTGCAGAGGTTTGTGGTGGTTGTCTGTGGAAAAGGGGCGCATCTTGCTGCCAGTGAACTTTAGATAAGTACGATGTTTCCATTCACTGAAGTATAGACCTGATTAGTTGGTAGGCCATGCTCACAAAGTACTGATTAGAATAATAGTGACTGAGACATGGCTCCCTCTGTTCTTTCTTTGATAACAAGGATAAGGAAGACGACATCAAGGTAGGAGTCAAATCTACTGCACTGAGGTTCCAGGAGCAAACCAAACCTTGGCTAAGTGGCTTCACGGTGGCCATGATGACTGGACTGGTGGCAGCTGGGGTCAATGCTGAACAGACTCTCCCATACTATGCTGTACTGTCCACAGTGGCCATTCACCTAACACATCAGGTGAGGAACATGGTGTAATTTAGTGTAGTCTGAATGCTCTGCCGCCAACGGGTTAATTATTACAGTACATAAAGTACAGAGTTTAATTCCTTAGTGAGATAATGTTCAACTGAGTGAATTAGTAATGTATATGTGTAATTTAATACCACCAGTAACATGTCCTCTTAGTCATTATCCTAACCAAACAGCATCAGTCTCAATGGGGTTTCCGATAAAATGTGATATTTACTCTCCTCTCTTTTAGATTTACACCTTGGACACTAACAAACCGGAGGACTGCTGGAAGAAATTTGTCTCAAACAGAAACCTCGGACTGTTGTTGTTTTTAGGCATTGTTGCTGGCAATTTGTGGAAAGAAAGAGAAGAGACTTTGCTGCAAAATGAGGAAGCATTCAGATAAGTGCGATAATCTGTACAATATTTTATTACACTTGCAGTACATCAAACTCTACAACATCTTTTGGGAATTTCACCCTCAGCAAAGTTCTACGAGAAAACACAATGATGCACTATAAGCTGTATGATTTATTTTAACCCATACAATAAAGTTATTGATTTCTTTTGTCATAAAACATTTACATTTATGGATTGAAAAATTCACTTTCATCTGGAAATTAAATACCTCCTGATTCATGCATTATTCATTCAGCAACATTTACTTTAAATAAACATGCATAATAGGGGAAATTGTTGCTAAATAGACCACAAATCAGCATTATGCAGTTTTGACCACTAGGCAGCAGAACAATCCCACAAACAACGGCCACCATAATGGGAACAGTATGTACTGGCTTTTTAGTTTTGTCCACCAAGCACTGAGACAAAATACCTGGATCTTAACTTTTTTGTGATTTCACAAGTTTGCTTCAGCTCTGTCTTCTGCGAGGCAGGTAAACTGCAGCTGATTATTTTATAGCAGTTGTTGAGAGTACTCGCGCTACATGTACATATGTGCAGGCTGCACAAATAGATGTGATGAAATAGGCTAAAAGCTGCTCAGACCTGCACAGTTGGGTGTTGTCTCCAGGTTTGGCACTATGAGCTGCCCTCTCACGTATTTGCCACGTATTTCAGTGCCAATATAAAAACGGTCACTTAATGCAGGTTTGAATTACAAAAGTGATCTTCAGTTCAGGCTAGCAGAGAACATGGCTCAAATTTTTGATATTGTCGCTTTTACCCCTGAAGAGCAGTTTGTTTAGAATTAGTGGTGACTGAAACATAGAAATAAAGAATAAATTCCATTATGTTCTAACATTACTCAAGACAAGGCATCATTTGAATAAAATTATCAATTGCTGTGTTGTGGATAACACAGCTTAGGGCTGAACAACTAATCAAAACTTTATTGAAATCGCAATATGGCATACTGCAATTTTCAAATCACAAGAACGCAATATTTGTTAAAGGCGAAATGTGAGTATCAAAATACCTTTTATTTATTTTTATTTTTTTAAATATATATATATATATAGTCATGCTGCACGTCATATTCTCCATGCTTAAGAAAAGATCTTTACAAATCCTTTAAAAAATCATGCCAAAATTGTTTTTCAATGAAAATGAGAATAATGATGTAAAAAATAAACAATCCCTCTAATATTGCAAATCATAACACAATTGTAATCAGTCAAAATAATCAAAATATATTTTTTTAAATTTTCCAGCCCTAATGCAGCTTTTATTGAACACTTTGTTTATTAATTTTTCCCAATTCAACAAAACACCATTAACAGTACAAACAACACCAACAACAAAGAAAAGTAACACAAACATACAATATGTTAGACAATAGCAGATTCTCCATTCTGAGAATGACACAAAGTCCATTCATATATTTTGATGACAGTACAAGCCTGTCATATTGGAGTGGACCCTTTATATCACTAATAGGTAAGTATAGGAGTGTGGTCATGTGACTACATTAGTAAACTGTGTTGCGTTTGAGAAAGAGCAGGATTATATTAAAAAGTGGAAACAGACCTATGTATGTTATAGACAAAAGTCTCAAACCAGACATATTTCTTAATTCTACTGCTGTAACAATACAAGCAACAATCATTTGAGTGTTTATCCAGCTTAAACAAGTGTATATCTTCCTCCATGTTGATGGATGTTTTGGGCACAAGTGCCTGTGTATATGATAATCTGCTTTCACTGTTGCTGCCCAGGTCATCATTCCCACAAAGTGACCTAAATGCAAACCATGCCACCACAGTGAAAAACTAAAAGTCATGAACAACGGGAAATGTTTGCACCTTATATAAACCAGTCTACGCAGCCATGAAGCTGTTGTGGCGTTCCATCGACGGGCAAACTCTGACATGCGGGTCGAGGCTTCGATGGTCCAGAAATCCCCATCAGATAGTCCGCTCCAGGCTGAGGAGTCTCCTGATGAATTTTCCCAGAAGCCAAACCCGGCTGCATTATTGAGGCATTCACTGATCTTCCAGTGAGAATAATATTGGATCCTCAAAACCACCGCTAGACCCCAAACCCACAGGACGCCATAGAGAATGATAGATTTGGAGGGATCGTAGGTGTTATGTTTCAGAAAATAGGAAAGACCATGTCTTACCCACTCTAGCAATAACACTTGAATCAACTTTAGGAAGACCACACTCAGTGGATTAGGCAGAGGGTTGAGGCTGATTTCCGCCATTAGGGACACGAATCGGCTATAGGAGCACAAAGGGCCACCAAGCAGTGTGGTGAAATTGAGGATGTAGCTGATAAGAGGGAGAAGCATCACACAAGCCTCCCGTTTGGATGAAGCATTCAGTGGCAACATAACTCGTTTCTCCTGGAGGTCCATGGAGACTGAGGTGATTCTCTGCGTAAGCAGCATCAAAGAGGACGCTGCCAAAAACAATCTGAAAGTGCAAGAGTTTTCATTTGAGTTCTTTTCACCCCACAGCTTAGAGCATATAAAGCATCCAACAGCTTAGGTTCAAAGTTCCTCCTTAACGGTGGAAACTGCCCTTGATAAAACAATTTCACCTGATGGTCCATTTAGTAGCTGCTCTGGAGCTTTCGCACATATAATAGGGTTGATTCCAGGAAACAGCACCTGACAATTTCTGGCAAAACAACGTGTGTGAGAAGTCCTAAAGCGAAAGTTTGAACATCTACTGATCTATAGCAGTTGAGCAAAATCTCTGTGCTGATGAGGACAGTGTTTTATGGTCAAAAGCTCCAGGACAGCTACAATGGACCTTGAGGTGAGATTGTTTTGTAAAATTCAAAAACTGATTTCAAAAAAAGAAAAGACATGGTTTCATTCTATAAGGAAATCTCTTTTCAACAGATGTTTTACTGTTTGATCATATCCACAGAGATGGTTGTTTTTGGACGCAGTGGGCTTTAAATAGCCAATAATGTTGTTTGTCTTTATTTTTTCTTTATTTTTCTTTCTGCATTCATGTACTATTCCGAGGGTTTGTTTTTCAGAAGGCGTTATTCTATTTTTTTGTTGTTATTGTCAGCAAATCCCATGGAAAGACCACAACCAACAATGTGGTCTCTGTAGTTTCAGACTTCCTGAGCTTGTCTGTAGCGCATTTTGGTGAACATTTATAGAGGCAGGATGTTCTTTGTAACTGTACTGTGATAATGTGTGATGTGATAGATAATCATTGTACAACAATGGAGCTCTGTGGCACAGAGGAATAAATCATATCAGGTGATACTTGTTAGTGGGATCAGGTCATTGATGGTTTTGGTCTTATCATGGGATTTGTTGACAATAAGAAAAGTATAGAATATCACCAGACTTTAAATACACAAATTATTACCCAGACAGCTAAGTTGATCTCTCTGGTAAAGCATGATTTAAGTACCTGATGCTGACGGGCTCACGCAGGTAGTATTCCCTGTACTGTATAAGCAGGTGCCAGAAGGTTTGCCACAACATCTGGACACCAAACACCCAGGCATGGATACATCTGGGATCCACATAGCACACGAGCAGAATAAAGACAAAGGTGGAGGTGAACAGAAGCATGCTGTAGATACCCATCGTGACACCTGCCAGGATACATCCTCCGACAGAAACAAACAGGTACCTGTAGATGGAAATTCATGTTGACAACTAGAGCTGCAAAGATTAGGCAGTAAGCTGCTGGTCGACGGAAAATTAATTCTTCAGCTATTTTAATTATGAATTAAACTTTTAGGCGTTTTTTGCATGTCATTGTAAACTGAATGTCTTTTGGTTTTGGAGTGTTGGTTTTGGTTTGCTGACGTTCACAATTAAGGGCCGTGAAAATGTGATGGGCATTCTTATTGACAACTTAGTGTGGTCCTGACTGATTAAATTATTTAAAGGATACATTTAAAAACACCAAAACAACTTTCTATTATAGAGAAGTTCAAAATGCAATCTGATAAATAAAATATTAATGGATATCACACAAAAATAACATATTTCAGTTCACATTTACAAGTCAGACTTCTTGAACCTACCAAAATCTAAATCCAAATAGATAAAAACAAATATGGTTTTACGGTTTTATGGCTCATTTTAGAGTATTATGGCTCCAAGAGTAATAGTTCCCTTTAATACACTAAAAGATTACTTGACACATTAATTTTAAAATGTAATATCTATCAATCAATGTGTAATCACATACCTGTGCGTCAAGGACAGATATCCCCGTTTAGCAAG
Organism: Micropterus dolomieu; assembly: GCF_021292245.1. NCBI lineage: Eukaryota > Metazoa > Chordata > Actinopteri > Centrarchiformes > Centrarchidae > Micropterus > Micropterus dolomieu. The sequence goes on from NC_060170.1 coordinate 13,467,798, forward strand.
AAGACAAAACAAAAATGCGAATGGAAGTGAAAAACACTGGTGCATTAAAAACTGATGCTGCTCCCACAACCAGTCCATCAAACCCATATCTGCGTCTCTGGCTGAAAGAACGAAGCCACTGATAGCAGACGTTTGATGCCCTTAAAGAGGTGAAATACTTGTTTTACCTGGACCGACTGTCTTTGCCTGTCCATGTGGCTCGCATTAAAGCAGTTCCTTTTGTTTACATTTATCGCACAGTGCTGATAATAGTTGACATTATCAGCACTACTGGAGCTTTTTGTTAGTACATATTTCAGCAACTCTAGCAACCAAAATAAGTGCGTTTTCACTGTCTTTTTGATTGTGTTTGATCAACATTTCTCACAGACTGTGCCACTTTTATCTTAATTTGTATTATAGGCCTGGTTGACCAGCTCTGTCCATTTGTAATAATCCCGTCAGCTATATTTTGATTTTCATATTTGGTTATATCCTGACTCAAGAGGGATTTACTGTATGTGAGAAACAAGAGGAACTGGTTCCAAAATGACAAGCAACAAATACAACTGTAATTAATCTGTCAACAAACAGTAGCGGTATATTTGTGTAACACCGCAAATATACAAAACCGTGTGCAAGACAACAATCAATGAAGACAAAGCAAGAGAGAGAAAAGGTCATAGATAAAAGGAGAGGTCAAGTACCAGCACCCTGGTCTGTGACATTTTCTACCAAACAATGAACAGCAAACTCTTGAAATTTGAACAGCTATCCAGCGGTTAAGTAATGTATGTGATGCTCGAAATAGAAATACAACATAGTCACAATGGGAAGTGATATAAATGAGTGAGCTATCCCCTGAGATTACAAAAAAAAGAACTCAACACTCTTTTAACATGCTACCTCAAGCAAACAGGTTTGTCACTGCCGGCTATATACTGGCAAAGAAATAACCAAATTCAAGAGTATAAGGGTCGGAGCCAAAGCACACTGGACTTATTTCAGTGATCTGTTATTTGTGTTTGAGATTAAAAATTAAGAAAAAAAGGTTGTTTTCTAAAAATAATTGCAAGTAAAAACACCATTTAACAATATCCAATTCACTTCGCTGCTTATTTGAAGCTACTGTTGGCACCACAGGAGATGCTGTGAACCTTTGTGTCCTGTAGGTTCTAGTGGTGAAAAAAGTAGAACATTACATACACAAGTATTTTAGGAGTCATTTTCATACTAGCTTGTGTTTCTGACTATTTGGATGGAGTCTCAAGCTGAATGATGTTTACTATCCCGTAAATAAGGTACTGGTACTGACAAGGTGCAGTCAGCACCAAAGCTGTAAGGTTTTAATTATTTATTCCTGGCTGACGTATTTACAAAAGGGTGCAGTAGGATGTTTTGCTCTGCCCTTATTAAAAGGAAATGTAAAAGCTATGCAGGCCTGCCTTGGTAGGCAATATGTTTTTGCTAAGAGGCACCAAAAGGCATGGAGCTTTAATCTGTTCAAATTACAGAACAACTTTTACTTTAATAATAATCGGTAAATTTCAAAATTTACCATAAAAAAAGATACTTTATATGTATACTTATACATTTTACCAAAAAATACAAAAGTACTAGTGTCTTTTTTTAGCAGTTACATATATTTTGGGAAACGTGCAAAAACTGAAGTGATTTTACATAAACAAGTCAAAAAGCTCTTCACATGAGTGTGTGCAATATTTAATTCCTACTCAAACTTGTCTGTTCTCCAAGTATAAACATGTTTTCTTCCTATTCTAAATTCTTAACGTCTGACTCATGCAAGCTGCAATGTGATGAACAAATCATGACAGCCAGAACAGACTCCAACAGAGAAAATCCAGTTTATTGAAACTCGTTTGAAAGGGGGAAAGGCTGAAAACAATTTAACAACTTCTCTAATTTTAGGGTTAGGGTTGTGCCTCTGTTTTGTACCGTCCATGCTATCTGACCGGAGGCATTTTGTTTTCGTGTTGTCCATCTGTCGGGCCTCCCCAGAGGGACTCTAAACAGTGAGGAGGTTCAGAACTTTTAAAAAATGACACTAGTTATCAAAAGGTGACCACATATTATATCCTAAATGTTTGTGACTTGGTTAAGGAGAGTTCAGAGATACAGTAGTTTTGGGGGGAATTTACTGTTTTTCCCACTTTCCCATAGTCAGAAACAATAAACGCCTTAGGACAGACCTTTTTTATGTATTTGGTGTAGTCTGAAGTTATTTCAAACAGCAATATTAGGTTATCTTGGCTCAGTTGTTCAGTGTCTATGTGATCATATAACATAATCATGATACATTCAGGAATTAAGCAAAACTAAAGGCGTAAACTTGGGCAGTGGAGGGGGCACCTTTTTTCTGAGTTTGTCTGATGGGAGGCCCACAGTCTTAGACTTTGAAAACCCCTGGACCAGGACGACAAAATGAGTGAACAATATCTAGCACAGTACAGGCTTTCCTCCATCTCGTTCATTCTGCCTTTCACTTCCTACCTCATTCTGAATTTTGAGTGCCGTCAGATTTTCATGACTGCATAAAACAACCTATTGGAGCTCAACTAGCTAATAGATTTTGCATCTAAAAATGCAAAGCACCACATTTAGTGCAGCTATACTCTACAAGAATCCATCTTTATGCAGTAATGAAGTACATGTGTACCTGTTTAGCCAATACACCTATGGTAATCCTTCATTAATCAGTTCCACAATGTATATTCAGTTCACTGGTTCACTATATGTATATGATTCATGAAGATATGATTTACTATATACTCCAACTGTGACAACAACAGCAAACCTCAAAACACATGCAGGTGGAGCAGAAGGACAAAACAACTGAGCAATATTACTACCAGATAAACTTCTTTGCTTTCGTTAAATGGTGACACGTGTTTAGATCCATCTGTTTCTCATTGCTGCATCATTTTAGCTGGCTTAAATGCTGCCTATAAATTAGTACAATAGTACAGGTATTCTGTAATTGTCACAGAGGTATTGAACCACTGCACATGGAATCTAGCTGAATGTAACACTGAGCTTCTCCACCAAACTGCTCAGCCAAGTATCTTTTCATCCACACATGCTGAAACAGAACTTTCCGACAACATCTGGCATCAAGTTGCAAGGAAGCTACAACAATCTATTAAATCAGAACAAATGCAGCTCTTTATTTGGCCATGTCTGCTAGAGAAACAATTACAGCAGCTCCTTTACCAGTTTGATTTAATAAAATGGTCCTCTCAATGTTTTGATTGTTGGATTGTTGTTCATCCTAGAAGCACCGTGGACAGTTAAACCTGTATTCAGAGCTGCCTACTTGCAGTCACATCACCCAAGATGCATTTCAAATGCTAAATGTGAACGGGGCCAACATGTTTTGTGGGTGGCTTTATACCTTTATGTATATTACAAGCTCTCATAGGCTCTGAGGTTTCTTCTGACAGACTTGCAGACTTTGATGTGCAAGTCTACACAGGGCTAGTATCCTTTAAAAGCAGCAGGTGCTTGAGGGCTTTCTGGTAGAAAAAAATCCTTTTATACACACTTATGAAGTAATAAACCATAACTCATGAAGAACAGGAATGAAGGATGGCAAGAAGAGGTAAAAACAACTCTCACCAGCATGTACTTTTGTGTAGTTTGTTCTTACAAGACAGGTTTTCATCTGATACATTATTGTTTTGTTTATAAAATAGAAATGAACAACCCCCTATGTCACTTTATTGGCCGTTGGGTAAGTTATAGAAAAGTCACATTTCATCCACTTGCACTCCCTCATTATCACTTGACGTCTGTTAGAAACTGTGATTCCTCAATGTTCAGGGTGGAATTTGAAATATCTCTTTAGTGATACTCCTGTGCCCTGCGATGGACTGGCGACCTGTCCAGGGTGTACCCCGCCTTGCGCCCGATGTCAGCTGGGATTGGCTCCAGCCCCCCCGCGACCCTGTACGCAGGATAAGCGGTTGACGATGGATGGATGGATGGATACTCCTGTGTTTTCCCCTTCCTCTAGCTTGGTCCGTAGACGTAGGACACGTGGGAAAGTTTAGCAGGTGTTTGACCGGGGCTCCTCACCGCGTCACGCAGCATCTGCGCTGTGATTGGCCCGCCCTTGTGCAACTGTGCAGTTGTATAAACTCTGCAGTTTGAAGGAGTTGGCAGAGTGTCCTGCAGGGATCGCGTCGGTCTCAGTGGGGGGAAACTCTGCCGAGCGAGGACGGGAGGAAACGGCGTCACCGTTGGTTTTTTTTTGCAGACTTGTCTTGCAGAGAGATTTAGAGATGCAGAGCTGCGCCAAGTCCTGGGGGATCTTCTTGGCCAAGTCGGTGAGCCCCGGCGCACCGTGCAGGCATCTGAGGGACAAGAGCCGCGTGGCTTGGAAACTTCAGTGCAGGATCCTAAACAGCGGGGCATCTGTAGCAACTGCAGCCCGCGGTCTGAGGACGTCTGCAGTCGTCTCCTCCAGACAGATAGAGAGACTATTACCCAGACATGATGATTTCGCGGAGAGGCACATTGGTCCAGGTGAGAGGGAGAAGAGAGAAATGCTCGATGCTCTGGGACTCGAGGTAAGATTTACTACTCACCCCCTCCCCAAAAAAGAAAAGAAAATTGGGCGCAAAAGCATGCTTTGTTAAACCTAATTTCAGCAGGGACACATTTGCTTTCAGCAGTATAGGCTATTGATATTATGTGCTGTTTACAGCCATGTTTTGCGCGCTTTTCTTTATTAAAATGCCCTTTTCTCCCCCACAGTCGATCGACCAGTTGATCGAAAACACAGTCCCAGGCTCCATCCGCATTCAGCGGAGTATGAAAATGGATGACCCAGTCTGTAAGTTTACCTCAATGTATTTGTGATTGATATCATTTGTGTGACATACATCTTAATGCCAAACGTTATAGCCTGCGCGATCAACCTCGGCGTAGCAGTGCCAAACCGGATTTAAAATGGTACTTCTCATGAAAATGCATGTTAAACATGACGGGGTATTTATCCCACTCGTCTCCTGCTCTCTTGCCGTGAAACGGGCGTTAAATGAAGCCAAGTGAGTGGTTGAAATGTAGGTTGGACCTCTATTGTGTGCCGTGGAGCGCTCTCCCCTGGTAAGTCTTCCTTTGAACATATTTGGAGTTGTTTTTGCGAAACCCGGCGAGCGGCACCAATCTCCTGTTGGGAAGCCGATGCTCATAGGATGGCAACTGGAGTGTAAAGTTTAGCCTTGAGCTCCCGTCCCAAGTCCAGTTCAATCTGGTTACAGCGTTCACATTACATCACAGCCGAGGGGCTTCCTAATAAGGTGACTTCTCTATGTTTTGCATGGGGTTTGGCTGAATGGTTTCTTTTTTTCCCCATTCTGTAATATGCGCGCATTACAATACCAGATTCCCGTTAAACGAGTTGGTTTTGGCTTATTTCCTAGGGGAAAAAAATACAGCATAGAGAGTAATGAGGTATCAGAGGGGATTTCTAGCAAACAATGGAAGAGATAAGATAAATTTTTAATTAGTTGTAGTGACAAATGCAAATAGATTCCTGCTTGGAGTGAGGCTTATGCCAATTTGTTGAACTGGGGCTGTTGTTATGCTGTCATGGTTTTGAGTGTGTGGATGTGCAAAATTAAAAGACTACAGCAGGGTTAAACTCAACATGTCAAAAAAGAGTCTTTCCTGGTGTCAGTACATGATATCTCAAATATATGCAATAACACATTTGAAACAACCAAATTGATGTTCAGTGTGCTGAAATCGGTTACATTCTTATGTATTACATGAGACAAACTCTTCAAATGTGGGAAAGGAAGCTTTCAGTAATTTAAGTTTATTCCATTTTAATCCAAGTTGGCTTAAAATCAGCAGCATTTATAAAATAATGAGTGCTGCAACTGACCGGTGTTGTCATTATTGGTTAATCTGCTGAATATTTTCTCAATTACTTTCCTAACTGTTTGTTTTTTCGATGTTTACAGCCCCAATGAAAAGTCACAATTTCCTAAAGCCCAAGGTGAATATTACAAATACCTTGTTTTATCAGCAAATTACACAAGCGAGGAGCTGAATCTAGGGAATGTTTGGTTTTTTTTGCCAGAAAAAATTACTTGAACGCTATTATTACTTGAATCAATCACTCAAAAATGGCTGCTGATTTAATTTTGTGTTGAGTCAATAATCCCTAGCACAGACTTTCTTACATATTCTGTTTAAAGAGTTCTGAGACACTGTGTGTGTGTGTGTGTGTGGTGTGTGTGTGTGTGTGTGTGTGTGTGAGAGATTGTGCACGATAAATAAATGCTGACACGACTCAGTTGTGACCCTGCGACCATAAACTGGAGTCCTTGCTTTGACAGTATAAATGATTCGCCTGGGATGGTCAGCTTTAACATTAGAGAGGTCCACTGGAGCATCCAACATTTAGGAAACACTGTAGGTAAAATACAGACGTTACAAATCCTAAGGTACCGAGCCTGTTCGGTGTCACCTAGTCATTCTGACTCACCCTTGTGTCGGCCCCTCCTCTTGACTCTGTCAGGTTTCATAATGCAACAAGCCATGCTGAAGGAACAAACTGGAGGCTGTACTGGTTTTCTGCTTGTTCAGCTTTGGTGGGCTTCAGTTTGCAAAGCCAGCGAGGGATTCTCTTTTCAACAATAGACCTCCTGGATGCTTCTGAATCAGGCTTTTTTGCTGCCCTGTAGAACTCCGGGACCATGGGAAAGCAGTCCTCCCTAATAAAACAAACTCTCACACATGCAAATACACACTGAACATGTTGATATTCACAAACTGTTTATTTTCTCTAGTGAATTTTGCTGATTCACCACTTCCAAACACTTTTGTAAAGTTGAATGTGCACCGTTTTGAAGACGCTGTAAATAAATATCCACACTGGTTACGGTTCCTCTCACCACCAGGGCTTAGAGGTGTCTTTCTTTTATCCGAAAAACAGGAGTAGTTAGGGCTCTCGGTTCAGACGGGCGGTATTGTCCATTCCATGGAGTTGCTAGGCAGCCAGGAAGGCCAGAGGAATCTCAGAGGCTGGTTGTGCATTTGCAGAGCTTCCTTACAGCACTGGGGAATGAGGTTAGATAACTGGCCATCCTAAGCTCAATAGTAAGGTGTTTTTTCAACAAACAAAACATTTAGTGGGTTGGAGAGCACTTTTAATACTGTGTGTGTCTGACAGCTCCAGCTGATCACATGCCACACTGATCTTTTAAAAAAAATCTTATTAGTTAAACAGCCAGTTCCTCACATGAGAGACAAGATGCTGTTCATCAGACTTTGGCATGTCTGGTTTGACATCGTTAATTGTATTGTCCTGTGTCAGACAGGAGTGCAAACTTTAAAAGGTGTAGTTGCTCTATGTATAATCCTACATCCTAACCAGGGTTTAGTTACCTGCCGACCTGACTCATTTTCTCTGATTCTTCAACTCAGGATATCAGACAATATTGGCAATATTGATTCCTGATCTGATACAGCACTCTCTGTTTTCTTAACCCTAAATATCTATATACCCCACTGCACTCGTGGTCATTTTTTCACACGATAACTTCAGGGACTGCAGCCTGTTGTGACTTAATACATTTAACTAATAGACTGAATTTTCTAATTTTATTGACGAAGAAACTGCATTTAGTTGTGGGGTTGGTCACGTCTAGCAGACAATCCGCTTCATAAGGTCAATGTTGGCCCACCTCTGGTGGATCTATAGTAGGGCTGGGTGATATGGATAAAAAGTATTAATGTATGTTATTTTAAACATAATTATATAGAAAGTTCAATTGACAAAACCCCAAATTGCTTTGTACCAATATTGCTATCCAATAGTACTAGGTTTTATAAACGGTGTAGAAAAATTTCTACTGGTAGACAAATTGATTTCTTTTTTCAGAAAATATAGTGTTACGTCATCCAACACTACTATGTAGTGTCGTGCCCAATGATGCGGACACCAAGTTATAATCACAAATTTAATATTTTACAGGTGAGAATGAGATTCTGGAGTCTCTATATAAGATCGCATCACAGAACAAGGTTTGGAGGTCCTACATTGGCATGGGCTACTACAGCTGCTCGGTACCACCGCCCATCCAGCGCAATCTCCTGGAGAATTCTGGCTGGTGAGTGCCCTCAGGTGACCCTCCATTATGGAAATTTGATAGTGCCTTGAGCTTGGTTCCTCTCTGATAATTTCCCAGATCCGTAATGATGTTTATTCATAAGGTTTGGTTACTCATTTAAAGCTAAATTGCTGTGCTGCAGAGTAACGTGCCCTTCATAGGGAGCCTTGTGACTTGATGTTAAGACTTCACTCATGTGAGAGCTGATGATGTGTTTCTCTCCTGCTAAACAAGATTTTCTCTCACTCAAATCCAAATCAACCAACCTTGCCCACGTCTTTCTCCAGAACCCCGGGGTCGAGGGAGTCATACAATGCATTCCTCTGTCCCGTCTCGGTTCCTTGAATACCACCAACTTTGTGCTATTGTTCTTGCGTCCAAACTCGCTCAGTTGATTTGTTGTGTCTGTTTTGTACCCAGGGTGACTCAGTACACACCCTACCAGCCCGAGGTCTCTCAGGGTCGCCTGGAGTCACTCCTCAATTACCAGACCATGATCTGTGACATCACAGGCATGCCTGTGGCCAATGCCTCCCTGCTCGACGAGGGAACGGCTGCTGCAGAGGCCATGCAGCTCTGCCACAGGTATTCACACGCTGAAAAACTGTAGAGAACAATCTTTGCTGCTCACATTGTGTTGTTAAATAGAATCCAATCAGATGGATAAAAGATAATTACTGTTACACTTTAGGAGTTAGTCGCATCTTAGCCACAAGAAGAAACTAAGCAAATTAATGCATTTTCAGTACAACCTGTACTGGATGCCCCAGGAAAAAAAAGAAGGTTTAGATCACAGTGGTCACTCGACCGGTTATTTGTGTTGCATTTCCTCACAGACAGAACAAAAGAAACACCTTCTACATTGACCCACGCTGCCATCCCCAGACCATTGCTGTGGTGCAGACCAGAGCCAAGTATGTATTAAACACACACACAAGCAATGCATGAGCCCTCTTATCAAAATAAAGTTACATATGTAAAGAAATCAAGTGAGTGTACAGGGGGGAAAAAAATAATGAGGTGCTCAGTGTTTGTACTACCATCCTTATTTATGTATATCAATATATACACATTTCTTCTACAGAAATCAACAGTGTCTTTCTTTTTCTTTAAAGCAGCGTTTTCACTGTTATGTTGCAGCTACATCGGGGTGAAAACCATGCTGAAGCTGCCTCATGAGATGGACTTCAGTGGGAAGGATGTGAGCGGTGTGCTTTTCCAGTATCCAGACACTGACGGCAGGGTGGAAGACTTCACATCGCTTGTGGACCGGGCGCACAAGGGAGGGGTAAACAAGCTTTAACCACAAAAACAAGTGAAAGCATAACGAGCACGCTTTCAGGCTAGTGCGCAAGATGGGTGGCTATTTGACTAATTCAGTCTTGAATGCTCAGGAATTATTTAATGTGATGATAATAGACCTTGCTTACCAAACTGTCTGGTTTGTAATTACTGTATATCAAAAGAAAGGCTTGCAACTGCAGTTTTCTCTCAGTGGTGGTGTTGTGTTTTGCACATAACGTTGTGATTACTCACCTTCTCTGGGTAGAGGAGTGTCCATATCTCAATTAGATTTTCAAAGTGTGTCTCAACAGAGTGATCGTGCTCTGTCACAGCAGCTCCACTTGAGTTTTATGAAATAATTGTAACGTAACAAAATAATTGGTGCAACTTTAATGGAGGGCCAGGGAGTGCATAAACCGCTACGAAAGACTTGATTAGGGTTGGACCATTATTTTATGGGAAGTGCTCATCTGTGACGTCTGTACGTGGTTAGTTATGGTTAGGGGATAACTAACTGCAAACCAGCTGCGACAGATTAGCCAGCATTTGTCTTAGTTGGTGTTTTATGACCATTGACTTGCTAATCGTTCTTTTCCCGTCCAGGCCCTGGCTTGCTGTGCCACAGATCTGTTGGCCCTCTGCGTGCTGCGTCCCCCTGGGGAGTTTGGTGTTGATATTGCACTGGGCAGCTCCCAGAGGTTTGGGGTTCCTCTCTGCTACGGCGGCCCCCACGCTGCCTTCTTTGCTGTTAAAGACAACCTGGTCCGAATGATGCCTGGCAGAATGGTTGGAGTCACTAGGTACACTAGTGTACTGAGTGTACACTTTAGAAAATGACAGGGCTTCATATTAAAAACACTCAAAAGTGCCTTTTGAGAACAGTTTTAAAAAAAAAAAAAGATATATTTACATTTCAGGGATGCAGCTGGTAAGGAGGTGTATCGGCTTGCTTTGCAGACCAGAGAGCAGCACATTCGCAGAGATAAGGCAACCAGCAACATCTGCACTGCACAGGTATGACCAGGCTCACATTTTGTACATTTTTAGGATTTCAATATATAAAGAAAGTGAAGTGAAATCAGTCATTATGGGAGAATGTGTGGGGTGTTTTTTTTTTTTTTTTTTAAATTTGTAGTTGAGTCAAAGAGCTGACCTTTTTGTTGTTGAACCAAGTGATACATTTTAATCCGCATGGACTCCCAGGCTCTGCTGGCCAACATGGCTGCTATGTTCGCACTGTATCATGGCCCTCAGGGACTCAAACACATCGCCGAGAGGACGCACAATGGTGCTCTGATCCTTGCTGAAGGTAAATTTGTTGTTTTTTTTTTTTTGTTTTGTTTTTTTTTAATGAATGTACAAAATAAATATTTTTTCATTAATTTGTGGTGATATTATATCATGAACGCGTTACCATATGTATCTGTACACCTGCAAATGTTTCAGGTTTGAAGAGAGCAGGACACCGGCTGCACAGTGAGATGTTTTTCGACACCCTAAAGATCAGCTGCAGCGTGGCAGCCAAAGACATCGTCGAGAGAGCCGTGCAGAGGCAGATCAACCTGAGAGTCTACACTGAGGGAGTGGTAAGAGCTAGGACCGTGTTCTTGGAAAGCACTGTGCTGGTGGTTTAAAAACCAACAAAATGATCACAGACATTTGGGTGGAACATTTTTCTTCTGACTTTATTTGGAAGCCGTGTTTTGCCATTGCTGCGCCACCACAGGGTAACACCACAAACATGAAACATCACCACAAAGTACAAGATGATTATAATCACCAGCATCAACATCCATAACAGCAGCCTTACACAGCGCATCACCGTACCCAATACACAAGAAGATAACCATGAAATAAACAAATTGCCAACCAGAAACCATTTAAAACATAAATAAAAGAAGGGTTGTTAAATAGCAACATTTATATAACCCACTTTCTCACAATGCCTAATTTTATTTTAAAACAAATCAAAGAGCTGATGCTTTGGGAAATGGTTGTAATGTAAATTATAGATGATTTCTAGATAAATTACCAAAACAGTATGCTGGTTTTTTTATTTTCAAAGAACAATGAACAAGTTGGAGACTACTCATCCTTTTACTAATAGGAAGTCTTTGTTGTGAGAAGCTTCATTACTTGGCAGGTAAAACCAACCATCTGTGGCATACATCCACAATGCCTTTGGCGTCTGCACTCTGTGATCAGTGTTTGCAGTGCTTTGTAACTTTAAAATACTCAGTCCCAATTGTTGTTGTTATTTTCAGAACTCAGGAGCTAATCTACAATCCCATCATTACAGAGGACCGACAAAACAGGGTTGGCTACTCATGGGCTATTAGACATCTCCCCCAAGCTGTTGAAACAATCTGTGTTATACTGCACTTAACCCCCATCAATCAATCTGAGATGATCCACAGTGCTAGATGAACATACACTTTAAGACTGAGGCTTGAATATCCGAGGCATGCTGCGGTTTGAAAATAGTTTTTAGTTTTCATGCTGCCTTTTCTCTGTCAACAGCTGGGTGTCTCTCTGGATGAAACGGTGACCGAGAGGGACTTGGATGACTTGCTCTGGGTCTTCGGCTGTGAATCTTCAGCGGTACGCTGATTTGTCGTTCACTCACTGTTGATGATCAGCTGTATCTGTCTCTGCTTCGGGGCCGCATAGTGATTATGTTGTTTATAGAAGTAGCTTTAAAGTAAAACGCCAACCTGCTTTTAATTTGAAACGCTAAATGTTCAGGAGCTGATCGCGGAGAAGATGGGCGAGCGGGTGAAGGGGATCATGGGAAGTCCTTTCAAGAGGACAAGCAAGTACCTCACGCACCAGGTCTTTAACAGGTTGGTCTTCTCAGTTAAATTGCAACACTTACGCACATAGCATTAGCATTATACCAGTGATAACAAATTGCTCAGTCATAATGTCAGTTTTATGCCTTAATGACATGTCTGGTATCGATCACCGCTGTACTTACCTCTGACGTTAAATCACAGACGAAAATGTTGTGTGTACAGCCTGAGCACAAATTGTCTGATATGAAGCTCTGCTGCACCTGCTACAACACTACTTAAAATGCTCTGAAGCAAACAGATTTAACAACTCATTTTCCCCCTACTGTGGTTGCATACTGCAGTCAGAATATGATGCAACAATCCATAAGCCTTTTGATTTTTTTTAACGGTTAATCTTTCTGCCCACTGGCCATCCTCCAAGATCTGGCTTAATTTATTTAAAATAAAGGATGCTATTCCCAATAAAGCTAAAATTTAGTGTGTTTTTAAGCATTGTAACAAATTATTTCTCTAGTAGAAATGGGTTTTCAACAATAAGGGCCATAGTGGCAACACAGGCATCTCTTGGCTGCTAAAAGTGGAACAGATTATCTTTATTAGTGCCATAAAGACCGTCTGGTATCAGGGCATCTAATGTCTTAAGTCCTCAGTTTACTCTTTGACATAAAAGATTATGTCAAACTTCCTGCTAATGTGCTTAATAAGCAGGCTAGTGGTGTCCATTTGGCGTTCATTTAGTGACATTCCAGCTGCCGGGACAAGAGAATAACATGGCCTCAGTTAATCCCACTTCTGTCTCTCTGGTTAATCTTTGTTTCCAGTTATCATTCTGAGACCAACATTGTGCGATACATGAAGCGTCTGGAGAATAAGGATATTTCCCTGGTGCACAGCATGATCCCACTGGTTAGAACGACCTGAAACATGATATTCAGATTTACAAACAATTGAAATTCACATTACATGTGAGAGTAACGTTGTGGTGAAACGTTGCTTTCTTCTCTAGGGCTCCTGCACCATGAAGCTAAACAGCTCTTCACAACTCATGGTGAGTAAATCAAATGATTTATCCTGTATCCTCAAAACTAACACGAAGTAGGTTGTCGGGAAATTGTCATCACAATCTCCACTTAATTGGCATTTCCAAAGCTTTAAGCCTTATCTAATGGCCTTCCTCAGCAGAGGGTGTTTTTCCACTTGTAATGGAGATGGTTTATTTGTTATCGTGTGACCGAAGTATGTAAACAACTAAACCATGTCCGTGATCACTGAACACCTTTTAATCCATTGTCAGGATTGAACCTTTGCCTGAAGATGTTTCAGAAAGTTGCATCGGTCTAACTGATGTCCTCTCCTCCTTTAGCCAATCACCTGGAGGGAGTTTGCCGACATCCACCCCTTCGTGCCTCTGGATCAGGCGGATGGCTACCAGAAGCTCTTCAGACAGCTGGAGAGGGACCTCTGTGAGGTGACGGGCTATGACAAAATCTCCTTCCAGCCAAACAGGTAAGAGCCACCTTTTCGTCGTGTGTGTGTGTGTGTGTGTGTGTGTGTACCAGTGTCGAGACCTTGCTTCTCAATGCTGCCACACATCGCAAAGCGTTAGTCCCTGATGTTGAGCTCTGAAATGTTTTTGCTCTTTAGTTTACAAAAATAAACTGATGCTTAAGGCCAGACACTACAGGTGAAATAGGGTAAAAAGTTCATTACTTTCATTAAGACAATGATTTTTTTTTTTTTTTTTTTTTTTAAATCTGAACATTGGAGAAAGCGAGCCAGCTTGTTTCATTTTGTTGACATATTGAGAGTCATAAGTTTTTATAGAGGGAGTTTTGGAGATCTCTTTTTATCACTCCATAAATCAGAATACTTTCAACAGCCATAAATAATCCATTTACACCATGTTTTCAGCAATACATTGTTTTATAAAGCAGGTTATGAATGCCATATGAACAAATCCCTCTGTAAAACCTCCAGAATATAAATGGTAATAAAACTGGAAAGTTTAGTGTAACTAAGTGCTACTGAAGTGGAGATTTGTGGCTCAAGAGTATGAGGGGAATAAAATTATTTTGAGAAAACGGCCTTTAAATTAAGACAATTCTAATTTTTTGCTGTTTTAAATATGCAAGAGGCATTATGTAATGCTAGCTTTGGTGAATTTAGGAGAAATCCAGACACAAATAGTGTATTTTGGCTGTTTTTTCTTTCCACTAGCGTGAAAAGGAGACATGTTATGGAAGCAAAATAGCCCAATATCTCAAAACTGACCAGTGCATAAAAAAGCAGTCCATTGCCTGTAGTCATTTTCAAGAAGGCTTGAAGCTGCCAAAAGTCATTATTTATTACAAAAAACATTGGGTTAAAACTTAAAAATATCACCCACTATAATTTTTTTTGAACTCTTCAAGTCAAATGAGAATAACTTCATTAGACTAATGTTTTTTAAATGCATCACATCTGTCCAGGTGGTCTGACCTGTAATATGTGGTATTTTTAAAGCTGTACAGCCATTTACTCAACTTTGATAAAATAATGATCTTATGGTCTGTATGTGCTAAGCTTGAGCAGTTTACAGAACTCTGGCTCATGGTAGAAAAGAGAAAACCAGACATTTTATTTGAAGTGAGAAACCAGTAGAGTGAGCGCTTGGATTGTTGTCATGCCTTTGCCCCTTTTTGTTTCTGGGGTTTTGTAGTTGGTTTCAGACTTCAGTCTGTATCCAGTTCTAAAATGTTAAGAACTACATGCTTGATGTTTCAGATGATAAAGCACACACCCACCTCAGCTGTCTATCACCACTTATCAGCAGCAGAGGGTTTATGAATAGCACACCATGCTACATTGGCCTGGAGAGTTATCATGCTGTTGGCTGTCCATCCAAGCCGTCTCTCCCCTTTTGGTAATATGGGCAGACTGGTCTTTGGACTTGCTGAAGTAAGGATGTGTGTAGGACTATAGTACATGACCATGGTGTGTTTGCCTTGTCTTCCAGTGGTGCTCAGGGAGAATACGCCGGCCTGGCTGCAATAAAAGCCTACCTGAACTCAAAGGGAGAGCGTGCGAGAAGTGTAAGTGTGCTGCTTTGGACTGCAGTCATACCAGAAGTCAGTGTGAATTAGTGTTGGAAGTTAATATAATTTAATAACACTTTTAGGCTTTTATGATTCTGTTAGCGAACACAAAGTATCCAGATGATCTGCACTACAAGCAAACAACACAAAGCAATGTTACAATCAGAGCCATGTGCAGTGACCAACAGAAATATAGAGAATAATATAAGAATAGTTCGACTTTTTGGGAAATCACTTGCTGAGGGTTGATGAGAAGGTCGATACCACACTCATGTCTGTGCATTAAATATGATGCGACACACACTTGAAGGAGACTTTTAATTTAGAAAATAAGGACCTTTTCAGATATTTACAACTAAAACATTTCTATTATAGAAAGGAATTTCAGCAGAAGGTAATGAAGTGTTGGCAGGTTCACACAACCAAAGATGTCCTTGTTTCTGAACTGTGGTTTACAAAAACAAAACTGACGAAAATCGGAAGAAGGAGGGAGGGAAATCAGATGGATTTAATTTTTTTATTATACCCTACAAACATTCTTGATACCCGTTGACTCAAAATGCTGATACTTGCATGTAAAAAGGCCATCACAGGAAAGTGGTTAAATGTGACCCTCCAAGACCAGGACAGTGGCTGGACATTGTAGAGAAAATATACTCAGACCCCTGAACAATGCTGAGTGTAGTGGCCCCCATTTTATATAACTTAGATACTTTTATATCTATTTTCATTAATGTTGTTTTGTTGTGGATTTTTGTTCAGTTTAAAGAGGTCATATTATGCTCATTTTCAGGTTCAAAATCCTATTTAGGGGTTGTACCAGAACAGGTTTATATGGTTTAATTTTCAAAAAACACCATATTTTCTGTCATACTGCACATTGCTGCAGCTCCTCTTTTCACCCTTAGTTGAAGGATTTTTTTTAGCTAAGGAGTAATGCATCTTGTCTCTAAATGATCTTTGTTGGGAGTTGCACATGTGCAGTTCCTAGTTAAGGACTACTATCCAATCAGAAGCAGAGAAGGGCAGGTCAGCGAAAGGCCGGTAATGGCGAATCAGAGAAAGTTATTAATCTGTAACAAAAGTATCTTTCATCCATAAAGTTTTAACTGAGCTCTGTCTCTACATCACAACAACTTTGATGTAGAGACAACATGTCCACTGAATGCTTGGAGAGTAGCTATTGTTTGGAAGGGAGAGGAGAGGTGTGCTGCAGCTCAGTGTTTTTCCACCGGTGTTTTTGAGTAGTTGCTCAGCGAGCATTATGACACGTATTTTCAATGTGACATCACAAGAAAGGGAAGAAAACATCAGTGACAACAAAACTCCAAGAAGTCACTGCTCCCATCTCAGAAATGGCCGCACATACCACCCTCCATGAAAAGCCACAACCTGTCATTTTTTTAGACTTTGGTTTTAGTGCAGGATAAACCAACAAGAAATAACGTGTGAATTAGTGAGTTTAAGAGGTGCTGTTAGGCGGATTTGGATAGGTTTTGGACAGAGCCCGGGTAGCCAGTCTTTTAAGCGAAGTTAACGATCTCCTGGCTGTAGATTCACATTTAACGCCCAGACATGAGCGGAATCGATCAAATCATCTAAATCTCAAGAACGTAAATACGGATATTAGCCAAAATGTAAAAGTATCTCTCTAACTTCCTCGTCATTTGCAAATTTACAATTTACCTAAAGTGGTGATGAAAGGATCCAAAGCATGTAGACCTGAGGCTCCTGACGCTCAAGAAAAATGAGTGTATGAAACCTCTGCTGGTGCACAAACAAAATAATTTTTTTAATGATTTTTAAAACTGCTCTAAATGCAATTAAACACATGTCTAAGAATAGCAGGGAAATTATTGCTTTATCATTATGACCACAGTTACAGGGCCGACATCTAGAATTATTTATCACCAATAGTCTCTTTGATTATGCTGTGTGAATGCCAACTGACAGAGGTTAATGAAGTGCATATTCAGAAGCCCTATCAGTTCCTGACTGTCGGGTTCATTGTTTACAGGCTACGACGGGTCACTTTGACATCACATGTTAACAAGTTTTTAAGTATGCGGGTGAGAAATTCCTTCGGTATCCTGACATGCTGATTGGCAGTAGCCAGAGGACAAGGCGAGATAAGGCATCCGCTCAGATTAAAGACTGGCTGACTAAAGTATTTCCCCCCCCCCGTACTGTAAATTGGCCTTTGTTGTGGTTTTTTTTTTTTTTTTTTTTTAAGTACATCTTAGATAGTGGCCTGATCCCTTGAAACAGTCAAGGTCCAAACTAACATCCGTTTGTGCAAACAAAGGGGCTGAATACGCTGTGATCCAACTACAGGCTACCTGCTTTCAAGATTCCATATTTGGAGGTTTTCAAGACTTTGCTGAGCCGGTCACACCAGTGACTTGCAGTTGTTAATGTTTTCCCAGGCAGTCATGTGTCAGTGTTACCCAACCCACAGGTCTAAGTGCCCCAGTTTCCTTGTATGACTAAGTTACAAAACATCCAAAGTGTCGCCCTAATAAGGGGCAAAATCAATTAGTGACCCTCGGGCAGGTTACACATTAGAGCCCGTGGAGGGTGCCAGATCAAAATTCAAGAGTTTCAGCATTTTCCCCACACAGACTAAACCGTTAAAAGCCCTGCTCTTTTTGCATAAAGAAATTATTTGTATTTATTCTACAGTATAACAGTATACTAAAATTTTGAACTTACTTTTCTTTCTGATTTTGAACTTAATATATTTTGGTCTGTCTGTGACTTTAAGTAGGTCTCCTCTGTAAAAAGCAGCAGTGTTTGATTCAAACTCACTCAAGGAGATGAATTATGAGGATATAAGCCTGGTGGTCAGCACACAGTGCTTTGGCTTTAATATATCAGCGTCCTATCTTAATCTGAGGGTATTCTGTTCTTGGATAATGGCTACAAATATATTACAACTTCTTCATACTCAAAATGTGTTTGTATTTTTTTGCTCAACCAGGTGTCTGTCCTGCTACACTGAAATGTTTCCTTTCTCTCCAGGTCTGCCTGATCCCCAAGTCGGCACACGGCACCAACCCAGCGAGCGCTCAGATGGCTGGCATGAAGGTTCAGGTGGTGGAGGTGGACAAAGACGGCAACATCGACCTGGCACACCTCAAGGCGCTGGTGAGAGCTGGGCTTTTTGCATTCCACCGGTTATACACAGGAAGATCAATTTATTTGTCGCAGGGAGCACTTGTACAGCTGTATGATGTTGTAAAAGGAGTCTGAGAATGTCATAACCCTGATGATTTCACCAAGTCTTTCACAGAAGGTCTGTGACACAGATTTAAGAGTCTGAAACGTGGGCACTTACAGACGCTGTTCAGCTGCATTATGTGATTTGTGGGATCCAGTGTTTCTGGAGCTTGACCTGAGTCAATAGCTACTGCTCCTTAGATTTTAACCATCATTTATATTAAAAAAACAAACAAAAAAAAACTCTAGTGCTAAATTGCTGTAGTAACCTTTTTGTGAGTAGGGACATACAATATGACGATCCCTGCAGATTAAACTCGAAGGCTTTTGTTTGGCTGCTTTATGTACGATTTTCTTCAACGGAGCGTAACAGTCTTAGTTTTTATATCTGAATCTCTGTTTTATTGGGGTTCTCTGGGTTTTAATTGGTTTGTTTGACATATATTTTTCACAGCTCAGAAGTCACACTTGTGAGGCCCCAACACCCCATAATGTGATTTTAGTACTAACGATGTCGTCTCTCTTCCAGGTGGATAAACACAAGGCGAGTCTTGCAGCCATGATGATCACCTACCCTTCCACCTTTGGTGTGTTTGAGGAGCATATCAGAGACGTGTGTGATCTTATTCATGAGAACGGCGGCCAGGTGTACTTGGACGGCGCCAACATGAACGCCCAGGTGAGAGAAGGAACAGCAGCGTAACATGATGTCTCTGGTCTGTGATGTAAAACTAAAAGTCTGAATGTTGTTCATGGACAGTAGAAATGTTACTTGTGAACATTGAAAGCTAAATGGTATATAGGTTTATAGATGTGTTGTGCTATAAATAGATGAACTTTGGCCTCTATAATATGCTAATTGTTTTGTTTTTTCACCAGCACTACCTCCACCAATCCCTGACAGACTTACAGACCCTGCTCCCTCTTACTTTTCAGATGCAAAATTCCTCCTCTTTTACTGGTAGAATTTGGTCACATGACTCTTAAATAATTGGGAATCTGAGATAACTAGATGTTTCAGTAAGATCTATGAAGATTTGTGCATGTGTTTTGGTACTGCTCCTCAAGTCTCAACAATGAGGTGCTGTGCGAGATAGTTTAAGGAAGAGCTCATGGGTACTCAAGTTATTAGTGTAAATAAATGTTTTAATTTGAAATTCTAAATGCTTCATAAAGCTACAACTAAAATAATCTCTACAGGCCTTCATTACAGAGATCTTAAACTAAGATGTGTCTTAAACTAGACTTAAATTAATTACATTGTTGCATATTGGACACCGTTTTCCTTTTGATTTAAGCTGTAGCATCAGTCTTCAATGTCAAGGTTAGGCATCCCCCATTTATTTACTGTCCTATTCAGTAATCTGGCTTGAAAGTAGACATGATAACAATTACAGGTGAATTTGACCGCTGACAGTTAATTTTCCTTGTTTTCCAGGTGGGTCTGTGTCGTCCTGGAGATTACGGCTCTGACGTGTCTCATCTCAACCTGCACAAGACCTTCTGCATCCCTCACGGTGGAGGAGGACCTGGCATGGGGCCGATTGGAGTGTAAGTCAGACTTCCAGACTCACCAGATGAAGTGGGAAAATGTTAAATAGTCTTGTGTGTGTACGTCCAAACATTTTGGCACTGATGCTAGGGTGCCACTTGTACTGTAATCCTAACAGTACCTAGTATATGCTACCCGTGTATGGTTCACTCTTTCACTATTTCATTTCAAAACCAAATTGGGGAAAAAACAAAACAAGTCATTTTTTCTGTTTTAAAACCAAAACGGAAAAACAAAGCAGCTGCGTTATGTTCTATCTATGACTGTTGTTGTATCCAACTGGTTTTCAAGCTAACTGGCTGCTGTACTCGTGCGCCTGTTGTTTGCACCAGCTGTGGTCTGCGTCGGGCTTCATTCAGCCAGAGGGAACGATCCACAGACCCTCCGCAGCCTATGGGTTGTGTTGCCAGTGGAACCGGCGCACTGGACGGTCAGTGGTCGTTCCCTCTGGCTGGATGAAGTCTGATGCTCCTGATTTTACATAATCCATGCGCTACTGCAGCTGGAGGCTCTCCGCAGTGCAACTTTCTAAATTCTTCCATCTCACGAGAAAATAAAGGTCAGGTCGTTCGTGTTTGCTGTGTCCCATTGGATGTGCTGACAACTATCACTGAATTAATTTGATACTGAAGAAATCTTAAATGGAGGATTCTCAGGCAATTTCTGAGGCATTCCTGTTCTAGTTCCTAATGAGTTACAAACTGAACGGTGAAACTCCTCTTTTTCTAACTAAACCCCACCACTGTTGATGTTCAAGCATATCTTAATTATATTTAATCAGGCACCGCCCTTGCCCAAGTGGATCTGCTGCAGGTTTATCAGGTGTAATCAAGTGTTATCAAAGCTACACTAATCGGACACATTAAATATCAAAATCAATACTTTTCCATTTTGGATTTAAAATAAAAAAATTATTTGTGTGTCTGGTTTTTCCGATTTGGTTTTGAAATGAAATAATGACAGAACGATACACGGATTACATGCACACCCCTGCATGTTTTATTCTGTGTAAGCAGGTTGAATGCGATCATCAGCATCACATTGTTTTCACTTTGAGACAGACTGCATGTTCTCACGACATTCACCTACTCTTCAACAGGAAGGCCCACCTTGCTCCCTTCCTGCCGAGCCACCCGGTGGTTCCCATGTCGGTCAACACCGACAGCTCGTTGGGCACCATAAGTGCCGCCCCCTGGGGCTCCAGCGCCATCCTGCCCATCTCCTGGGCTTACATCAAGGTCAGCGCAGATCATTCATGTTTTGTTTTGATTATGTGACTTAAAGCCAACAACTCAACTTGACATTGTTCTGTAGAAGCACTATGTCTGAGGCAATTGGACTGTGAAGGCATTTAAAACTGTCTCACATGAGTTGTTAAAGTTCCCTGGTTGCCATGGGAATTTCATGTCACATGTACTAAAGTGTGAATTTGTGATGGACTGCACGAAAAATGTGAGGACGGCGGCGCTGTACATAGCGTCATCTACTGTTAAATAATAATAAATTCGATTGAAACTCTTCATTTGAAAATTACTGCCCACATTGCGCCTGTGTTTAGATGATGGGATCCAAAGGTCTGCTTCATGCAACAGAGATGGCCATCCTCAATGCCAACTACATGGCCAAGAGGCTGGAAGGTCACTATAAGGTCCTGTACAGAGGCAGGAAAGGTACGGCTGTGCGCACGCATGCATGTTCTCTACGCTTCCAGGGACGTTTTCAAATCAAAAAATTGATTGTAAGCAACATCATCGGCTTAATATCACATTTAAAAACATTTCTCCTTGGTGTTCTTGTGTTGACCTGGATAGGTTTTGTAGCACACGAGTTCATTCTGGATGTGAGGCCATTCAAGAAGACGGCTAACATTGAGGCTGTTGACGTGGCAAAGAGGCTGCAGGATTATGGTATTTTTCTTGGGCCCTTAATACCAACAAAAGTTGATTCTGGGATTTTGTACACTTTAAAAACACATACCTGATTTGGGTTTTTCGTGCTGGTGTCAAGGTTTCCACGCACCTACCATGTCGTGGCCGGTGGCAGGTACCCTCATGATTGAGCCCACGGAGTCAGAGGACAAGGCTGAGATGGACCGGTTCTGCGACGCCCTGCTTGGTATCAGACAGGAGATCGCGGACATTGAAAAGGGAAGGATGGACTCTCGCATCAACCCGCTCAAAGTATGCTACTATTGTCAGTTTGTATGAGGTGAAAATATGCATTACAGCCGCTATGACATTGGTCCTGACATCTAGTCCTCTCTTGTGTGCTTGTTTGCAGATGGCTCCTCACTCTCTGGCCTGCATCTCATCCTCCAACTGGGACAGACCTTACTCCAGGGAGCACGCTGCTTTCCCCTTGGTGAGTGTCCTCCCTCTTACTTAATTACACGCTCCCAGTCAAGACTTGGTGCTTAAGGTGAGAGATGAATTGTCTGTATCGCTCTCTAGTGGTGAGAAGTAAGAATTACAATACTGGAATGTTTTATTCCCACAAAACCTGTGCAGAGCAGGAGAAAGTATTAAAAACAAACAAAAAAAATGTTCAGTTACATCTACACTCTGTTTGGATTCTAGTGTTAATACACTTAAATTATCTTTCCATCTTAAAGGTTAAGGTCTTATTCTATATTATTTTGTTATTTGTTGTCAACAAATCCCATGGAACACCATAAGCCCATTCATTGCTTGAATGAAGAATTAAATGTTCAAAAATGTTTTAATGCCTGCCAAAACGGGTTTCACAACTGGTTTGCAAATACAAAACACTATTAACAAACAAATGCATTTTGCAAATACAAAATGTACCCATCAAACAATTCCCCAACATATTTCTAATGCATCATGCTTCAGAAACAAATACAGCAAAAAAAATAAACAAAGACCAAAAAAAACCTCCATGTCAAACAAAATGTGCGGCCGACAGGTGAGTTTGTGGTTGTTGCTGGAGAAAAATCTAATGTAAACTAAACTCCACAAGTTACTGTTTCATGGGTAGGATGATGCCACCTGCTTTTGTGGAGGGTGAAAAACATTTTGTGAGAAAATCCTCACAGCGGAAAAGTTGTTGTTAACAATTGTTGTTGTTTTTTATACTATATTCTAAAGAATGATGTATTAGAAATATGTTGTGTACATTTTGTATTTGCAAAACAAAATGCATTAGTTTGTTCATGGCATTTTGTATTTGCAAACCACATGGTGTGTCTGTGTTAGCAAATCATAAGGCATTTGTAAAACATGTTTTGGCAGGAAATTAACTCCATGAACGGTTCACAGGCACTGGTTTTTAGCAAACATGACTCAAACAGAGGTGAATAGAGGAAAGCATATCAGACATTTTCTACACAGACAATACTTGTTAATAAGTTCAGTTAAGTGTTGGTTTTGGTCCTCTTGTGGGATTTGTTGACGCTAAGAAAAAATAATCCGAGTGGTACCACTCACACGCTCTGATTAGCCATTCACAAGCACAGCACCAAACTTGAAATGCTTGACAGTTGACTACTAGGAGTTCACTTTGTGTTTAATTTTGAAAACCAATAATCCAAAAACATTTAAGTTTTAGAGAGATACTTATAGTACCTTGTGAGTTGATAATATAATACTCAAGATCAATAAAGCTGTATTTGTGATCTTTTTGTTTTCTAAAAGCAATTAGTAATTATCTTGGTCACAATTCTTTAGAATAAAAAATAATGTAAAGGATCCGTATCAAGATTGTTTGTTAAAAAAGAGAATGCATGTATAATATTTCTTTTTAACATCGATATCTATATCTGCCTAAAACAAATCCAGTATCTGTCCAACTATAATTCAAATATCTTGTTTTGTCCGACAGTCTAAATTCACTTTACTATCATGTGACAAAGAAAAGCCACAAACCCTCACATTTGAGATGTTTGAACCAGGGAATGTTTGGTAAAATTACTTAATCGTTTTTTTGATCGGCCCATCAAACACCACAGTCCTTGATTTTGTCACTACTTGAGAAACCTTATTGTCCCCCCGTTTTAATGTCGTGTAGTTAATCACTTTGTGATGTCTGCACAGCGTCACAAGCCCCATTAAATTTACTCTGTTCTCATGTTTATCCTCCCCTCTCACGTTCCAGCCCTTCATAAGGCCCGAGACCAAATTCTGGCCGAGCATCTCCAGGATTGATGACATCTATGGCGACCAGCACTTCGTGTGCACCTGCCCGCCCATGGAGGCCTACGAGTCTCCATACGAGGAGAAGAGAGCTTCTTCATAGATGGCCCCTGGGGTCCAGTCCTAGTGTCCTGCCCAAGCTCTAAAACTTCAGACTTGACGCCTGTTTGGCTCAGTGAAACTGGGCTCAAAACACTACTTCACAATCAAATCAGATTTGCTAGGGCCATGTAACGCTCCTATTTCAGATGTAGTGTAATAAAATTCAGTGAATTTTGCTCACACTTGCGCATATATATATATGTATGTTTCATCAACATAGATACAAACTAATTAATACTGTCAGGCTCTTCATGGGACAAAAGGCGGTCTTTTCTGCTATTTTTTTCTTCCAGCTAGTTAGTTATTTCCCTATTTTTAATATTAGGCCCTATGAATTGTGATTAATTTTCTTAAGCAGAACCTGCAACAGTGCAAAAAGTGTATTAGGTTGGCCAATTTCACAGTGGAACAGCCCTGAGCCCTAGCTGAACCATTATGAATGGGTGTCAAGTCTGTGAGGTGGCCACTGGGACTGGGCTTTGTCCAATCACACCTTTTTTTTGCAGGGGTCTTGGGGTTTTCCCCCTACTCGAACTCTTCCAATGGACCAAAGGTGCAACCTTTGCTTTTCCAGGTCGCAAAATAAGTGCACCCTTCGACACCAAGGCCGCTCTGTAACACACCCCTGAAATGCTGTACTTAAGTGGAGTACAATTAATTTCTAGACTTCCAACATCTATATTTTTAAAAAAAAATGCCCTTG
The DNA here is from genome assembly GCF_021292245.1 of Micropterus dolomieu. Taxonomy (NCBI): domain Eukaryota; kingdom Metazoa; phylum Chordata; class Actinopteri; order Centrarchiformes; family Centrarchidae; genus Micropterus; species Micropterus dolomieu. Next base: position 13,492,801 of record NC_060170.1, read on the forward strand.
GTGCCTCAATTTCTGTTGTGTAAAATAGCTGCCTCGACTTTTTTTTTTTCCCCAAATACCTGACAGAACATGAGGTAGTTTAGGTTTGTTAATGAGTTTGTTGTATGAAAATGTTTAAATGTGTTGACATGTGTTGACTAACTAGATAAGGATAATCTTACTGTTATTTTCTAATAAACTATGTAGAAAAATGTCTGTAATAAACATTTGTCTTGAAGTGTGTATACATTTTGTATTAAGACTGTTTAAGTTCTCCTTTGAGGAAACACTGCCACCCAATGGTGACAGGAGAGGGTGGGAGACACTTCAATTTCACACAATCCTGACTTCATTCTGACAATGTGGAGATGTGTGAAAAGCTCTTAACAAAATGAGCACTTTTTCCCTGATTCCATTGTCTTGATTAGGTATTGTATCCCAAATGTAACTGGAAATTTTGGATGAATTTCCTTTATTACATCTTTATTGGTTAAATTGGCAGAAAATTAATAGTCAACTATTTTTACAATTCATTTTTCCAAGAGAAAATGCCAAACATTCAGTCTCCACTTTTAGATGGGAGGGTTTACAGCGTCTATTGTTGAATATAATGAACTGAATATTTCGGCTTTGGACTGTTTGTTAAAGAAAACGTCAACCTTGGGCTTTAGTAAATAGCAATTATTTTCCACTATACATTTTGTAGACTGAACAATTGAGGAAAGACGTTGGTTGCATCCCATTAATGGCACGTAGTAGGACTGCAACTAGTAATTAGCAATCTTCATCATTCTCAAAGTCCAAGTTAACATTTAAATCTCATGGTTTTGTCTGACGGCAGTCTAAAACACCATTTTTACATTTGAGAAGCTGGAGCCAGTGTATCCTTGGTGGGTTTTTTTCTAAAAAAACTCATAGCTGCAGAATAATTTAAGTGTTCAGCCATGGTAAAAGGCTGAAACTGACTTGATAATTAGGTTACATAATACTGGTAACTCCTGAGCAATCTATACAGCGCATACTGCAGATTCTCAACGCCCAGTTTTTCTGATCAGATAAAATTAAATCTTCAAAAATCTTTCAAAATTTTATTCAAAAGAAAAAGGGTTCTGAAATTGATCAGATCCCCTAATCCAATCCTAGTTTTGATCTGGATCAAATCTTCAGTTTGTGTTAAACTTTAATCAAAATCTGGATTATCTTGATCCCAACAGAAGGGTGGATTCAGGGTGGACTTTAGGAACAAAGAGTCAAAGCTTTAAAAAATGTTCCAAATAAGACAACATTATCTAGGAGCCTACAGAGGTAAAGTAGACATTACATATCTACCCACTACCTCAAGTACAGTAAAGCCAAAAAAATCCAAATGCCCCAAACAGCGGTTTAACAAAAATAAGTTTAATTTCAACTGTCACTTAATACTGTACATTACAAAGGCACAATCAGAGGTGAACCATTCTAGTGTAGTTTATAACAACTGCATCCCTTATTGCAGGTCCAGTCAGTCCCTCATTTGGAGCTCGCCTCTTAAAAGCTGCTGTCTGACCTCTGATCTTTATTTTAACTATTGGACAACACATGCTCAAAATATCCAAAGGAAATGGAAGGAGATGTTTGCGTCTTATTGTGCGTTTTCTGTCTCTTCAAATAAAAGTGACCCCATGGTGGCTGTTCCACCTATTGGTCTTTATATCATTAACAGCCAACATTGTGATATGTAGTCCTATTTAGAGCACTGGAAATCCGGATTTGGCAATCCTGAAAAGTCTGTATCAGGATGATCAAATCCAATATAGTTTTAAAAAAAAACCACAACCCAAAAAAACCCCAGCACAAACGTTAAATGGATTACGTGATTCTGGATAGCAAAACATGGGATTTCCAAATCCAGCTCATTCTGAACCAGATTAAACTTTTTGAACAACTGGGCCCAGACGTCACTACACATATCCTCATCCTGGTAAGTGGTAACAGATTCATGTGGTGGTGAGCAGCTGGGAGTTTGAGCAGAGCTGTTTAGGATCTGCCTTTAGCTTTGGGAAAGTTAAAAGGCGGATAAGAAACAAAGATGATGGGACAAGTCAGACATGAGTCATGCATTTAAAACCCATGAACAGTGATTTAATTATTATTTTAGCAATTTCACAGCTACAAGAAGTGGTGACATGAAAAAGAATGTGCAGAAGTAACTTGAAGACATTAATTCTACTTTGGTAGAATGTTAAAATTTCTTGATGACACCTGCTGTAAAATGTGATTTTTAAGTAAGAAAAGGTGCAAATAACTTATTACAGTACAAAAAAGGGTTTCAAGTTATATTTCAAAAGATAAGTCATAGTTTAAAGTAGTTAAGTTACCAAACCTCTTTTCCTTTTAAGACTTCATCTTTAGTCTCTATTGCACTGGAAGAACTGATTTGATTAGACAAGATGAACAGCCTATTTAAGTAAATAAAAAAGCAGCTTCAACATGACTGACAACCAAATACGCCCTTTCAGAACCAGACGTACCTCTAACATACCAGTAACATAGAAAGCCAACACTCAAGTTACCACACAGAAGTTGGGTTTACAGTCCTCATAATATATACACGGGACTCCAACAGCTTCAAAGAAACCAACAAAATATTTCTGTTTTCTAAAATACATTGATATTCCTGAATGATTCTATAACAAGTATTACAGGATATATTAAATTACATCATCTTCGCCATCGAACTCCATGGTTGAGCCAGGAACAAACAGGCTGGGTGCTAAGAGGCACAGAGAAAGTAGGGAAGTCCGACACTATTGAGAAGGACTAAAACATTGTTACTAGAACCACTAAAGATCCGTCTGCAACATGAGAACATGCTGAACACAGCTATGGTCTGTGTGTGAGCTGCATTCTTTTCGGGTTCAGACAGTTTGTGTTCTCAGAGGCCCTGGTCCTCCGGGGCAATAAAGAAAGTTTGCATTCTGCAGACTGTCAGACGCTTGCAACTGCAACCTAAATTGTTCTGATCATTAAAGTTTACTGAATAAAAAAAAAATAAATAAAAAATAAAAAAAGAATTGTATGTTGTAAACTGGACAGGATCCTATTTCCGTTGGTTGTCAGAAAGACACTCCATTTGAAAAGCAGAATAACAGTTTAAAAAACAAACAAAACACTGTAAACAGAGCTTAACAGCCAATGAATCATGCAAGAGGCATTTTTTAAAATACATAAAAAATGTCTTCGCAAACAACGAAAATGTCTTAGTCCAAAATGTAAAATATATCACTGTTTTTGTTAAAACCATTTCTATTAGTTGTCAATTAAAACATTTAAAATACTGGTGTCCTAACACCTTCTGACAAAGTTGTCACCTTCTTTCACTCCCAGGCAAAAAAAAACCAACTAAAAACTGTGCTGCTCCCATTTATCAGCCTCTCCAAGTCCCATGGCATGAGATCAAACACTCAACAAGCCCAACAATAAATCTTTTTGGCAACTCATGCTCATTCTGATAAAAATCCTTGTGCAACAGATTCATACTCGACTTTTCCTGATTCCCAGTGCTCCCGGATGGTCACCCGATTACCTTCAGCCTGCACATCTTCTCTCCTCTGAACAAGACGGTCGACCTGGATGACAAACACTGCTGATGAAATGAGGCAGAGGCCTGAGAGGTAGAAGGCAGAGCTGTAGTCATTTGTGTTGTCCACCAGCCAGCCTGCACGAGAAACGCAAAACAAGAAACAGAGGATCACAGCGTGCCAGGGATGAAGTCTAAAAAGGAACAAGACGCATCTATTCCTTCAGGTGTGTGTAGTGAGAAGTTTGTGCCATGTCAGTGTTACTTGAACGTGTACGAACATACTACATCCTATGTTCCTTCTTAAATGTGTTCAATTGTTTATAACGGTTTTGCATCCATTTGGTCATAAACCAAAATACTGGACAGAAATGTAGTGAACATTTGACTGGATGATGATGCTAGATGTTAACGGATCACCGAAGCACTTAAAATTCATCTTTATGAATGTTTACCATTTAATGACAGCCCATCCAACAGTTGCTGGGACATTTCGCTCAAAACCACAAAAATGTCAACCACAGTGGCGCTAGACAAAAAGTCAGGGAATCAAAGTCACTAAGCTTCATCCTCTGGTGACCACGAATATCTGTACAAAATTCTGGACCAAGTGGTGGACTGACAGATCATAGTTTCACACAGCTCGCATTGCAAACTACATGCAGGTGACAAAACTAAAACTGTTTTGTCCCCTCAGCAGTTTGATTAAGTGGTGGTTTCAGTTAACAGCAGCACTGTGTTTTGTTCATCTACGTCTGGCTCCGACAGTGTCAAGTGACATTCGGCACATAATTTATGTCTGCTAATGCAAACGCACCTGGAGCTAAAGACACCTCAACTATGCACACTGGCAAGTCTGTCTTGCTTGTCAAAATTGCCAATGTTCAGGTGTAGTTCAGTGGCCACCGAGGAGCTGCTTTCATCTCTCCGCACAAACTAAAATGTGTCTGTTGCAATGAGTATTGAAAAGTGTACAAGAAAGTTTTGAAATTTGACATTAAGTACCAAATCAGATGTTCGCTAATCTAAAAATAGGAACACATTTGTAAACATTAGACTATATGCGGATAGGGATATTATAGGGTTAATTATAGGAAATGGTGTTAACATTTGATTTCAATAAATCGTTAAAGTAGAGTCGGATGAACCTAAATGTGAGATGTGTGTTCCGAAAAACTTATGTCCATGTGGAGAATCCACCCCTCCCGTTATTAAAAGAAAAGCCTGATTAATATTTACTTGGGTTTAAAATAGAGGTGTTCTTTTATTTAAATTATTATTTTCAGAAAGATTTCTTTCTTGGAATTTAAAAAAGGACATTTTTCTTAATACAAAACAAAATAAAGCCTAACCCAGGGTTTTATTTAGGCGAAAGCTTTTTTTACTCCCCCCCACCACTTTGATCTAAACACAGACTGCTCACCTGCAGCAGGTGGACCGATGAAGCCACCGATGCTCCTGAAAAGCATGAAGAGCCCCAGTCCGTTATCGAATCCCTCCAGGGTTACAATGTCCACGATGGAGGTGATGTGAATGGCCACCACGCAGCCGAACAGGAAGCCGTAGAGCGAGGCACAGACCAGGATGGCCCAGTAGTTGTGGCTGGTGGGCAGCAGCAGGAGCACTACCCCCAACAGAGTGACCACCATGGTGAGCAGCTGCAGATTCCTTACCAGCCTCATGTTGGCTATCCACCCACAGATCAGCCTCCCCACTAGGTCTGCTAAAGCCAGGACAGAGAGGATCAAGGCCGGCCAGTACTTATCCACCCCCAAACTGCTGACTAAGGGCACTAGAAAGAGAGGGGGGATGAAAAACCCTGCTGCCGCAAAGATGGCAAACAGGATGTAGAGGAAAAGTTCAGGTTTTCTCAGCAGGGAGCACTGGAAGATGAACTTCCTCTTTGGTACCAGCACAGTGGCATCGCCTTCTAGACCACCTTTGGTTTCCTGTATCGGGCTCTGGGCTGTCTCCAGGGGTCTCATGAGAGCGCCGCAGACACACAGGTTGAGCTGAAGGCCTCCGATGATGAGCAAGGTGCCCTGCCAGGTGTACGTCTCAATCAGCCACAGGAAGAAGGGGCTGAACATGACGGCGAAGATGCACTCCCCTGAGCTGGCGATGGCGTAGGCGATGGGACGCCACCGTACAAAGTAGTGGCTCACCATGCTGTTGGCAGGGATCCACGACAAGGAGATGCCCAATCCTGGAAACAGAAGATGGAAACCTTTAACCTCCTACCATTTCTTTTGGAAGATTGGTGTCACCTTCAAACCACCCACCTAGCCACATATTCTGACATATGGGTATATTAAAAAAAAGGAAAAAATAGCCTAACCTGATGATCATTTTCTCAATTAATTGCTTAATTTCATCAAATAGCTTGATAACAGCTGAAAATTTACAAGATCATATATAGCCTCACATTTGAGACACTAGAACCGGCGAATTTTAAGCTTTTCACTTAACCAATTATCAATATATTTGCAGGTGAATTTTCTGATTTATTAGATTTATAAGATTAACTGACCATTTCAGCTCTTAAATGCATGATAAGAGTGGCATCAGAACATACATGTGGTCCCATATTTATGAAATGATGAAGTGTTTCTCAAATATATTTAATGAAACTCTTGAAAGTCTTCATATTCTTTATTAAACCTCAGGAAGAAGTTATTTAGTCATGAAACTGACCGAGTGCAATAAATGTGGCTCCCAAGAAGCACATTTGTATGGCTACGTGTTCTCACATTCCTGCACCCTACAATTTGCAAAATGCTGTTCATACTATTATAAGTGGCATATAAGGTTAAGGTTAAGAAATACCTTGTTCTACTGTGTGACGGCCAAGAATGGAAAGTTTCTGCGGGGTGGCTGGTGAAACCTACATGATTTCCTTGGCATCACTGCCTTTAAGCTCACTGTCCTGAACATCATCTACCCAAACCACACAGCCCGGTTGCTTTTTGCTCCTTTAGACCTTAAAGGCTTTAAATAATGGAAAGGGATATTGTATCAGAAGTCAGCAAAGACACTGACCAGGGTTTATCCTTTAACATCAACATCAACATCACTGATCATGGGATTTACCAGTCTAACAAAACTAACCGAACACAAAAGGTTTACATAAAAGTCAGTCCCATTAAATAGCTCATGACCCATTGAAGTTATCTTGAAACACCCTGCAGGTTTCCCGACCTAAAGGTTGGGAACCACTGCGGTTGAGGGTTAAAACACCAAGTGGACCAACAAGTGTCTCATTAGGTGGGAGATTTAATGTGGCATTCCTGAGACTGAAACTGTGGAAACAGTGAGTGAAAAAAGCAGCCATGCCTCCTGGGCTTTTAGAGTATGCCCTGAGTGAACAACCTTGCAGGATGCCCATGGTGAGGTAGAGCCAGGGCAGACTGAGGTCCAGAGATGCCAGCAACATCCCAGAGGCAGCCAGCAGGCCTCCGACTATGATGACCACTCTCTGAGAAAACTGTAAGGTGAGCACACTGGCCACTGGAGCTGAGGAGAAAATTAACACACTATAAAAACATCTTGGCTCAAATATCAACTAATAACCTCAAGCTGAAATCTCTTTACCTCCAAGGTGAAACATGGCAATCGTAGTGGAGGTGACCCACGAGGTGGTGCTGGTCGGGACTCCAAAGTGACTCTGGATGTCCAGGAAGAAGAGGCCGAAGTTCTTTAGGACGGCAGCAGTCAGGCCCATGACGAAAAAGGCTGACATGACCACCACCCAGCCATACCCCCCGTCAGGAGGTCCGGCAATCCTGGACTTCATCTTCACAGTCTACTCCGCAGGCTGCTCTCCTGCTTGTGCTGAATGGTTGACTTTCAATAAACTGATAAACCTCAAGAGCAGGAAGAGCTCATGAAAATGAGCATGCAAAATGTACACAGGCACATGAACTGGCAGCTGTAAGAAACCGTGTGAAAAACATCAGTCCTCTGTTTTCTATTTTAGTATATGTTGAGTTGTCCATTTTTAAACAAAAAAAAGAGCAGTGGTTAAAGGGGAATCATTTTATTTTATCAATACTTCGATCAGAAAGTGACAATGACAATGCATGACTGTTTTCGTCATGGGTTCCATACACTTTGTTATAAAGCATTTAAAAAAGGTAAATATCCCATCTTATTCCGAAGAGTGTTTTGTCCACAATTTGCCTTTGGTTTCAGATTACCGTACCACATGATCATGTTTAAAGATAAGATGCTTTCCACTGGCCTCGCTACAAAATTGAGCTTGCGTCGCAATTGGAAGATTTCTTAAAAATTAAAGAGTAAACAAAACATTTTAGGTAATTTATTGGTGGCAGATTTGTACTGCATTACGGATGTTATTTCTCTGTACAGAGCTTTCAGACGTACAACGGGGTCTCCTAATTACACAGCTGACAGAAACGTAGGATATCGTCCTAGATAACTCAAAGTTATAAACAAAAAGGTTATATCAATGTCAAGGTTACGCTCTGCTCTTCTCCCGGCGTCCTTAACATATTTTGCACACTTTACTTACTCCTTTAGCACTGCGGGGAAGTCGCATCTGCGCCGTCGAGCTCAGTGCGCTCTTATTCTAAAATTTAAGGTCATATAAGGAAAACAAACAGGCGACAGATAGGATGAATACTGGCGTTGTTATTCCGCCATTTTCTCCTCATTTATCAATCACGCGCCACCGCACATAACCATTAAGGCTCGTGTACACGGCTGCAAGCCATTACCTTCATTACTGAAACTGCCGTCCATGTTTCATGGAGCCTCGCTCTGATGAAGCTGCAGCAGCCAATCCGCTGCGTGCGCAACATCCGGATTTCAAATTAAAGTGTCGAACTTTATGTCATTACTGCATTGATTTTGATTTACAAGACTCGTTCATGTGCATAAATTCTAGTGTATTTGGTTAAATAAAGCTTCTCAAGGGAAAATGAGTGAGTTATAAATTCTGTAGAAAATTAAAGGCAAGTTCTGACTTTTTTTCTAAGCACATTTAAAGCTGGCTTGTGTTGTGACAGCTTCAATCTGCAAAGCTGTGGAAGACCATTTCCACCAGGAAAAAAATAATAACACAATAATATAATTATAAAGTAATATAACACAAAATGATAGTAAGTGATAATTTATTCAATTTAATTCAAGACCTTTATTATTACTAACATTAAGTTAAATCAAAACACATAACTTAATGTTCCTTAGATATGACTAAGAAAGTCATTATTTTGACTTAGAAAATGAAAACTAGAACATAACTATAATAATTTTGTCTTATGTGCACACATTTGCAGTTTGGACCATATACCATACACAGTGTAAATTTCTACCCAGAAAAGATCATCATCTGTAGTTTGTGAAGTTCCCTTTAATCCAGTTTGCTCTAGCATTAAAGCTTTCATGAGGGAAAAGGCACACTCCTCATTAGCATTATTGGTATCTGAAATATACATACACATTACACTCCCCTTCTTGTGTCACAGATACATGTATTCTCTTTTACACCCTACGTTTCTAGTCTTAAACAGCACAATGAAACAGTCCATTATGCTTCAGATTTGAATGTTGAGAAACTTTAAGAAAATGTGTTTCCAATTATGTATAGTGTGTTCTCCGTTTTTCCTGTTGTTTCCCTTTACATTTTCATTTCAAAACAGTATTTTGTTTTTTTAAAAGTCTTGGTGTCCTAGTTCACAATATCGAGGAGCTTCAAAGCAATAGACCACAAGAATTTGCTTAACGGATATGCTGTTGAATTAAAATGTTATTTAATTTTCACACCACCTCTCACAATGAAAACACAATAGCGAATTTTTAAATCACCTTTGTATGTACTTCATTTACACTGACTTCTTGCTGGTAGTTCAAATATAGTATATACTATATTTTCATTATTATAAAATTATAAAATTTTTCTGGACATATGTACACAAATATACTGTAGATATATATACACACACACACACACACACACACACACACACACACACACACAGAAAACACTAAGCTCCGAGTCCATTTCTCTTCAGGTGAGGGGAAAATGGGATGGAGGGAGCTAGTCCTGCTAGCTGTTTGTATGGACACAACACACTCTCTCTCTCTCACAAGCACACACACAACTTGTTTGACACAAGCATCTCTAGCTTTGGGCCTGGCAATAGTTTACTCACAGTCTCCCATAAATGCTTTTTTCAAAACTTTATCCAGGATGTTTGATCAAACAGGTGTGCTCTCTTTCAGCGACATGCATCCTTCAACAGTTCCTTGCATCTAAGCCTCCACTTCCATTCTGCTGCTAATCACTAAGCCGCTCCACCACAGAAATAAGGGTTGACTGCCTTGCTTAAAGGCACCTTGGCAGTAGTTTTTGAGCTGGTCCTAGTTTCGAACCATCACTTTTCTAGTCACAATCGGCTTTGCCACACAGTGGCACTGAGCAGGAGGAGGACCTCGGTCTGGCCTTTGTCCCTTTCCCACAAAACAGGGCAACAATGATAAGAGCGACTCAGTTGAAGAGGAGCAGGGCACTTTGGGTGATTCTTCCGTTTAAAACTCTTTGCTGTCCCTGAACAGGTCGATGCGCAGAGCGAGCTCCTTGAAAGAAGGACGCAAGCCGGGGTCGTTGTCCCAGCACTCCTCCATGATCTCGTGTATCTGAGAGAAAAGAGCAGGAAGAACGATGATTATTTGTGGTTGAATTCCTGATAAAAGCAAAGAATAAATTACAGGTTAGTCACTCCTGATGCATTTTTTTCCTTTAGTCTGATGGTCGTGTATGAAGGAATGACATGGAATAAAGGTTCACTGGACAGGAGTCACTCCGCGGATATTGGGGTTACATGGTGCCTAAAACATTCACCCACCAGGGGCGCTCCAATGACAGGTAGCAATTTCAAATGGCCTCCTCATTTATTTGAATACGGAGCTGCGAGGCAGGGTTATCCAGTGCAAAGGGCTCGGTCCCAAAAACAATGAACAAAGCCCAAACCAAATGCACGGACGTCCGGCAAAAAAGGTGAACTTGGTTTTCGAAAGCAAATCTGCAGCTCCCGTCGCTGGTTAGGCTAATAAATTTAAATTAAAACAACTAAACAAACACATGAATACAGAACAGATAAAACAGATTATGTGCATGTGCATATGCACGTGTCCATATACTGTATGCATTGACATACATGTGCAGGAGTGTGTTTGTATGAGCACAAGTGTATATGTGCACAGTAAGCAAGTGTGCATGTGCGTGACAAGTTGTGATCTGAACAGAAAGAAAACAGCAGTACATGTTCCTACCTCGGTGGGACACCCCAGAGGTTGAGGCAGCCTGCTGCCTGATTTGAGGAGCTCAATGAGGTGATAGACGATCAGCTGTCCCTGCTTGTCGTTTCCCATCATGGACATAAAAACCTGAGGTGGTGACAGCCGAGACAAAGACAGATTTGAAAATGTATTTGATTCATGGAAAACAGCCAGAATCCTTACAGATAATATAAATGGCTCCAAATTCAAACAGGTAAAAGTACAGCACTTGGTGTGCAAACAACTTTAGCAATACATTTGTTATGATTGAGACAAACACAAAGCCAAAAATGTGGCGCAACCTGAGCAGAGAAATGTTGTTAAAAAAAAATCTACAGAGAAAGGCTCTCATTTTCCCACGTGTAGCGTGGAAATTTACATTTAAGGTTTCAGCAAAATGTAATTATGTGAGTTATTATTCTATAACAAATGTATTTTTCATCCATAAAGTTTTAACTGAGCTCTGCCTCTACATCAGTAACAACTTTATGTCAATTGACTGTCTGGAGCGTTGCTAGTGTTTGGAAGGAAGAGGAGTGTGATGCAACTCAGTGTTTTTCCACCGGTGTTTTTGAGAGCGTGTCAGACTAACTGCTTGGCGAGCGTTATATGACGTGAAGGGATGTGAGGTCACAGGGATGAAAGGGAAACAGCTTGACTACAAACGAGCTGTTTTCAGACAGTTTACAGTAGGGCTGCAGCTAACGATGATTTTAGTACTCGAAGCTTCTATAGATTATTTCAACGATTCATTGATGTGTCGTTCAGACTACACAACTTGCCGTCTTGTGACGGGAGTCTTGAAGTCGTTGTGGCATTCGCACTACGTGACTGATCGGTGACAGGGGGTCACACACTACAGGAGCTGATAGCGGCTGTGTCACCCTACGCTGGTCTCCAAACCACTACACACAAAACAGCTGTTTGTTATTATAAAGATAGCAATTATAAAGACAAAGACTCTGGGTGAAAGGATGGATTAGTACACGCAGGTAGCAGGGATTGTCTGAGCTACAGAGAGAGCTGGAGGTGAGTAAAAAGGTGCAGCTCCCCGACACCCAGTTACCTCGTGTGTGTGGTTACAACTCACGGCCCAAAAAGGAGAACAACAAACGCTCGTGTGTACATTTTCATCTGAGGATTGCAGCTTACTTTGGCTAGCCTAGAGTGATTTTCTTACTGTCTGTTAGTCCAGAAAGCAGTTAAAGTAAAGGGCGTGCGAGTGTCACTTACTGCAGGAGGGCTGCTGTTTTTGTCGCTGTGGGTGAAGAGCTCATAGAGCACCACTCCAAAGCTCCAGACATCGGACGCCACAGAGAACTTGCTCTCAGTCAACGACTCCGGGGCATACCTACAAAATAACACACTGTGTGACTGCCTGTTGCTGTCTGCTCTGCTTCCCTTAAGAAGGTAGTGAGCATCACAGTTTTGAAAAATTATTTCAAAATTATTTTAAATAAAACAATGCTACAAGAACTCCTCACTGGGATTAATATTCACAGATAATGTTTTAAGGCTGCATCACAAAAGGTATAACACAGCATTAAAAGAAGGGTGAAGACTTCTGCTACAGCGAGAACAAAAATATCAAAAACAAAAAAAACAAAACAAGTGTGGAGTCTCACCAGAATATGGGACTCTCTCCTGGCTCTTTCACCATGTAGTACTCTTTATCCTGAGGCAGAACTTTGGTGAGGCCGAAATCTCCGATCTTCACCCTCAGCTCAGTCTCCACAAGGATGTTTCGCGTTGCGAGGTCTCTGTGGATATACCGCTTGCTTGCTAGGTACTCCATACCCTGCGAACACACAGAAAACTTAACGTTTTGCATCTGCAGCTCCACAAACCAAGTGACAACACAGATAATAATAATCCTTATTTGTAGAGCACTTTTCAAAAATAAGTTACAAAGTGCTTTAAAAAGTGTAAAGAATAATACAAAAAAACAAGAGCATGAAAAATTAATATAAAATTAGTAAAATACAATAAAATAAAAGGGATAAAATAAAGTCAAATAGGATCGGGAAAGGCTCTCCTATAAAATTATGTTTTAAGAATGGACTTAAAAGAGTTCACTGACTCAGCTGACCTGATTTCCTCGGGCAGGCTGTTCCAGAGCCTCGGGGCCCTGACAGCAAACGCTCTGTCCCCTTTAGTTTTCAGTCGAGACTCTGGAACAGACAACAGACCTCTGCCCGAGGATCTCAAGGTACGTGCTGGTGCGTATGGGACTAAAAGGTCAGAAATATAACAAGGTGAGAGGCCTTGAAGAGCTTTAAAAGTAATCAATAGAATTTTAAAGTCAATTCTAAAACATACTGGGAGCCAGTGTAATGAAGCTAAAATAGGAGTAATGTGGTCATATTTCTTTGTTCTGGTTAAAAGCCTGGCAGCTGAGTTCTGGACAGTCTGGAGTCGATCAATAGATTTTTGGGTTAAACAGGTGAAAAGGCTGTTGCAATAATCCAGGCATCCAGAGATGAAGGCGTGTAAAATGGTCTCGGTGTCCTTAAAAGTTAACATAGATCGAATTTTTGCTATATTTCTAAATTGATAAAAACATGATTGAACAAGCTTTGTGGTGTGCTGCTCGAAATTTAAATTACTATCAAACCAAACACCAAGGTTCTTTGCCACAGGCTTAATGTGATTTACTAGGGAACCAGCAGATGGCAGTATTTGATTTGCCATCTGCTGAGACCCGATGACCAGGATTTCTGTTTTGTCTGAGTTCAGCTGGAGGAAATTATTTGACATCCATTTTTTAACTTCACAAAGGCAGCTGTTAAGTGAAATCAGCATTCCAGGGTCTGTGGATCTGACGGGCAAGTATATTTGTGTGTCATCAGCATAAATATGAAAAGAAATGCCATGTTTATGGATAATATGTCCAAGGGGAAGCAGATACAAGGAAAACAAAATGGGTCCTAAGACCGACCCCTGAGGCACACCATATTTAACTGGACAGTTAAGTTAGTTGTTTACAGACACGCAAAACTTCCTATTTGACAGGTAGGATGAAAACCATTCTAGGGCAGTACCAGAGATCCCCACCCAGTGCCTCAGTCTGTCTAACATGATGATGTGATCAATGGTGTCAAAAGCAGCGCTAAGGTCCAGGAGTACCAGGACTGAGCACATACCTTCATCAGCAGACATTAAAAGGTCATTGGTGACTTTAAGCAGGGCAGTCTCAGTGCTGTGGTACTTCCTAAAACCAGACTGAAACTTCTCAAATATTTTGTTATTTTCCAGTACAGTGAGCAGCTGTTTGGACACAATTCTTTGTAGAATCTTTGCAATAAAAGGCAGTTTTGAAATTGGTCTAAAATTATGTGGGAGGGAGGGATCTAAACCAGGTTTCTTTAAAAGTGGGTTCACGCAAGCCGTTTTAAAATAATCAGGGACACAACCAGTAGATAGGGAGCTGTTGAAAACAGAGATCAAATGGGGCCCAACAGAATCTATTACTTTTAGTAAAAATTTTGTAGGTATTATATCAAGTGGGCTGGAGGACACTCTCATTTGTGATACTGTTTTTAAAAGCTTAGACAAGTCGATGGGATAAAACTGGTTAAAACTCTGTTGTTGCTGGTGAGGAACCTCTGAGTAAGAGGCCACGGGGGTAATAGAGGCTCTGATTGACACCACCTTATTGGTAAAATAAGATAAAAACAATTCACAGTCATCATTACTTCCAGCTGAGGCACAAGGAGGGGTTGGGTTTACCAGCTGATCCACAGTCTTAAACAGAAACCTGGGATTGTGTTTATGTGTAGTAATGAGTTCAGAAAAATAGTGTGTTCTCGCATCCTTAACCA
>NC_060170.1:13507558-13567388 GCF_021292245.1 Micropterus dolomieu
ATAGGGAGCTGTTGAAAACAGAGATCAAATGGGGCCCAACAGAATCTATTACTTTCAGTAAAAATTTTGTAGGTATTACATCAAGTGGGCTGGAGGACACTCTCATTTGTGATACTGTTTTTAAAAGCTCAGACAAGTCGATGGGATAAAACTGGTTAAAACTCTCTTGTTGCTGGTGAGGAACCTCTGAGTAAGAGGCCGCGGGGGTAATAGAGGCTCTGATTGACACCACCTTATTGGTAAAATAAGATAAAAACAATTCACAGTCATCATTACTTCCAGCTGAGGCACAAGGAGGGGTTGGGTTTACCAGCTGATCCACAGTCTTAAACAGAAACCTGGGATTGTGTTTATGTGTAGGGACAAAAAGGTCTTAAAGGGACAAAAAGGGAAGTACCTTGCAGATCTGAGAAGTGTAATGCACGAGCTTCTTGTGGTCGATCCTCTCCTTGTTTTTCATGAGGTAATCCCGCAGACTTCCAAACGGCAGATATTCCATGACCAGACGGAGATTTCGACGTCCTGACAGAAGCCAAAAAGAAAACAGAGTCACCCGTACGATCAAGAAGTCAGAAAGGTCTTGAAATTGCAAAGATTTCACTGACTGATGGACAACGTAAAGTGCACTGTCCGCTAAAATGGCTGATACTGAGACAGAGTAATAGCTTTTTTAACATCAAGTTGGGATGGATACAACGAATGTCCATCAATAACCAAAAGAAAGAAATCTAAATCATGTTATGCAAAAGGGCAAAACTACAACTGAAGTAATCTGTGTTTGGTGAGGAATATACTAATTACACCTTGGTGTTCAATATGAATTCTATTTATGTGATTCACTGGCACATTGATAAAATAAACTGCATTTACTGTTCAATACGGTTGGTTTACAGTAAGTGTAGTAAATGCACAGATTTTATAACAGAGTTTGATGCAAACTGATCAACCAAAGTCTTGTTTTGCTTTTACTGATGGAAACAAAAGAAAAAACATTTACATTATATAGGCAGGCTTCTGTAGTTTAGGTGTAGAATGAAGGTTGTAACCGCTAAGCCTAAGCTTAAAGTAGCTGAGGGCTACGCAGATGGTTGAAGTAGGCTAGTTTTGTTCGGTTCAAGTTCTGATTTTTTCTCTGTCGTGAGAGATTTGTTACACAAGGTCACCAATATCTATAACTGAACAATATTCCATCTTCATCGACACTGTCACTTTTAACAACAGCCACAGCATCGGTGGCGGTCAAAGACTAGTTGGCTTTTCCCCTCTGGCAACACTTGTGTCTGATTGCACCTGCCCCCTAAGAAGATGAGCCCCAGTTAGCTATCCCAGCACCCTAGTACCACCTACAGGCCATACCTGGACACAAAACACTGACATGGCTCCTATGAAGGTATTAATTACACGTAGGGCTGTGCGATATGACGATATCTATCGTTTGACAACAGAAAAACGTATACAATGCGTACATACAATACCTTTTTAAGACCTTTTCAAGACTTTTTCAGTAAACTGTAAGTTTACTGTATTTATTATGTTCAATATAATTTCATATAATAGTATATAACTTACCACTAGTGTAATATTAATTCAAATTACAGCTGTTTCAGTTTGGGGTTGTTTTTTTTTCATTAACTTTGTCCAAGAAAAATGCTCTAGGCTACATGATAGTCTCCAGCCTTGATGGTGGGCAGGCTACTAACTTGTCAATAATCATAACAGTTTATGCAGAACACTGAGTTCAACATTTATAAAGTTTGTTGCAGCACATCAAACTTTTTTTAAAAAATCCCGCTCCATCCAGGCTGTGATTGATCTGTGCACAAAAAGTGACATTAACAAGAGCATCGGCTTTATGAGAAGTTCAACGTGTTTCAATAAAAGGCAGAGCCAAACAAAACTAAATAGCCAAACGTTAGCCAAACCCACACGCTCCTTGAATTTTCCCTGTTGTCTTCTCTCTTACCGATTCAGCTGCTGTTGGCGCATCTTGCTCTTGTTTTTCAGGAACGGGGCTGTTCAAGTGGCCACAGAGTGACCGGCCAACCGGGTTAATCCGTTACTCCTGATCGCCACTCCGACTATGTTTTGAACAATTATCATTGCGGGTCCGGCTGGGTGGGAGATTACGGTCAGTTGTACTCGTAAATTATTTTCCGGTTCACATGGATCTATTTTTTGGAGCGTTTAAGAGTGAAATAGGCGCTCGGTAAATCCCTGCGCCCAACGTTACAGAAAGGAATCACACAGTCGCTACTCACTGCCTGTCTAGTATTTTTTGCCAAGCATTATAAATAAATACGTTCACCTACACTTTTAGCAAACAAACTTTTGGTCAAACAGGATTTTGACATAGAAAAAAATATCTTCAAAATTTTATACCTTGTTAAATGGCGATTAAGACTTTTTAATACTTTTTAATGGCCTTAATTTTAGCAAAATTTATTTATTACCTTTTAAGACTTTTTAAGACCCCGCGGACACCCTGTATAACACTATTCCAGCCGTTCCAGCCGTTATGTGTGTGTCAGGTAACTTTTAATGGCTTGTCCACGTACATTCAGTTTACTTTCTAGTTCACCACGACATGCTGTTGTTGTGATGTTAACTGTAGCAGCAGGAGAGCTGTGAGAATCTCAGTCTGGAGCTGCTGTGCTGCTCTGGACCGTCTGGTCCTCTTGTTAGCTTTGCAGCAGCAGGTAGCAACAGTTTGCTAACCCACAACCTAGCTAACGTCAGTTACATTACTTGCTGTGTCATTGTTCACTCTATCATTGTATTTGTCAAGTTTTTAAATTACTCCAGAATCGCGTAAGATATCCCAGTTTTTTTTATCCCAGCGAAATGCCATGAGTTAATGTTGGAAATTACTGTATATGTGACTGTATCTTATGATATTTTATTGAATTTACAAAAAATGTTCTATATCAGGATTTATCGTTATTGGGATATGAAATGACCTACGCTTTAATTTTATATTATAAAATTTTGATATTAATTTTTTGTGATATCGCACAGACCTCATTACAGGTCAGCTGTACCTGCACTGTAGCAGACGCCTTTGTACTTGACGATGTTCTCGTGCTGCAGAGATTTCAGGATCTCGATCTCTCGCTCGAAGTCTCGTATGTGCTCTGCAGTGCTGTGCTGGAGCTTCTTCACGGCAACGACCTCTCCAGTGTTGTCCTGAAGCGGGTCATAACGACACATCTCCACGCTGCCAAAGTTTCCCTTAAAGAGAAGAGCAACTTAAGTGGGCTGTCATTTTTTTACTCATCGTTTGAATTCAGATTTCTTACTAAGAGATGCACAAACAGCAAGAGAGATTTCTAGTTTATTACTCAAGAGGGATTTTTGTTAGGAAATCTCAGTGACAAATCATTATTCTCAGTTTGTCCAGAATCATGAAGCCCAAACTTAATTAGGCAAGAGTAGAAGTCTATACATAAACTTACTGCAAGAGGAAAAGGGGTCACACAGCTTAGCATAGATTGTACCTTGCCCAGCAGCTGTAAGAATATGAGATGTCTCTCTTCAAACTGAGCCGGCTCCTGAGTCTCAAAACCCCCAGTCGGCCAGGCAGAGCCCACTGTCCTGTTTGGCAGGATATCACTGTCCACGATCAACTCATAGTCTGGGGACACAAAGACAAAACAAATGTACATTCGATAGATTAAAGGAAAGATCAGAAATGAAGTATCTACTCCAATCTCTGCACTAATCTCATCTAACTTCCAGCAAGAAAACATTCCCAAAATGCCGAAGACCTCCTTTAACACAATCCCTACTCCCATTCCTCACCCGACTCCAATAAGCAGCTAATGATGACCTAATAAAGACAGGAGCCCAGATTCCCTTTTCACTGACGTGTTTCTGAAGACACCATGGTAAAGGTGCGTGTGTGTGTGTGTGGTCAGGAGGTGTGCGTCTGAAGACATTTGAGATTCTACACTGGCGTGACCTAGATTCCCTGTTAGGCTGGCCAGCGGATGAGGCGTACACACTAACCTGGTGTGAAGAGGCTGTGGAGGTCACGGATCACAGCACGAAATGTGGGCCTGAACGTGGGCTCGTAGTCCATGCAGCTGGTGATCAGATTAGCCAGTTCGGTCCACTTTGGTGCAGGAAGCTGGTGGTGGTCCTCGTAGAAAAGAGTTTTCTGCGAGACAAAATTGAGCGTTAGCGTATACATTACGGAGAATGAATACACAAAAGTGGCTGTGTGTGCGCGCAGATTCTGCTTGTGATGTATATAAATACATAAATCACGCTGTTGTCATTTTATTTTTGGTACAAAAAGATTCAGGACTTCTGTGCACATCTGAAACAAAAGTCTTTAATCACAAACAGTGACGCTGAACTGTCTATGGATATCCAATCTCAGCAAAAGTGCACATTTTGGATTTTATATTGCAGAGCAGTGACGGGAAATGATTAAGGATTGAACAGAATGCAAGTTGAGACATGTCAAGGAAAAACATTTCTGCTACAAGAAGAATATGCAAAGTAACCTGTTTCCACCCAGAGCTGGAAGAACAACCTGCTGTTGATGCTAAACAGAAATGCCCAGTCTGGTTTGTTTCTACAATACTGCCAACTGTTGGCAGTGTTTCCCCTAGGATGGAGTTGTAGCAGCGGAGGTGAAGCGAAAACATTTTTTGTGCGCATAGTACATCTGAATAGAAAACCCCAACACAACATGTCTCAGCAGTATTGCTCGTGTCCATGAGCATGTGATGCACATTAGAATAGTTAAAATTTCAGTGTTTTCCCACAGTTTAAAGTGAGCTTTAGAGGAATGATTTGGTGGTGGTTGTGTTAGTCATGGTCAGGGTTTTGGGGGTCCTCCCCCAAGAAAATTTGAAGTTTTCCAATGAAAAATACATAATTCTCATCAAATTGGGCCATTATTTTCACCATATGTCTGAACAAATAGTTGGAAAAGCTAGAGCAGATAACAAATAACCAACACCCAAAGATCAGTCTGCTGGGGAGGAACTACAACCTTTAGATTTGGGGAAAGTAATTTGGTTGGTTATGGTGCACTCCACAGTGATTTACATTTATGGCACAGCATGTTTTGGGCATCACTCCCTAAATCTAAATTGGCAGGAAAACCCTGTTAATATGACCTCAGAATCATTATAGATACGATTGTTCTTGTTACATAAGTTACATAGCAGCCAAAAGACATAGCCTACTGTATAAGCTTTCCTGCTCAGCTGCGCTGTCTGAAGGGGAGGGGAGATGTTAGCTAACTTAGTGTAAAGTGGCTTCACTTTTCCAGCAGGTGGGGAAACAGACTTTTCTTGGTCTTGAGAAGCTAACGCACCGTAACCGACACAGTACATTTACTGCCAGAATATTTTCCTCCGGTCACGTTCCCCGTCACTTTCTGCCGCGTGGACACTCGCTACACACGCGCACCTCCTGATATGGAGTTACCTTGCTCTTATAGGCTAAAAGCACCTGTCACGTAGATGTTCTTTGAAGAATGAGGAGAGGAAGCGAGCAAAGTCATGAGTGTTACCGTTCTCGCACAGTGTGAGTGAAAATTAGTAGCGCATTTATATAATAGGCCTAATGATTGTGTGTGAAATTTTAGCAGTGGTGGTCACTCCTGAATGCATATAGGGGAAACACTGGTTGGAAGTATGACAACTTGTTAACATGTGTAACCTGTTGTGTACAGTGCTACATCAAGGTGCATCAACAATTATTTATAACTGAACCACGAGATAGCTAGAAATTCCCAGCCCTACTGCACCTTGTTCTGCATTTAAAAAACCACTACTGAAATTAACCATGACATACACAGTATCTTTAACATCCAATATCATATATATATATATATATATAGTGGGGCCAAAAAGTATTTAGTCAGCCACTGATTGTGCAAGTTCTCCTACTCTGAAAGATGAGGTCTATAATTTTCATCATAGGTACACTTCAACTATGAGAGACAAAATGAGAAAAACAAAATCCAGGAAATCACATTGTAGGATTTTTAAAGGATTTATTTGTAAATGATGGTGGAAAATGAGTATTTGGTCAATAACAAAAGTTCAACTCTTTGTAACATAACCTTTGTTGGCAATGACAGAGGTCAAACGTTTCCTGTAAGTCTTCACCAGGTTTGCACACATTGTAGCTGGTATTTTGGCCCATTCCTCCATGCAGATCTCCTCTAGAGCAGTGATGTTTTGGGGCTGTCGCTGGGCAACACGGACTTTCAACTGCCTCCACAAATTTTCTATGGGGTTGAGGTCTGGAGACTGGCTAGGCCACTCCAGGACCTTGAAATGCTTTTTACGGAGCCACTCCTTCGTTGCCTGATCGGTGTGTTTGGGATCATTGTCATGTCATCTTCAAAGCTCTCACTGATGGAAGGAGGTTTTGGCTTAAAATCTCACGATACATGGCCCCGTTCATTCTTCCCTTAACACGGATCAGTTTTCCTGTCCCCTTTGCAGAAAAACAGCCCCAAAGCATGTTGTTTCCTCCCCCATGCATCACAGTAGGTATGGTGTTCTTGGGATGAAACTCTGCATTCAATTCAAGTTAGCTTTATTGGCATGGTGCATTCTTCTTCCTCCAAACACGACGAGTTGAGTTTTTACCAAAAAGTTCTATTTTGGTTTCATCTGACCACATGATATTCTCCCAATCCTCTTCTGGATCATCCACATGCTCTCTGGCAAACTTCAGACGGGTCTGGACATGTACTGGCTTAAGCAGGGGGACGCGCCTGGCACTGCAAGATTTGAGTCCCTCTCGGCGTAGTGTGTTACTGATGGTAGCCGTTGTTACTTTGGTCCCAGCTCTCTGCAGGTCATTCATCAGGTCCCTCCGTGTAGTTCTGGGATTTTTGCTCACCGTTCTCATGATCATTTTGACCCCACGGGATGAGATCTTGCGTGGAGCCCCAGATCGAGGGAGATTATCGATGGTCTTGTATGTCTTCCATTTTCTTACAATTGCTCCCACATTTGATTTATTCACACCAACCTGCTTGCCTATTGTAGATTCACTCTTCCCAGCCTGGTGCAGGTCTACAATTTTCTTCCTGGTGTCCTTCGACAGCTCTTTGGTCTTGGCCATGGTTGAGTTTGGAGCCTGACTGTTTGAGGCTGTGGACAGGTGTCATTTATACAGATAACAAGTTCAAACAGGTGCCATTAATACAGGTAACGAGTGGAGGACAGAAGAGCTTCTTAAAGAAGAAGTTACAGGTCTGTGAGAGCCAGAAATCTTGCTTGTTTGTTATTGACCAAATACTTATTTTCCACCATAATTTACAAATAAAATCTTTAAAAATCCTACAATGTGATTTCCTGGATTTTTTTTTCTCATTTTGTCTCTCATAGTTGAAGTGTACCTATGATGAAAATTACAGACCTCTCTCATCTTTCTAAGCAGGAGAACTTGCTCAATCAGTGGCTGACTAAATATTTATTGGCCCCACTGTACCTCTATCCAGTCCATATTTTAGGTCATACCAGCAAAACCTACCTTAGAGTTGTCCAGTGCTGCTAAAGGTCTCTCCCCACCGCTGCAGATCTCCCATAGTGTGGTGCCAAAGCTCCACTTGTCTGCAGCCACGCTCAGGTTGGCAGGGTCATCGATACACTCAGGGGACACCCAGGGGATCCTCTCAATCAGGACTGATCACAGATAAAAAAAAAAAATAAATAAACGAACCCACCACTGTCAATAAATTCTCCATTTTCAGTTAAAGCACTTCAATTAGTTAGCAATAAAACAGAATCCATTCCTCTACAACTCAACATCTCTCTCTTTATTTTAATACCCCACCAGAGTCTTAACACTCATTGTACCCATTTTTTCTGTAGTAGGGCTGACCCGGCATAGTCGACGAGTCGATGCTTCGATGGGCGTAGCCTGATTCGACTGTCAATCTCACAGTCGAAGCTTCGCAGCGAAACAAGCATCATGCCATTTTGGCGATATGGCGGTGCTCAACGTCTGATTTTACATAGAACTACCAGGCCCATGTTTTCTCCCAATAAATAAATATACAGCCTATTACAATATACATTTCAACGTAAAAAGCTGTAAATAAACACGTAAAAGGAATAAAACCTTCAATAAATGTTTTTAAAGTGCGTAAATAAATCCTAAATTGTAACCTAACCCCAGGGTATGTGTAGGCGTAGCATGTATGTGTGCAGTGAGTGTGTAGTGGCAGAAGAGGAACACTTGCTGAAGAGACGGAGCCCCAGCCTCACTGGAGTTGTGCCGAGTTGTCCGCACCTTGCGGATAATTTATCACCGTTGATGAACCACACGAAGAATACTTTATCGTTTTTAAATAGCCGGCTACTTGAAATAGACCCACGACGTGCATGCAGTCTGCGGCAGCACAGCATGCACGCAAATCTGAAGGCAGGCGAGAGAGAGAGAGGGGGAAAAGGGTCTTGAAAAAGCCTCAGTTCAATCGCCACGCTCAAAAACACAAATGATTCAACTATCAGTTGACTTATAGCCAGGACCTGACGATTCTGATTTGACTATGTAAATTCTTAGTCAGGGACAGCCCTAAAATGAAGCATTACGATGCATGTGTGGATTTAAGAAGACACGTTCTTGTTGCAATCGCATCCTCAGTCAATTGCTGGCCACTGCTGATTAAAGAGGAGTATTTCAGTTAAGCTGAGGATAGAGGTTAACTCACTCTCTTTGGGCAAGACAGTGATGCTGATGCCTGGATCACTCAGTTTGATGAAGGGGGGGTTCCCAGCCCTCCGGTCATCCTCTCTGATCAGAAGAACGTTTTTAGCACAGACATTCCCGTGAACAAGATGCTTTTCTTCCTGCAGGTTGAGAAAGGGAGAGATCAAATCAGTCTCTTAATAACACTGGGAAAACAGTTAATCACTCTTTCCTTCTACATTTAATTTCAGTTTTTTTCATTACTTGGTTTGTGTATCAGCACCTATAAAAACTACACCAGCACACCAATTGATTGCACTAAAGAGAGATTCCTACCAGGAAGTTCATGGCCCAGGCCAGCTGCTTAGCCACCTCCAGCTTCCACATGATGTTTATCAAGTTCTTGTTCTTTTTCAGGTAGGTGTCCAGTGAACCAAACTTCACAAACTCCTGCACCATGATATCTGAAAGAAATGTTGTTTTTTTTTTTTGGCTGAAGTTAATTTAAGGATTTTGCGATTACAACGCCAATTCTTAGCAGTAGCAGTCTGGACAAATAATTACCCAAAATGTTTAGATTTTAAATAAAATAAATAATACATGCCCCAGAAAAATGCAGGTACTTTGCCAGTAGCCATTTTCTGTTTTTTTCAGGGTAGATTTTGTCTTCACTAATCATATAAAAAGGTCCAACTGATTACTGCCAATTCTAAAAATAAAGACAAAAAACATGATAGACATGCGCATGATAGCCGTAACGGATGCCTACAGTAGCAGCAGAAGTCTAGTGAGGTGAAGACAGTGCGGCAGGTGAAAGATTTTCTGGGGCAGGGTATTGTAATCCTCCTAAGAATAGCCCACCATGCCCACAGTTTAATCACTGCTCGGAGCCTCGGGCTGATAAAGAGTCTGGTCAAGATTATAGCAAAGCACGGTTGTAGGCTTGGGCAGTATACAAGGTATTACGGTACACCAGGCTTTTTAGAAATCCTGAAGGTATGACTCAATACTGTGAAAAATACAGACGCTTCTCTTTCTATTAAACTGATACGGTGATGCAGAATTGAGGTGATGTATTGTAGTGTATGCCCTCAACATAGGCAGGTGACACTGCGTGAAAGTGCCTGACATAATCTTTAACTAAGGATGGGCATTTCAAGCAAAAATACTACGCAATATTAGCCGCGAACTATTCGACCAATCTTCTAAGATCAAAGGCTCAAAAACACAAAATCCTGTATTTAATATAATGACACATATCTGTCAATACATCAGGGGAACGTGTACTTACCTCAACTAAGCCATAATGTTCCTGATAATGATTTTCAACATGTCTAAATTCTGAGCATACTCGTGTGCCGGCAATGCGCACATGAACATACATTTTTAACACGACCATCTTCATAAAGGCTAATCTGAGCTCAGGCCGTCAGCCTATTCTCCACATTTTTATTTAGAAAAACTAGCATGTCCACATGTTCGAGATAACGACAGGAGCGCAGACTGTTTACAATAAGTCCTGCCGTGGAAAACTCCCTATCTGATGGCACAGACACTGCAGGGACACATAGTATGCCCTTGCAAATTGTGCCAGCGTGGTATAGTTGTCAACGTTTTTCCATAGTCTGTGGGATCGATGTGGAGGGGTGGGCACTTCTGCTAGTACTGGTTTAGTTCAGAAGTAGCCAAACAGGACTGCAATGGCAATCGCATCCCTTTGTGTTTTTTTGGCCAACAGCTCAGTTTCGTCTGATAAGACTGCAGATATTGCCCATCTTTGGAACATGTCAAGGATAGAATTTCACCTTACTCGGCCGTACACCATTAACTGGTGCTCAGGCAAGCTCTTAAGTTGTTGCTTTTGTTTCAACGCTTGTGTTGCAGTTTAACTGCGATGGAAGTGTTGAAGCTTTAACCTGTCGTTTGTAGCGTGTTGGAGTTAAAGTGCAAGTTTTTTTTAAAAACAAATACCATCATACGGCGGAGACCCGGTGAATTGTCAGGAATGTATGAAGGCATGAAATATTAGATACCACCCAAGCCTACAGTGTAGACCTACATCATTAGACCATAATAACAGAAGCTGTACATTATGTGAGCGGTCTGTGTGTTAAGAGGTCTCTTTATTCTTCTCACTGTAGAGACAAATGAGGACATACAATATGCGTACAGCATAAGTTCAGAGTGTGTCTGTAAGGCTGACTTACTTTCTTCTCCGCAGACACATACGCCATAGTTAAGAATCAGGTGCTTATGGGACAACTGGCTCATCATGCTGGCAGCTTCAAAGAAAGACTGTAAAGCAAGAGAAGACAGAGAACTTAGAAAACCGAATTATTAACGTGCCACCCATGATTGACAAACAGGGAACAACTGTGTCATCGGCTTTTTCAATGACAGAATGCTTCACAATTTTTCACGTCTGTTTAAAACAACAGTCAGGTGCATACAGGTTTTTCTTGCTGTAATCACTCCTCCTGTTCATAGTGGCCATTAAAATATTCCTTCCTAATGCTCTTTTAATGTAAGTGATGAGACACAGTCCTCACATTCAGGTTAGGCAAATCAAGAGGATAGCTTCCCTCTTTTTAGTATAAAACTACCTATTTGTATTTCTTAGTTTAGCTGCAGTGGGGGGCGGCATAGAAACAAAAAGAGGAAATTTGTTCTAAAAAGACTTTACCTGTCTAAATCAGACTGCCGAAGCCTCATATTAACTTCAGAAAAAGGTTTGAAGTTTTGAATTTTTGCACTAAACGAGTGCTGTGGGTTTTGTGCGCCACCACTCATATTGGGAGCGTGTTAATAAGGGATTTGTTAAAGGCCAGTATGAGCAGCAGAAATAATAACAGCAAGCATAACCTGTTTCAATGTTTATACAGGCACCTGACTATTCAAGACAGACTAGATACATTGTAAACCCATCCTTCAATCTGCTGATTATCTTCGACTACTGGTTTGTTTGTGAAATGCCAGAAAAAATGTCTTATAATTTATAATATTAAAACCTACACTTGAGTATGACAAGGAAAATCAGCAAATCCTAAAATTTGAGGATCTGACACCAGCGAACTGCTTGAAAATAAACAACTAAGTGATAAAGCCGCTAAACAATTCCATTCCATCATTGATCAGCCACTGCCTGAATTAACCAGCAGTTGGTTATTTCTCAGGCCAAATGCACTTTCAGTAAATCTGCTCCAGCTATTCAGCCTCTTTACTCTGTGTTTTTTACTAATAACAGATTTGAGGCTGTAAAACCAAGTGTCCCTGCAAGCAAAACATGTTTCCCAGCTTTAAAGCCACACACCTCAGAGTAATTCCTGTGGGCCTGGTCCAGCACTTTCATGACGACTTCGGTTTGGTGCAGTCCATAGTCTCCCAGCTCCTTGCGGACCCCTTTGAAGATCTTGGTAAATGTCCCTTGGCCTAAACTCTCCATCTGAAAGGAAGACCATTTTTCATTAATAATCAATTCTAACCCTTAACAGGTGATTGTCTTAAATATTTCAGAGAATGCAAAAATGGGATTGTGGTATAGCAATTTTGTTCTACACCACAATAATGCAGACTCTAACCCATTTTCATGCACAGAATTGTCGGACAGATGAGGTAACACAGACATGACAGTCCTGAACATGCAAACTAAGCTTACAAATTCCAGATCTTCTTTCCTGATTTTGTGAAACACCATCTGACTGATGTTGTGTCGGTGTAGTGACGGAGAAAGAGGCACTTCGGAGCCCTTGTTGCTCCTGCACACGAGGAGGCAGGACTTTTCTGTTGGTGGAGAGAAAAGAAAGAAAACAATCTTACAGGGAACCAAACGTTTAAAAAAAAAAGATTTATGGTTTCCTAAGTTGAAAGTTGACCGAGACACTTGAGAAATGATGACGTAAGTCAGCGATTGAGTGTGTGACATGTTGAAACTCAGGAGCACAGAAGCACAAGGACTGAGACACATAAGTCATGTTGGCTGTTATCCCAATTCAAACAAGAACCGCTCTATTACTGACTGGCCAGAGTACTGGCTTTACTTAGAAACTAATAAGAAGCATCGTATTAAGGTGAGCGTTACCTCGTGCAAGGAAGCTGATTCCTTCTTTCGGGACAAACTCCAAAACGCTGGAGGCCCATGGACACTGAGCAGCCTAGCTCAATAACAGTACTTGTGAATGGTAGATCCAAACACACACGTGACAGAGAGGCCCACTGTTTAAACTAATAACCTGCATGCATATAAATCACTGGATAAATAGGGGTGTTTCCCTATTATCTCTACCAGGATACTGAAAATTTTTCATTTATCACTTCTGCCAATCACATGTTTTCATCAACTCCTCCCTGCAATAAGTTTTGCAGCCACAGCTGTGCGTGCATCTCAAAATGGCATCTCTTGGAAACCTGTTTACAACACGTAACCTACATTAATTCTAATTAATCTAGCAGCATATACTGGTTTGATGTTTGTATTAGACAGTAGCACAAACACAGCCTTTGCTAATGGTTACTAATCTGTCAAAAACATATCAGCCAGGGTCTGTTAGTTTTACCTTTGGATTTAGGAGGACAGCACTTGCTAAACTGGAAAATGACGCTGTCAGAGCGCACCGTTTCCTTTTGGTAGCAGCAGAGTAGTTCCTGCAAGCTGCTGAAGTTTCTTTTGGTTCCACTGAGGTTGAACTCCCCATTGGCAGACCTGGTTATCAGGCAGTGCTTGTATTCTACAGCATCATACACCTAGCAGACACACAAGAGGAGGGCACACGGGGGAAATGCATACAATTTCAGTTTCAGTCATAGAATGGACAGAAACAAAACACCACCAAGTCTGAGTTTGAGCGGGACACCATTTCAGGTGGTTTCAATTCTAAAATAAAAACACATGGTGCTGGGGAATAAAACAAGAAGCTCTTAAAGAATACGTAACTATACATACATAGACTTTTATATCTGTTTGTGAGTGATTATGGTGATATCGTATATCTGCATGCTTCTCCCGCCAACTTAAAGCCTCTTCACGCCGTGTGTCACAGCAAGCTGCGCTTCATCAGGTGATACATTTCTCACTCACCATTGCATCCTACATGAAAAGGTGGGATGATCCTCCTTAACAAACAGAAGGGAGCAGCATTGTATGTTTATTTAACGCTATACTACAAGAACATCCTAGCAGGGGTGACACGACTCAGATTTAATTTAATCCATATAACTATATACAGCGCACTGTTTAGCACGGACGATCATTACTGTCACACAACTCGCTTATGCCGTGGAAAAGTGAAGACGACGTGATTTGATGGTGTGGATTGCAAAATGGAGGAATGGAAAGAAAACAGCGAGGGAAGAAGAAGAGACAGGCCAGAGAAAAAGACAAAGTAGTAAGTATGGGATTATTTTAGGCTAAAAGAAAACAACAACTCTGTACAACTGAACTGACCTACCACAACGGCACAACGGCAATGCTTGAGCATCTGATCAGAAAGCATCCAGAGTGGACCCGAAACAAGGTAACGTTAACGTTAGCATTTAATGTAATCGTAACTTCTTAGTTGAGATGAAGGCAAAGGTAAGGCAGAAGTCTTAGCTGTAAATGTGCGTTTGTTGTTGTTGTTGTTGTCTGACTGGTTAGTTTTTGAGTTTGGGTTGTAAGCTGATCCCGGTATCGGAGGCACCAAGCAAAATTATTTATTACTTATGCAATTCTTGACTAATTGATGGAATAATCTGTAGAACACGCAATAAAATACTAAAAAAATCGATAGCTGCAGCTACCTAGTTACCTCTGCTCTCTGGTTACATTGTAACATTAGCTGTACCTCTTGTTCACACTGTACTTGGAAAAAGTGGGTTCAAATAATATGCTGCAAAAAAACACGTTACGTTCTCTTACTTCACTTGAACATTTTAAAAAGGTTTTATTATATATTAGCAATCACACTGATTTTGATATGCTTTTGTAAATTGCAAAAATATTTATTTTATGTCTGTGAATTGTTTATGTATTTGCACACAGGTCTCCCTTTATAAATAAAGGGTTAAATTAAAATATATTGCAGCATGGTTCCCAACCAAACTGTGTTAGTAGCACTGAGTCCTGAAAACAGACACGTACTGAAAGTTGGCACAGAATGCCTGTCAGATTCTTCAGCCATGTTCAGAGCGACAATAGCACCAGATTAAAAAAACCTCAAGCCGCTGTGTTACTGTAGGCGTTTCATGTTACAGGATGAAACACAAACCAGGTAGCCCAGTCTGAAGGCTTATTAAACACAAAGACAACGTTGAGCCCGGATCAACTTTGTTGCCAGAGCCGTCCGTGTTGGTGTCATTAAATTGAGGAGGCAGCGTTTTTGGCCATAGTGTCGTTTACTCAGGATTTAAATGATGATGAACAGTTTTTGTTTTATTTAGGGCAAGTTCCTCTGTTTGTCAAAACATTACATTACATTAAACACTAATGCATCCAAGAAGTTTGACGTATTTTGTTAATGAAACAAATTAATTAATAAAATGAAAGAGTAACAAAATGCATTTAAAATCATCAATGACAGCAAAGTTAGGTACTGACATTTAAGTACTGTATGTACCAATATTAACATATTTCTAACGATACCCAAAAACCCAGAGCCAAACAACACAGGACAACCGATAAAATGTAAGTCCATGATAATTACCCCTATATTTGATTTAGGCAACACACAACAGGTAATTTTACTGCATTTCAATTTTCAATCTCCTCTAAGAGATCAGTACACAGGGTGGAATGCACCAACTACCACATATGAATGTTACCTACCTCAACGGGGAAAGTCAGAAAATACTTGTTGAATTCTTTAGGGCTACATCTCAAAATGTACAATCCTCGCTTGTTTCCACACTTCTGAAGCCGGTTGATGGCAAATTCCATTCTGCAACAAAAAAAAGATAAAAACAACTATGTGCATCTCAGCAGAGAAATGCAGTATTACCTGCTGGGATAGGACATAAATAACTGCCACCTGAGGAATGATTGTACATCGTGGCAGCAATTTCAAATTAAAATGCATTGCTAATGCTGATGGTAAAAAATTTATAAATAAAATTCACTTACGAGATGGGGCCATGGCAATGACAAGCTATGGCCTCCACAAGCCTGGGAGGAGCCACTTCTTTACAAAGGTAGTGATGTGCATCTGTAGTCAGCCGATAGTAGCCATCAATGAGGGACACAAAGGAGAGGGCTTCAGAGAGGCAGGGGAACTCCAGCTCCTGAAATACATGAAAACCACTGTTAGACGTGATGTCACCATTCTCCAACCATCTCCGAACGGCGGAATATATTTATCTTGTGGAACTGAAAGTGGGGTGGGATACAAAATGCTTTTAAACCTTTGCCTACAGATGCTAAGAGGTAAAAAAGAAGTTTCTTTGCCTGGTTACAACTTAGTATAAAGACAGATGTTACCAGATTCTTGCCATCCTGTTTGTTGATGGTGACCACCCGACTCTCTGCGGCCCCCTCCTTGCTGGCCTGCTTAATGCCGATGTCAGTGACATCAGGGAAGTCACACAAGGTCTGCAGCTCCTGAACAAACAGAATAAAAAACAACTTTTCAGATAATATTATCAGCAATGCCTCCAAAAGGGACCAAACCGACAAGAATTATCTGTAAAGACACACCACTTTCAAAAACACACTCAAAAAAACTACTGCTGAATTTCCCGCATTACAACAAGCATAGCATGTACAGTTTATTGCTAAACTACATGCCTGGGGACACAATAATATGTTTCTGTTTGTTGTGTCTACCTCTCTTTAGCCAACAATTCCCTTGATTCATTTATAATAAGTTTTTATTTTGAGATTTTTTTAAAATCAACATTTTAGGGTCTAAAGGCCTCCAGTGCTGCTCTGTATGAAAGTCAGCAAAATGTCTAAATGCAGAAAAAAAACAAGACTGCCAGCACTCGTGATACCAACCTGGTCTGTATCTTTCAGTTTCTCTCGACACCACTGGATGCCACTGTCCGCTGCCACAAGGATGACGAGCTGTCCGCTGGACGGGTCCCGGACCTGGAAGGTCTCTGTGTAGAAGGTCTTCTCCAGGGACTCCATGCTGATGAGGTACTTGAGCTTGAGGTCGCGCACTGTCGTCCGACACTGACTGAACTGCTGAATGAAACGCTTGAAGCGGAAGCGGATCCGCTTGCGTGTCAAGAAGTTGCAGTCCTGGATCTGAGCTCTCACGTCCTTTGGCAAGAAGGACTTGTAGCTTGAAGAAAGCAAGATGGGGAAAAAAAAAAAAGTTTCCTTTGTGTCTGGCTTGTTTTAGTGAGCAAAAAGTTTTGTAGAAAAAAAGTATAGTAAAGTACCAAAAAAAGCATTTGTTTGGCATCCGTGCTGAAAATCAGGTTGTGTATCGACACCAGTTACACCATTACACCAATTAGTGCTCAGCAGGTGTCAGATCATTTCTGTTCAAAGCCCCCCCCCCACAACTAGTACCTTATAGTGTGGTAAATGTCCAGCGGTGACATCTGTCTCTCCTTGGCTGTTCTCGTCATGTCTAGCACGGCCATACCGAGGCACTCTTCCTGAGTCTCATGGGAGTCGGGGATCTTCACCAAACCGCTGACAAAGTCATTCCTCCACTGCAGACAGAGAGGACAGTAAACAAAGTCACAGTTACTACTACAGGTGAGCCCACCTTACTTTGCGCATACTGATGTGTACGTACGTAGGTGTATACAACTTTGTGCTCACATACAAAGTGTATTTACTATGTCTGTGTAAGGGTTTCTATCAAAATAACAGTTGTAGGCTGTGTTTACATCTAAGCTGTTTATTTCAGTTTTTCAAGGACGTAACGTCACTATTTGATCCATGGCCCACTGTGGTGTTTATTATGTTAATGCAAGACATGTCCTCTTCGTGAGCTCCTTGTGACCACAAGGGAAGATAAATAACAGCTTGCAGAACAGTTAAACACAACATGGTTTGGTGTCAGTCACTACTATAAACTTCATGTAGCACTGATAATGCAGGACGACGGATCTCTTGCAACTCTTGTTTGATGCAGTGAGTCAGTGTGAACACTAATCAGAAATAAATTATCAATAATATTTGCTTTGGTCTGAATGAAGTGAAACAGGCTGCAAATGTGAACACAACTTTAGATGATAGCTACACTGTATTATTCATAATCATAAATGGAGAGATGTGCTCTAAGAAAGGTGCTGCCTGAAAAGCGGGACTGTCATCCCTGTAAACGGCCTTGAATCTTACTAATTCCCAGCAGTTATGGGTCTGGTTTGCTTTTGCCGAAAATCGTTGTAAGAAGACTAGGGTTGGGCGATGTCTATAATGAAACATCGGGATGGACGTTGTCATGGGGTGCGCGCGCGGGTGACATAATAAGAATGTTCGTGGTAATTAAAAGCTGCTTTCACAGGATGGTATAATGAGAAAATTTGAGATTGTTTTTTGCTGGAATATGAACACATATATGTGTTCATATTTTGGTGAAGTGGAAAAGTATGCCAACTTATCTATTTGCAACCTGTTACCTGTTTGCAATGTACCCATGGATGATAAGACCCTCCTCCTACACTAAGGTCTTTTTGGACAAACTCTCAGCAGTCCAGGCAGTTCTTGGAAATCATAGCAATAAAATGGATCGGTGTCTATGGCTTCTCAGAATCTCTTTGGCTCAAATGTCTAAAGACAGTGGAGTTTAAAGGACATAAACCGAAGCCCTTCAAGATGAGCGGCCAAGTGTTCCACCTGACACCTTCAGCAGTCTCTCCTGACAGTGGAAACGAGCCAAAATGTTTTCTCAGACCTTTGTCTTTGATCAAGACAATGAGCTTAAGAACAGACTTCGTCAGGCAACAGGTGAGTTGTTAATGTAGACACTTCAGGGGCGAATAGGCTATATAATATACAGTAC
Source organism: Micropterus dolomieu (assembly GCF_021292245.1). Lineage (NCBI taxonomy): Eukaryota > Metazoa > Chordata > Actinopteri > Centrarchiformes > Centrarchidae > Micropterus > Micropterus dolomieu. The sequence goes on from NC_060170.1 coordinate 13,526,161, forward strand.
ATACATATCTAATATCAACAAGCCATACAGTTTGATACGGAGTTTTCCTTTTTTTTTTTTTAGTCTTTAACTTTTTATATTTCTATCCTTCCCCTTTTCGTGTGTGTGTGTGTGTGTGTGTGTGTGTGTGTGTGTGTGTGTGTGTGTGTGTGTGTGTGTGTGTGTGTGTGTATATAGAGGGAGGTCAAATAATTACTACGATTTTAATATACAAATATACGGTATTATTACTGCACTACTGCAGAGACTATCACATCCCTTCCAAATGCACCATAAATACTGCTTGGAGGTCTGCCATGGGTCAAGGATCATGGTAGGATGGAAGTAAAAGCAATGGGCTGTGGTACAGGGTCAAAAATCTCAGGGGTCAGTGGAGGGTCAAAGAAAAAGGTTGCAACGCCCAAAGGGTGCTTTTTCCTAGTCAATCTAACCGAGGTACCTCGACTGCCTCCATGAGCTGTGCGTCACATCCACTGCTGCACAAACAGGCCAAACTACAACGACTAACTTCCCGATGTTTTTGTAACACCAGCATGCATCCGTCCCTTTCACCTCACGCAATATGGGGTTAGGGTTATACAAATTGTATCATTTATCATTGTCCTTTAAAAAACGAAGGCTATCGATTTGTTTTTTGTTGTTGTTCCATTAGTTAACCTCCAACCGGCGAATGCAGACACACACTCCCTTTGCAAGCCATAATAGCATTACTTTAACACAAACACAGGGGCCCGGCTCTAGATTAGACTGCTAGGAATTCAACATATCCTTCACAAAGCAAAACACAACATCTGTCTGAAGGCAGGCATTTGTAATGGTGCTTCCCTTAGCCCCTTATAGACTTTTCCCGAGCCACCAGCGTTAATTTCCACGGACATAATTCCACTGAGAGTTCAGATACTGTCGTATTGCTGTATCGAGTTACCTGGATTCACCTATCTTACACAACTCCTTTCTATTGCAATGTGGTTTATAAATATAATTTCTTGACTGAGGGCATGCAGGGCTCTGATGATCTGTCTGAAAAAGTCTGTATTGCATGTTTCCCATCCTGCCTTACACATATACTGTACACTTAGTTCTAAATAGAAACCCCCCCCCAATTTATGATTACAACTCTGCTCTCCTTTGACTATAAAACACATGAACAAATACAAAAGCAGCCAATAGTCCGTTCAAAACAAACCAGAGAGCACTTAACAAGTTTGGTTTCCTAAATACGGTGGGAAAACCGTGTTCTTGTGAGACTTTGTTACATAGTAGGATTATTATTGTGTAGTATTAAAGTAGTAGTAGTGTAAGCCAATGTAGCATCCAAGGCCAGATTAACCTGTTGGGTAGCCCAGCAACAGAAATCTCACAATACTAACAACAACACACAGATGAGCCACACCACCGCACTGGGGGAGATTCTCTTAATCACCATGAACACTGTAAATAGTCCCAAGAAACAAGCACTTTTTACTCAACGTTTGCTAACAGCTACAGTGTGCAGCACTTTTTGTCTTTAAAAAAAAATTACAGTATATATATTTGTGGCACATTCTTAAAGATTGACATCTTTAGTAGGAGCCAGTGGGCTGGGGTAGTCGGACAGTATTTGGAAACAGACAAACACATTATTGATTTTGCTCTTTTCTTTAGTTGACAACAACAAGAATTACTTCATCTTCAGTATCTTGGATATTGTGCTAACACGGTGCGTATTCCTACAAAAAAAAATTGTGTTTAGTCAAATTACACAAATCAATCGACACTAAACCTGGGAGCAGCTTCCTGCTTTTTCACTGTCATCCTGCTCGTAACCTTTAAATATGAAAAAGCTCCCCTTAATGTAGCAGACTTCAGACAGGTTTCAGACAAAGACAAGAACTTTACTGCAAACAATTACATTTTTGGACAATAGCTCCGCTCTCAGCCTGCTGTTAACTGTCAAACCTTCGGCAAAGACAAAGCCCTGGAGTGCACACAAAAGACTGTGGATTTAATTTTGCTCTCTTATTCAGGTCTGTGGATTTTTGCACGCAAATTGAGTTCCCTCTCACATGAGCGTCAGCTCTCTTGTTGGTGTTTACAGCACATACTAAAGTGGGTCAACTGACTGATATCCTTCACACCAAAGAAATACATGGACAAACATATGGTAAAAAAAGTACCAGTTTCATGGATTGTAAGTTCTCCATCTTTCCTGAGCAGCTTTTAAAGACGTGGCCTAACTAGTAATCTAACAAACTCATTTCACTGCACTTGTCAAGGATATTAGCTGCTTGTTTACAGATACCTACTGTAATCTACAATACTGGGCAACAAGCCAACATATCAGGGGTGGAAATTAACACCCGCCAAATGTGGGTGGCGGGTGTTAATTTCCACCCCTGATACAAACAATTACTACAAACTTTTGCAATCTATTTGGTAAACTGACCCACATATAAAAGGTCTGATTTCTAACAAGTTCATGTAATAAAGAGAGTGGCTGTGTGCTCACCTGAGAGAAGAGGTATGACATTACAAAGTCATCAACGACGGTACTTTCTGAGCCCTTGGCTACCCCATATCGATATGCCCGTGATGCCCCGGCACTGTACCAGCCAGGGAAGTAGTACCTGTGGTAAACGGTCATGAAGAAAATGCAGTCATTCAAAACGATAATAACATTTTAATCTGGAAAAGATTCTTAAGAGGCAATGCAGACGCAAAATAACTTGCGCTACCTTATTCTGAAAAACACGTCTTCTGAAGCCGATTCGTCAAGCTGGAAGATGTGGTTGGGTGCAAACCACAAGCGGTCTCGCTCTCGGAAGAGACCGAAAAGGCTGTAGTACAGAGGTGATATAGCTAAAACAGACCAAGAATGAGAAAACACATTAAGTTCTGTAAACTCCTGCTCTATGAAATTATTTTACATGTTCTTTACAACAGTACAGGTTAGTGTGTTACTTGATCCAAACTGATTTTCTGAACAAACAAGTTACCTATTGCTACCTATAGAAACTGTTCATTTAATGGCAACTCAGAGGAATACATAATAGATCATGCTTTAGGACACACATTAGAAAACTATCTGTTGCTACTACCAACACAGGTGAACAAAAGGGCAAAGAAGATTGTCTAAAATGTCAGTTGCGTTTGTTTTGTCATCAAACACATAACTTGTGATTCCAACAACATGCAGGTTAGTCTCGCCCACCCCACCATCCGCATCATGGCCCTGTTCTGGTATTAGTTGCATCATACTTTTGACTCTGAAATTGTACCTCTACAACAAAAAAAACCCCACCAAGCACAGCAAAGCTACCACTTCTTTGTTTATCGTTAAACAGAGTAAAGAAAGTTAGACAGACTGGGACAAAGCATTGAGATGATTAAGCAAGCAGATTTTTCTGCCGAGAGGTTTCACTGTGGCCTCTTGATAACCTTATCTTGGGACCTATGCTCCAAGTTGCCGCAAAACACATGAATGTGGGGTGCATTATACAGGCTTGAACGGCTCCAAGTACTCACTGCACGCCTTGGCTGCATCTATGCACAACTCCTCGGCCACATAGTCCCCAGGTGGGTAGCTGAGGAAGCTGCAGTCGGCCGCTCCTTGGCTACTGTGGTAGAAATGAAGTCTCAAAACAGCGGCAGCTGGCCTTGTGTCTGGAGATTCCCGATGGGCGGTCCCATTTTGGTGCACGACAGGGTACGTGTCAGTCACAGTGTCCATGGCTGGCAGGGAGGCCATCAACAACACGCAACCTTCAATCAGTTAAATGCAATGGGTCAGCAGAAAGAATGACGGCCTTTTATTTCTTCTTTTTTTTTTTTTAAGAAATGTGTGATGAATTAAATATCATGATGAGCTAGGGCACATGGTCTCTCAACAGTTGCATAAACTGTTATCAAGATTCAAGTCTTACATAAAGCTGCAGTGCAGAGGAACCATTGTCTGGAGAGAGTTATAAAATCTGTAAATCTAATTCAAAACAAGGGCTACTCTCAGTGAGAGTTATCAAACATGGTCACAGACGTTTCACTGTAAAAGGAATATTGAGATTTTAAGCCCTACTGCATGACATTTTTCAATGCCAGCTTAGTGGTGATCAAGTTTACCTACTTAAGTTTAAATGGACAAGAATATATGTACAATTCTTACTGGGAGAAGTATACATTTTGTACTCAGCAGAAGCAAAGCAGAATAATCAAATGCCCTCATTCAAACAACTGCTATTCAGCACAGCAAACCCAGTATTTTATTAAAATGAGAGCTAAATTATGGGTTTTGTATTTCTTCCACGATGTTTACATTTAACTACTCCATCAAGTATCCTCACCTAAATTAAAAACAACTAATCAGACTGGTTTATAATAATTACCGACATTTGCCAACATTCTTTTTCCAGTATTAAAAATTAAAATGACTAAAATGAGTTCTTTTTGGCAGATTACAGATACATCACAATAAAGGAGGAGAGCCGGTGTAAAAGTAAAACAAAACTTTACAACACTGAATCACAGAGGGTAATTCAAGTACAAATCAAGAGAGGAATAAAAGCACTAAATACACACAAAGCTTAGGTCTTTAAGATAACTATGGACACTGAGTACAGGTGTCTGTGGCTGAGATGGGAGACACTGTGCATACAAAATTTATTGTCAAGGTACTTCACCAGTTGCACTTTTATGGCTGAATGGCATAAAAGAAAATTGCAGCGTCCAGATGTGCAAAGCTGGGGCTATAATCACTGCCAAAAGGTGTCTCCTCCGATTATTGACTAAAATTTGTAATTTGTTTTCAATTTTACATTAATGGATCAATGTTCATAAAAACGTTAATGACATCCATCTTGATTCAAAGTTGTAAAAAAAAAAACAACAACAATAATAAAAACGGGTGAATAGGGTGAATTGTGATTTTCATTATAGGTAATTTAGTTGATCAATCCACTGATGATGTTGTCTTTAAAATGTCCCAGTCTTAGTGACAAATGCCCATCGCAGCTTCTCAGATCCCAAGGAAATAGCAGAAGTCCAGAAAGAGTTCACAACTAAATAAAATCCTTATATTTGAGGAACTGAAAATAGTTAACGCGCCTTAGTTTTACATGGTAGATGACTTAAACTGTTAACCGATCATCAAAACGGTGGTTGGATAAACGTCCGCGGTTTGATGTAATGGTGTTTTCCACAGAAAGAGGATATGACACCTCGGGGCTCCAGACGGTGAACAAAAAGCGTGCGAGTTAAAATTTTACGTGGCCCAATCTGGCAAAGCAGGCAAATCTGCAAATCCGCCGACAACCCGTCTGTTACCGTGTTCCAAAAATGAAGCCGTCTGTAGCAGATTATTTTAAAAAAGCAAAATGAGGAGGAGGAGGTTCTGACTCAGACGCCACTGATTATGAAAGTGCAAGAAGGGAGAAACCGACTGACCCACAAAGAGAAGGAAAACGTACTATTTCCCCCGTTCATTGATTAATATAGGATGTACAAAAAGCAAATACATAAAAATAAGAGTGCGACCAACAAGTTGATAGCACCACTGGGAAAGTTAGCCTGGAGCCCTGCACCTATGGCATTAACAGTTAGTGGCTCTGTAACGTTACATTGCTGTAACTTCTGCAAAACACACCAATGATGCACAAATGATATCGTTTTCAACAGGGCTTTGCACCAAAGGTTTCGCTTCACATATCAGTTTTACATGTGGACAACGGACAAACACAAGAAATGCTATTATTTCTGGGCGCTGTTTGACGTTATGCAAGTTCAGTGCTCTCCCACAGGTAGTTATGTCAAGTAGCAAATTCCTAATCGACAGTTAAACTGCACATATCCAGTCAAATATCTTACAGAACAAACTCATCGAGGCCGTGATCTTGCGTACTACTGTTAGCTAACGTATAGCTTAAATAGATTAACTTAACGCTAGCAGCCTCTAACGTTAAGATACACATGAGTTAGCTGCCATACAAACAAGAGTGTGCATTTCAGCACTTCAACAAACCAACATGAGAAATTTACGTGTGTGCACTTAAAAAAAATAAAGACACCGAATAAAGCTGTCGACAAATTGTTAATTAGTGTATATACTTACTTTGGTGGATGAGCCAGACCGTAGACTGTAACGTTATACGTGCTGCTAACCAAGCTAGGTTGCTGCTAGCTTTCTAGGCCAGCGCCGTAGCCAGGACGAGCGAGAGTTTGACAGCTACGCCCAGACCCTGATCAGATCAGTACTCAAACAACTGCCCGAATAAATAACAGTTTAGTTTGTCGTATAAATCTATCTGGAAATATTCTTATTTCCATGCCGCACACAGCTGGCTAGCCTGCTACACAAGCTACCGCTGGTCACCGTAGCGTTGCCCATCTCACTCCGGAGGAACTTTAGCCGTCTATCTTGTCAATCTTAAATTAAGATAATGCTCGCTAAAACCACGTCGTGCTCGCTTACAAATTTTTATCCCATAAAACGGAATACATCTGCAGGCGATTCTCTTCTTGTGCCAGAACCTGTGGCTACAGCTTTACGACGAGAGTTACATTATTGACATCTTATCTGAATGGCTTTAACTCTGACAAGGTAGCTAACAGCTAGATTCCCAGTGGCAGCTACAGCTCAGCCCCAAGTCAGTCAACAAACCTGCCTCTCCCACCATACTAATGCTGCCTTCACGTGCTGTCGGAGGTGTCAGTGTTACCGACAGACGCGTCCAAAAATCAACAGTAACATAATATTTGACCACCATCAGTCTTGCTTTTAAAAGATAATATTAGCCATTACCAATAGCCTGAACGCATATCTAGGGGAGAGCGGGTACGGTTGTAACACGGGGAGAGTTGTAACAACACCAATTCCACCAATTAGAGAGAAGACAGGAGTTAGGTGATCATTTCAGTATTTACTTGCTTCCACCCCAATCAGGCACGGTGGTTATCAAGTCTGGAAACAGGTACATTCAGAGGTCACCATGAATTGTCTTACATTCACCATGGGTCATGCGAGAAAAGTAATTTCAATCCTCTGTGTGCCTTGTACATGGTGGAATTAAGAGTAAAGTTGACTTTAACTTTGAAGTACAGCCGTAAAAGTACTTTAAGTAGTATGGATGTCCATACTGTTATTATTTTACATGAAAAATACCTCAATACCTACTGACTGCTGCTAATACAGAAAGACAGAGTGAAGGTCCCCCCCCCGCCCTCTTTTGAAGTATTTGCGCACAAAATATACATTTATGAGATGTGGCAAATTATTCGACAATGGCTATGCACAGAAATCCAGGCAAAGTAAGGTTTGATACCCCCAACATTTTTAAAAGTCAGTGGGGGGATAAATGTCTCCTTAGACAGGTTTTGTATATTGGAGTGTGTGATAATACCCATTACATCACAAATTAATATTATAGTAGCCTAAAATTATATTAATATTACAATATTACACTAGAAAGAAGGGAAAGCTACAAAATGGATCATGATTCTATTTATTTTAAAAGTGCTCTACTCAAGTTAAATCTATAAAATCTAACATTACCTATCACCGGGAAACAACAACAAGTTTTATATTCACTTAATGAAGGCTATACATGTAAATTGTCTAGTTTGAGGTGGTCAGAAATAGTCTGAATAACCGTGGATTGTTTTCACCACGTTAGAGCACATGTTCTGGCTCTCACATGTGAATTTTCACGTACACTTTGGTGATTTTACTTATGCCTGCCCTTATTATACAACTTTGAGTCTGAGAATATGGAAGTTACGAGGAGCCCTTGAACGCAGCATCTTCACAACGAATCAGCCTCTTTAGTTTGTCAATGAACAAACCAGCAATCTCATCAACACCCACCCACCGAAACTACAATTAACCACTGGTTGTACAGATTACAAAACAGTTGTACAAGAAAGCTGACAGACCACATAACAATATCATAAACACATTTTTAATATGATATTTTTAGCCTACATATAATATATAATGTAATATATATTGATTACATGTAATACTGGTATTTCTTGTTTTTCCTCTAATTTGTCACCCATATATATTTTTAACAATCATGTCGGGATATCTTTTCAGTTTATTGATTTAAATTTCATTTTGAAATGATTGAAAACAAAACTTGGTTTTCTCAAAGTGTGATTTCACATATTTTAGGCTGAAAGCAATGGAATTCCACAGCCCCCCATGGAATTAGTTATTTTGGATAAAGGAACAACTGGATACTGTAGATGGTCGACTTAGTGGTTGGAGAAACACTTCTTCTGTGTGACAGGCAAGCAAAGCACAACTTTCTGTACAGGGTCCATTCCCCTGTGGTTGTAACCAGCTGAGTAAACTCAGAAAACTAACTCAGTAAACTCAAAAGGAATCCTTTTCACAAGACAAGAGTATTAGTGAGGTTGGTCACTGATGTTGAGTGATAAAGCCCGGCCAGTTAGTAGAGTTAAGGTCAAAGCTTTGTGCAGGCCAGTTAAGTTCTCCACACCCAACTGGGAAAACTATTTCTTCATTGACCTCATTTTCTGGCAAGGGCATTGTTTTTATGAAACAGGAAATGGCCCTCCCCATACCGTTGGCACAAAATTAGAAGTACACTATTGTCTAAATGGTCTTTGAGACCCACACAAGGGGTTGCAAGATGTTTGTTTTCCTCTAAAATCTGCATTTTTGGGTGTGTTTTTTACATTTTTGAGCCTCGAAAACAAGAATAAGGGTCTACAGCCACACCAGCAGCTCTCTGACCCTTTGAGCTAAATGCTATCATCACAATGCCAATGCTAACATGCTGATGTTTAGCAGGTATAATCTACTGTACGTTCACCATATTAGTTTAGCGGGTTATGAAAGCTTTGACCTGCTGGTAGCACTAGAGGAAAAGTAAGGGGATCATCAAAATCAGTAAGCTTCCTCCTCAGGGGGGTCATGCCTGCACTGCATTTTCATCGCAGTCTGTCCAACAGTTGTTTAGACATATTAGTCTGGCCCAAAGTGGTGGACCGACTGACATTGCCATCCCTAGATCCCTAGAGCTATGCCCGTAGCATGGCTGAGAAAAAAAAGGGAACATTTATTCTTAGATTGAACTGTCACAACCAACAAGAAGACACTGCTTTGTTTGTAGCATTAAGATTTATCATAATAGCTAGAAAGACAGACAGAGAAATTGTTAGCTGCTGCAAAAGCTGCTGCAAGGCAAACATTTGTATCCCTTGGTGAAACCCATGGGCGAGCACCTGATACACACATACTTTGACAAATAAAGGTATTAAGAGAGTCCTGGGGCATTCAGGTGACACTTGTCTTTGCTGCCGTACAACCACAAACACACTGGAACACACACACACACACAAACACACACACACACTTAATCTTAAGGATGTCCTCAGGTGTTTGGGTTGACAGCACTCAAGCATGCACCCACACACACACACACACACACACACACACACACACAAACACACACTCACAGGAACAGTCAGAGAGTCTGTTCTGCTCCAACACTTATTCCTCCAGTGGATCTAAAACAGCATCACAGCCGGGTTGCCAACGGCAGAGAGAGGAGATGGAGGGAGAAAAACGAGACAATAAGGGAGAGCGGGAGGAGTGAGGGAGGGAGGAAACGAAAGCAAAGGAGGGAGATAGAGGAAGAAGAACAAGCAGGCGGAACTGTGAGAAAGAGCAGAGGAGAAAACAAGGGTGGGGCTGTGGAAGAAGGGAAGTTAGGATGGGAGGAAGGAGAGGAGGACTTGAAGAGAGAGCAGCAGGCAAAGTTGCTCAGTTGTCATTTATCTAGATTATTATTCAACTTAGTTGGGTCTTATATCCATATTTATTGTTGCTGCTGTGTTTTGCTTTATCTTTATCTGACCCAGACAGCCTAATTAATATTTTATTTCCTTTAAACTGCAATATTCCAATAACAAAAATCATCATACTGTACTTCACCAAAATCAATAACTTGGGACGTCATATTCTGTGTTATTATTTGAAAGAAACACAACATGAGCTTATTATCTTCCCCCTTAGCTGAAGCACTTATTATTTGTGACTTTTCTTGCTGGGTTATATTTGTGTGTTCCCCTTTGTTTAATGTATCTTGTCCTCCATGAGTCTGTTGTTGGACAGTCAGAACTAATGCCTTTGTCTTAATAGTTTAACATTTTGGAAAATACGCTTATTCACTTTTTGGCCAAGAGTTCAATGAGAAGACTGATACCACTCTCATCTCTGGGTTAAGGAATGAACTGAAGCCTGGAGACAATTATCATAGCATAGCATAAAGACAGTAGCCAGGGGGAGACTACTAATAGCACAAAACTCCCTCTAAAATCACAGTGCTATTTTTACATTTCTGTCTGTCTTTAGATTAAACAAACAAGATACAATATATAAATCTGTGAGATTTAGATTATTATTTGAAATTTGGAGAGAGCCAGGTTGACAGAAGGTAACCAAAGTCTTGCAGCCACGTTGTACACATTGCTGTATTTAAACAATCATTCATGCAATAGCTAGATATTTTGGGAAATAAGGTTATTTGCTTTCTTGCCAAAAGTTGGATGAGATGAGTGATACTGCAGCCAGCAGCCGGTCAGCTTAGCTTTAGCACAAAGACTGGAAACAGGGGAAAGGACTCGAGCTGTTTCTCAATACCGAGTTCGCCAAGTTCGGACTTCTGTACTTTAAAGGTCGCACAACCATTTAATTCACTGATGTCAAATGCAAGGAGTTCAATTATCACAACCTGCCCCAGTCCTGGGGTAAGTTTGAACAATAACGGTGAAAACCAAACCACAACATCTGTGTCAACACCTAAACATCTTCCTGTGAGTCACCACTGACCTTTAAATCACTTTAAGAATAACTGTAATCCGCAAAAAATTAGCTGTTGCTGATACTTTGCTTCATTTATGTTAGGATAAAGGTACTACTGTTGACACACATCTGGTATGGTCAAATAGTCTAAATTCTATTATTTATGTGTAATTGGTACGTTTCTTAGCACCATGCTCTGTTCAGAAAGCCTGCTGCATCTCTGGACACAGTGTTAGATGTCACTGTACCAGGTCATATTTATTGGATTTTATACAAGTCATATAACTTGATTAATGGAAAGTCATATAAATGTTTTTCACAATGAAAGGGAAATATGGCCATTTCATAACCAGTACCAGCTCGACACGACTCGACTCGACTCGGTTTGGCCGTGATTGGCCAGATTGAAATTTGCAAAGAAGTACAGAGATGAGCTGCAAAAGTTTAGTAACACAATCTTATGGACTGATGAGACCAAGATTAATCTCTAGCAAAGTGATGGAAAGGCCAAAGTGAGGAGAAGAGGTGCGTTCACTCCGAAAGCGAATCCAGCGTTTTGAGCGGCTTGATTACATACAAAGTCAATGCAAAGACGCAAATTCCTACAAATTCAAATTTTTCAATGTTGCAAAAGCCTATCAGCGGTGAGGTAGTCGAAACGTCATCGGAGGCTTCGTAGCGTTGTTTGGAGAGGAGCTGGCGAGCGGTGTAAAGGTGTCACACGCGCTTCTCGGCAGCTAGCTTCCATGCACATTTGGTTCCACTGTTGTTATTAGCGTCAGATGGTAGTGATGGCGAGATGAAGCTTCATGAAGCATTGAAGCTTTCCATCCAGTTGGTTCACTCATGGGCCGAAGCTTCACGGTGCTTCATATGCTCTACTGTGCCATCAAGTGGACAATAAATGTAACAGGCAGAGTGATTATAACGGGAACACGGCTTTGGTGTGTGAAGCTTTGAACTGAAAATAATGAATGATGTTTGTGATGCCAATACATGACTGATTAGCTTTTTAATAAGGCGTCTGTCTTTATGATACAATGATAGAGTCAGAACGAAAGTGGAAACAAGGGAGAGGGTTATGATAACTTGGTTTGTGACTTTAGATAATAGAGACAACATTTTATTCATCTTTATTTAAAAATAACCCTTCCACAGTGCTGGGCTTCAGACGGTTTCTTTTTTGAGATGATTTTACCTGCTTTAGAAAATTATTATTAGGGTAATAAGGGGTAAGAGTTTAATTCTTACCAATGCCACAAAATGTCAACACTTTCTTTTCCTCTGTTTCATCACAATTTTTGAAGTTATTTCATCAAAGCAATTTTTTAGTCATTTAAAATGAGCTGTAGATAAAATCTAATTGTGTTCAAGTTCAAAAGTCCACAAAATGTTGAGGAGGGTCTGTTGCATTTTGCTGCTCCTTTCAAATCGCACGCCAAACCCGCAAACCATCTCCTGAATCGATCACGTACGACCGGCTCGCGAGGCTTCGAACGTCACCATATACGTCTTCAACACAAGCCTCGATACACGCTTCACAAAAAGTATCCTGCATTACTCGACACACGCTTCGAAGCCTCGATACGGATGGACACATCACTATTAGATGGCACTGGAGTTCTGTTGGACTACTACTTCATATTTATATAAAAACCGGACAAAGCTGGACATTACTTGGAGAAAAGAAAGCGAGGAAGTTGAACTGGAGTATGCTGTGTTTTCCTCTGCCGTTGTTGCTGCAGCGGTCTGTGTGACGGTGGGAGCAGAGGGCTCTGTGAGCGGGCGGCTGGCCGGCCTTGCGGAGCTCCTCATCTCTGAAAACTTTCAAGCACATTTTTGTTCCGCCATCACTTTTCGTAAAACTGTCAATATTCGAAATCTACACATGTGATTTCTCACGTCAAAACTTCTCAGAAGTGGATTTAATAATGAAATAACATATGAAAACTGTAACATATAAAACTTTCTGTTGCTGGCCTCTGTCTGGCGCAAGCAATGATGATGCAGTGAATAGTGACGATTCTCTCTGACCAATCAGTAGTCTGCTGTGTTTTCATGTCACCTTTTAGTACAGCCTCAGCTTGCTTGGAACCTCCATGTAGGTGATATGAAAAAAAGTACCTGGAAGAAGATACAGGTACAACTTTTCCAATGGAAAACCAAAAGAAGGCGAGTCGAGCTGGTACTGTGCAGTGGAAAAGGGGCTATAGTCAGCTTAGGATTTGGTCCACGGGCCACGTTTGGTTACTACCGCTGTAAAGTTTTACTTTTGTTCTCTGAGGTCTTGTAATTTGTTGAAATTACTTTATGAAAATCAGTGTTCTGGCTGTAGAATTTGCATACTTTTTCACACAGTAATGAAATTTCACATGCAAGGTCCGGAAGGGAGTGGCTACATGACACTAATCACATGACTCTTAGGTCATCCCTTCTTGGTGAAAGTGGCGCTATCCTTTCATTACAACTATCCCCAGTATTCCCTTGATCCTCTTATTTCACTCTCAGCAAGAAAGGTGGAAAAGTGTATTCTCTAAAATGGCAAACTATTCCTTTAATATTTACACAATCCTGTCATTACTGTATAATGTCATTAAACGGGCTGTACAATAAGCAGTTTTTTTTGGGCAGTTGGTGCAGAGGTGTTTTCTAGCAAGATGTATTAAGATATTCACTAACTTTAAAAAGTGTTGAATCTTGGGTCAGTAGTTGCTCACTTGCTCTAATAACAAAAATATACCTTTTCTACGATCTATAATCCTAAAAAGTCACCACTATGTGAAAGTTGCAGAAAATGTCCATCCATAGGAATAACCACTAGATGGAGCTATGCGTACACACCTTGCATAGAGAGGAAAACTGAGGCTGAAGGCACAGAGAGAAAAAAAAGAACATGGAGTGAAGAGGAAAGAGTATGAGAAAAAGAGAGAGTGTTGATGAAATACAATAATATAAAGAACAGAGGTAAACATGTTTTTCTTTTGGTCCCTGGTGGTTTGAACAGAGTCTCCAAAAGCATTCCATGCCTGAAACTCACCACCTGCGCCTTTCTTTCTCCCAGCCAAGAACCCCACACAGTCGTGTTTCCATCACTCTAAGAGGACATCACATTGACTAGCACTCAACAGATTTATGTCCCTACAACATGAGTAATACATGTCTACACACATAGTTCCATATCTACCTCACAAAAACTTGCCACCTGCAGAGTTCATCATTCAATTTAGCAAATGGAGTAAATGAAAAAAACTATTCTTTATGGATGAAGTAATTTCCTATTTTTCTCTCATTTTTAACAGCAATCATTTTTAAGAGAGAGTGACAATGGTGGATCTGGATCTTCCTCATGAAAACCCTAGTTGTTGGAGAAAGGCTTCACAGGGTGGTGACAAATGAAGCTGCAAAGTTCTTACTGATTCCGGACTTGTTTCAAGTGTGTAATAGTGGCAACAATATGAAGCAATTCATCATAAATCACATTGTTGTCCTCTTTAGGAAATTACAATCGGTTCTGAAAAATAACCAAGTTGAGGAAACTGCTTCTTGACCTTATTTTTCTCAGTAACACTTTGCATGACAATTGGCTTTCCCTCCGCATATTAATGTGAACATTAACAGACGAAAGTGAACTCTCAATTGGGCACAGTGACACACAGCATGACATAATTTCAATTAGAAAGAAAGAAGCAGGATGAATTTCACCAGACTTTTTGGACTTACTTTACTGGACTTCATGTATAATATATTTTACAGTAATGCTGAACCTGTTCTAATCCTGTTGTTGTATTTTGTATTTATATATAATATATTTATATATTAAGTGTCAAAACTTAACTTGCACTGTTCTTTTTATTAATTGCTGTTTCCCTACCTACAAATCTTCAATTTTTTTCTTGTACAGTATGTACCTCAGTATTTATTGCTGACTTTTCCACTGAATCAGGAACTGTTGCTGAGGTAAATTTGAATTGAAACAGACCGGCAGGAAAAGATTATACAGTAACACAGCCCACTGAGACCCTCTAAGGATAAGTGGTTATAGATAATGGGTCGATGGAAGGCTGTTCATAGGTTAGGGTTAAATAATATGTTTCTTAATATGTGAAAATCTTTTTATCATCATGTTCAGTCGAGTCAAACAAACAAACAAACATAGTGACTGTGAAATGATATCATGACCCCCTGACAGCTGAAAGATTTAACTCATAGTAAAAAAAAATGCAGATTGAATGATGCTGACTGGCCTGGAAAAACTTTAATAAACAGAAACATCAATTTCAAAAGAAAAAGTGTGAGCAGTTGGCTGGGTTTAGCTGAAGTATGACTCCAAAGATCACACAGAAATGTAGATTTGTTATGGAAATGTATAATTGATGAGAGAAGACATTGTTCCAGAAAAAAAAGCCTCATGCACAGATATGCTTCATTTTATCCACGAGAATGTCAAGAACAGCTTAGTATGGACTTAATCACATCTCTCTGTTTTTACCCATTTCTCTGAATCTGTCTCTCTCTCACACACAAGCATGATTGTACGTCTAAACTTTTGAAGACCTTGCCTAACTCCAATCCTTACCTGCACCAACTTAACCTAAACCCAATTCTTACCTTAATCCTAAAACCAAAGCTTAACCCCCTTACACACAAACACCCGAAATGTCCTCACTTTCTTAAAATGTCCTTGCTCTCAAAGTCTTCAATTCAAATTGGTCCCCACTGAGATAGAAGTACAAGAACACGCAAACACATATCCAGATGCACATGATACGTAATACCTGAAACGACTCAGTCGGCCGAGCTGGGAGGCACAATTATGAGCAGCTGCCTTCTTGACCTTCTATCTGCCAACCGATCAAATTGAATGATGATTATCATATGAGCAATAAGCTCCTTAAAGCACTTTTATAAAACTTCTCCCTCTTACTGTTTCTCTTTTTCACCGGTATCTTTCTCTCTGTGCTCTCTCTCTCACTTTTCCTCATCTCTCTTTTCATCTTTCTACTCTCGCTTACTCTGTCCTTCCTACCTGGAAAAGGGATCCCAAACCTTTACTGCATCTCGGATTTTAAATGTCATATCATAGTTGATCTTATCTATCACAGTCATGCAAGAGCTGCATTTGAACACTGAAATTCTCAGTTGATTTGTTACCAAAAATTTAACACAACACTTGGTATGTGTTATATTGCTGAATCATGCTGAAAATACATTATGCCTTTTGTTCTTTTCTTCATTGGCGTAGCTCCCATTGAGGACTGAACTCTTGCCCTTTGTATTTTTTTCATAGGAATTTGGGAGCCTTAGCAACCTGGAGATGTTCTACAGTTATTAAAGTATACATGATGTGTATTTGATTAGGTGTTTTAATATTTTTACATTCACTAAAAAGTTAAAAGCTTCAAGATTTTAATGAAATCAAACCATATCAAAGTAAAAGGTACAAGGTACATTAATTTGTCATATTACATAAAATGAGATGCAGTTTGTTATTCCTTTTAGGCTACTAAGCAAACAATATATACAAAAATTATACAGAAATAAATTATTTAGTATGGTTGAGTGCTGAGGATGAATTTAAGAATCTCATAGCCTGGGGGAAAATGGGGTTATCTATTGGTGCGACAGCAGATACTTCTGTATTTTTTGCCACATAGCAGCAGGGTGAACAGGCTGTGGCTGGGTTGGTACTGTCTTTTAGTAATCCTTGGACTTACGCAGGCACCTCACCGATATCACTGATGCTCTGGAGATGGGTACCAATGATCTTCTGAGCAGTTTTAGTCACTCGCTGCAGAGCCCTCCGGTCCTGGGCCGTGCACAGCCCATGCCAGTTTGTGAAGTTTTCAGTCAGGATGCTTTTGCATAGGAATTTAGCCTATGCCAAAGCAAAGTTTTCTTAAGAAATACACCCATTTCTGAGCTTTCTTCACCAACGTGGAGATGTGATATGACTGGTTCTCTATGATGCTGATCCCCAGGAACCTGAAACTGTTCACCTGCTCCACCTCAGCTCCACCGATGTAGACAGGAGGGTTTGTCTTCACCTCCTTTTTCCTAAAATCAATGATCAGATCCTTGGTTTTGCTGACGTTGAGCAGAAGGTTGTTCTCTGAGCACCACTCTACAAGATTATCGATTTCCTCCCGATAATTTGGCAATAATGGTAGTATTATTCACAACAGAGTTCTCTCCATGTTGGGGGACGCAGTCATGGGTGTAGAGCGTGAACAGGAAGGGGCTGAGCACACAGCCCTCGGGGGCTCTGGTGGTGAGCACTAAAGCGGAGGAGGTGTGTCCACCAATCCGAACTGACTGGGGTCTGTTTGTGAGGAAGTCCAATATCCAGGTGTCCAGTGTGGTACTCAAGCCCATTGTTTATGGTTTGTTCTCTTTACACCATGTCAGTTCCTCATCTGAATCGAGGGTCTAAGGATAGGGGGTCGTATTGCTGTAGAGACTGTAAAGCCCCTTAAGGCAAATTTGTCTCATGTGATATTGGACTGTATAAATAATACAAACCTGTCACAGTTGTCTCTCTGTCCCTACTCTGCAGCCACATTCCCTATTTCCAAGGCCCCTTCATTGCCATTTTCCATCCGTCCACCAGATGCCCTTGGACTTTTCCTTCTTTTCCATCACCCGACTGCCCCATCCATCTACACACCTGTTCCCACTTCCCTCATCTGCTCTTCAGTTGCCTGGCCTTCCCCGCCCACCTCCTCACCTGCATCTCATTCCCTCATCGGCCTCTCAGTTTACATACCGGCCCAATTCCATTTGCTTCCTGTAGTGCCATCTTAATTGCAATGTTGCATGCTGTTGTTGGCAAGCCTGTTACTGTGATACCTGATTCTTGGAACCCTGTCACCTGTACCTGCCTGACACTTGGACTTTGGATCCTGACTGCTCCTTGTTTGATTCTTTGCCTGTCTGGTTTTGAACCTTGCCTGCTTAATGATCCTGTAAACCTCAAACATTTTTTTATAAATAAATCATTGAACGGCACCACTTTACTTCCTTTGTCTGCATTTGGCTTGACTTGACCTGTATTAAGTTACAGGTCAAGTCCCTTGTTGCCTCTCTCCCTTGCCTGTGTGACACAAATCCAACATTTTCCTCTGCCACTGCTTCACATAAAAAGGGTGGAACTTGAGTGGCTTTTATTGTGAAGCAGAAAACGTGATGTTTGTCACTTAGCAGTAACCATAGACAGTATAATTGATGGGCAACGGGTTTGAATGGAGAGCAGTGAAGCCAATTTTGGTTGGATGATGTACAACTACAGGGCTTCTTCCTATTGGCCCTGGGTTCGCAGTATAATGACGTAGAGCAACCGTAGAAACACCTTAATTCTGGTAGCAGCATGGCTGATGAGGTTTTTTTAGATTCCCCAAGAGCTAATATGAACAATATGGTTACATCTTTCATGTGCGAATGTGCAATGGGACGTTGCAGGGTCGTGAAGTCATTTTTGGCCTTACATGGAACCCTTCATGTAAGCTTTGGTTTGCTTCACTGTTCAAACTCACGCTTACCCCATTGTCATCGAAAGAAGGTTAAAGTCAAGGGCAACTGGACTTGGTTGAAGATACTAGAAGACGTTTTGTCCTTCATCCAAAGGACTTCTTCAGTTCTGACTGACTGGCAGGGAAACTCAGCTATTTAACCTCAGTGGGGTCGTTTGCCAGGATTGTGGATACCGCTGGTTCGTTAGTGTTCCTGGCTGTTGTAACGACTGTCGTTATGGTCGTTAGGACTACCCGAGGCCAATACTGAATGACCATCGTTGGCATCCTCACCTGAGGCCAATAGGTTACGTTTGTTGAGTTTCCTGGGAAGTGATGAAAGGAGCGCATTGTAAGTGGGGGATAAGTGGTGGCGTAGACCCCCTCCCCTGTTCAGCGACGGCTTCTCAGTCCCTGTGTAGATGGCTTCCTTGACACCTCTTTCAAACCAACCATCTTCTCTGTCTCTCTGCTCTTTGGAAAACTGTGACCTGGATGACTGAGAATCTTCACAGACATCTTACCCCCTTGTCATTC
This sequence comes from Micropterus dolomieu, assembly GCF_021292245.1. Taxonomy (NCBI): domain Eukaryota; kingdom Metazoa; phylum Chordata; class Actinopteri; order Centrarchiformes; family Centrarchidae; genus Micropterus; species Micropterus dolomieu. Next base: position 13,545,004 of record NC_060170.1, read on the forward strand.
GTCAAATGTGTTGACAAATCAAGACATGGGCACCAAATCAATTGACTTGTGACCTCACTCTTACGGGAATGGTTTTCAGGGTCTAGAGTACGTCTAGACTCTGCTCTATATGAAAAGCGCAGTGAGATAACTGTTGTTGCAAATTTGCGCTATATAAATGAACTGAATTATATTTAGTGACGAGTTTTAAAATCAAGTTAACACTTGTCAGAAGTAAAGATGTTTTACAAACACAGGAAAAAAACTATAAAACTTCATGCGTGAATCATTATTGCATTTTAGTTTTTTCAACAGTTGGTCAGAAGCATTTCTCAATGCTGAGACCTCTTTTTTTTTCAAAGCTCATAATGCTGCTCTCAGCACTGAAATGCTATTTGACCAGACGGTTAATTTCACACACAAAATGCAATAAAACTCTCACAGAAGAAGATCTGTCCCAAAGTTACAGGAGCCATCTGTTGAGTGGAGCTGTTTCAAAACTGCAGTAAGCCTTTGTCTTACGCATCTTCAGTCAGTCTGTCTTGATACATTATGTATATATACTTATTTGATGTTTGTACTCTTAGCGTTTCCAATGAATAAATAAAACTGTGCCAAATACTTGAGGAAATGTGCATTTGTTTCCATATGCTGTAATAATGTGGACTGATCTTTTTGTATGCTTACAAAACAGACAAAAAATTAAATAGAAATTACAATAGTGTCACATTTTTATTTGATCAGCATTTGTTGATGTTATGTGCAATAAAACAAGGTGTCCTGTCTGTAATGTTATGACTGAGAACTCTCCTTTATAATGCATAATTTTCTCTTGTAAGACCCCCAACACTAGGATAATTAAAGTCTCACAAAAGAAATTACATGCATGTGTTCCTTCATAGCTAAAATGTCAAATGTAAAATGTATTTGTCATCTGGAATGATCTTCATATTTGATCTGGCCTGTGCATCTAAGAAGAGCCACCTCAGCATGAAAGATCATATTTACAACACTTCATTAGCTTTCAATGAAGCAAAATGCAAAAATGGTTTAGGAGAGCCAGCACATGACAGAATAGTCTGTGAGAACGATGTGATTACTGGCAGGAGGATGAAGTGTGTGTGTGTGTGTGTGTGTGTGTGTGTGTATGTGTGTGTGTGCTATGTATTCATCACATTGTGGGGACAAAAGTCTGTTTCTACAGTAACATTTTGTGGACTCAAATCAACTAGGTTAACGATTTTATTATTATTATATCTCAAAGTTAACGACTCACAACAAAAGTTGAATGTGTTTGTGTAGGCTACTTGTATTAGTTTTGTTGTGGGGCACTAGGTAATGTCAATACAATGTCCTCATCAGTGTCAAAAGCAAGTTTGTGTATGCTAAGAATACATTGCATGCTATCCCAATATCTTTGAGCACCCTTTTTATATCTATCAAAATCTCTTACAAATTATATACGCAACAATTGTGAATGACAGATTTATGTTTAATGCCTTAACCATATCTTGTAACCTAGTTATGTGATATTGAAAGAACCAAAGTGTTGGCAATAACTGTTGAAAGACATTGTCAGTTGTTCTAAAATGTGCAATATCAAAATCTGTCTGGTTTGTGCAGTGGTTCTCAAACTTTTTCTATCATCCCCCCTTCAGAACAAGAAACAAATAAAAAAGGTTACTGCTGAATTTACGGCAGTATATGATTGAAATAAACACATTTATGCAAATGCTCCATATAGCGCCTTTCTAGTCTTTTTGACCACTCAAAGCGCTTTTACACTACATCACATTCACACACATTTGTTTGAGCGTTCAAAGAAGAAACTAACATTCACACACTGGTTGAACAGCCAGGGGCAATTTGGGGTTCAGTATCTTGCCCAAGGACACTCCCAGAGGAGCCAGGGGTTGATCCACCAACCTTCCAATTAACAGGCAACCTGCTCTACCTCCTGAGCCACAACCCCAGGTCGGTTCCCTGTAACGAAGAAAGAAGTAATGTTCTGTCTCACTCATTATTACCAAACCCAATATAAAAACAACAATGAAACCTGAGTCTGAATTTAACACTGAGCCTATGAGGCATAGGTAAGTGTCATAGCTTACGGCTCTTTCTGACAGAAACAGTATGCTAACGGTTGGCTGTCATGCCAAAGAGAAAGTATAAAGGAAGGAACCTGGCAATGAAAATGCTGCGTTCATGATATCGGGGGTGTTGAAAGGCGTGCTCGGTAGGTGTGTTAAACACTGAAATAACTGTCCTCTATCCTGATGAATGTCTATGGTGCATGCATAAGTTCAAACATGTGCATGCACACCTGAACGTGTGCACTTTCCCTACATAAATCATGTTAATTCAGCTTAGTTCCACTCCATATAGTCAAGCACCTCTGCACTAATACTCAGCAGCATGTGATGCACCTGGTATATTTCAGGGCCCCATTTTCAGCTGTAGGTGCGTGAAGGAGGCTTGTTAATGAAGAAGTCTATCGAAACTGAAACCAACGTTGTAGCCTACCGAGATACATCTGCAAGGGTGTGTTCACTGTTGCTTTAGCTGGTCCATGCTCGTAAAATATCCACCGTCTGAGTCTTATAATCTTCTTCTTCTCTTAGTTTTTCTCTGCAAAATGCTTAAATGGGTCGCCAAATATACTTGGGCAGCTGTTAATGTACCAGAGCGTCCCTCCCAAGTAAAGCCTATGTGTGGGAAACATCAATATTATTATCAATCTGACCAGCCCACCCCAAAACAAAAGGTCTGGCCCCTCTGGCATTTGCCAGAATTGCCAGATGGCCAATCCGCCCCTGCCCCCAGCTGTGTGTTCACAGAGACTGCTAGAAGAGGAGGACGACCAATGCCATGTCAATTTCTCTGCAAACTAACGTTATAACCACATTACAAATTACATGTTTGCAAAATATGTATATACATAAGTGATTTTTCACAAATCAAAGTTCTCTATACTTCTTTATGTCCCATGTACACTCTACTTCTCTTTTTGCAATAAAGATTTAAGGAGGAAAAAAAGCTGCGTATTATTCTGAAACCACATGAATGCACCATCAGTCACCGCTCACCCCTCCCTTTCCAAACACACAGGAGGAGCTACAGTTGCTGGCAAGTTCTGTCTGCTCATGTGCTAAATAATATGTGTATCCTAATTTCTCTTCTTTTCTTACTTCTAAGAAACTAGTCGACTACTACTACAACGGCTGCTGCTATTTCTTCTTCTTCGTACGTATTCAATGTAGAGATGAAATGCTGTCAAATGCCACTCTGTGGAGCTGTTTGTCCTTTTCTGTTACTGTAGAAACATGGCAGCGCAACATGGCGACATCCATGTAAGAGGACATGCGGTGTATGTAGATAGAAATGGCTCATTCTTAGGTAATAAAAACACAACGATTCATTATGTAAGGTCTTTATACACCACCGAAAACATAGTTATGTGTATTATATTGTTTTATATTTGTCAATAGATCCTCCTAAATATTACACTGAACCTTTGAATTGACAGTTTTGACAGCATACATTGTCAATATCAAATTAGTTAGATATGAACTGCTGCAGTAAAAGCTCTCCATTTCTCTTTTTCACTAATCTTCAACCTTTGAGGGACACGTGTAGTTGAAGCGTTGATTTAATTGCCACATTAACCATTGTTAAAAAACATTGCTTTGACCAGGTTTGGTGTCAACCTCTGAAGTTTCACTCTCTATCTTCCATTTTCATTATTTCCACCATGTTTAATCAACCGAGGGGAATGTTTTTTTTTAGCAATCCATCACTATGGGTCAAGCATAGACTGCATAAAAAAGGTCAGGTAGTTGTTCAAAATAGCAGCGCCTCTGGCGTTTAGAAGAGCCATGACAGGGCTTGCTAGTATTTGTTCAAGATGACAGGGACATCTAGTGTTTATACCAGTGTGTAATGTACATACAGTGCACGTTATTAGAAATACTCTAAGGTCAAGCCATATTATATTTTAAATTTGGGCAGTGGGCAGTAGTTGGCTTGCTGGCTATAGTTTGAACACACATGGCTTTGACATTTACAACATAAACTACAGAACAATGGTGAACAAAAACACTGCAGGGCAGATTATACTAAGTGAAACAGTGAAAGAAAAGTCCATAAAGTCACATCCATAAACATTCAAGTCATTAGGGATAAACAACCTTAGAGAAAATAGCAAAAATGGAGCCAGGGGAGGGAGTAAGTAAAGTATGAATGAAATGGATAAAGAGGCTATGATGGAAGGTGATGGTCAAAGTTTATCATTCTGTGAGTCAGACTGGCTCAAGCCACTAAGATGTCTAAATAAGGCACATCATAGCCCCATGCATGTATATAAAGTAGTGTTGTTCATCTTTTATTCATAGAAATGAGGGAAGAAAAACCGAGGGACATGCTGGCTGGTTATTCTTGTCCATACACCTGTCATTTACATGTTCACACCCAAACCCACCCCCACTAAGTCTGTGTCTCATTTGTCCTTTCTGCTCACACATTTTTGCACTAATAAGTGTCCATGTGACTGTGTGTGTATACGTGTGTGGGTATGTATGCTGTTCGTGTTTGTGTGTGTTTCTGTCTGGCTTGGACAGCTAATTCCCTCTGCCAGATAATGTCCTGCAGCAAGAATTTGGAGTTGAGAAAGTGTCCACCGCTCTGTCAATATGTGACACGGTGCCAAAACGGGCATGAAGCCATTTTCGATTAGCTTGGTCCAACACTGCCCATTCACAGCTACAACACTGCCAGAAATTGGTCAAGAGTGCTGAGAGAAACTCCATACTGCCAAAAACAAGTTTGAGATGCTGCAAACAAAAACCCATAACATGTCCAGAATGCTTCAAACAACAAAAACAATAATAAGAAAAAAATAACTGGAAGTGTTTGTTGTTTGTTGTCAATCAATTTAAGGAACATATGAGGGGTTTCGCATGTTTTGGAAACTTCTGTAAATTGTATATTATTTACATTATTCCCGACCATTTTAGACCAGTTACCCATTTAAGTTGCATGGCGTAAGGCTATTGCAGTTTTAAACAGGGGGCAATTTTCAAACATTGGTGTTGAGATCAACATCTGAGAATGTAAATGTGTCTGCTTAAAGGCAATGAGAAGCAATGTTGTAATAAAATGTAATTAAAAAGTAAAACACTAAGCGCATGGACAACATGAGAAGGCTCACGTCAATTTGGTGTTTTTGTGCAGTAAAATGATTTGATTTGGGCCTACCCAAATCCCACCCAATAGTGCAAGAATAAATAATACCTTTTCAAAAGAAAAGAGTTTTAAAGAGACCCCAAGACCATCAGAACCAGTCCGAAATGAAACAGAGGATAATTAGTCCAGATCCAAAATGTGGACGTCCCCAACAGATGCAAAGAGAGAGAATAAAATATTATATAGATTGACAAGGCCTAAACCAATGAAGATCTCTACTGTGGATTATTCAATAATGTAATGCACAGCAGAGTAGAGGCCAGCTAGAATTAAAAATATTATGAACTCTCATTAAATGATGACGTTAGTCTCGTAATATCCAGCTTCCAATATTTTTTTCTGGACATGTCAGAGAACACTATGGGAGAGATTCTGAATGTGCAGAAAGTTTTGAACATGAGCAGAAAACCTGCTGAAACACAGGAGCTATTAAAGTTCAGGAGTTTATAATTAAAATGTGAATTAAAATGAATTAATTTATCATTGAGGTGAAAAGGTGCCACGGAGGCCTATTAAAAGAGGTTATTTCCCCAAACGGAGACTCAAAAGAGAAGGGAAGGCCAAGCATGTGTACTGACTCAGCAGGGATTTTATTAAATTAGAAAAGTTGATCTCTAGGAGAAAACATATTTAAAAGTAATAGCATATAGAATGCCTGAATTCGATTAAATTTTAATATTTTGAATTGTGACATCCCACCTGAATATTGTGTTTCGCTCTATGGAGATGAACCATAAATTGGTGCTATGCTCAGAATTTCAAATCTTGGTTAGGGCTCCAACACTGTCATGGCCTGGCCCTGAGTAGCACATGGATCATGCGTAAAAAGGAGCATCGGGAGTCACCCAGCCAGAGGGAATAGTGATCGTTCCCTCTGGCTGAATTAAGCCCAATGCTCCTCATTTTATGCATGATCCATCATGATATGGAAAATTTTAAAATGGCAATGGCAAAAATAGCATGTCATGGGTTATTAACAGGAGCCAAGCTCCCCCGTAGTTTGCACCCTGCTTGTCCCACGGGTAGTTGGTAAAAAAAAGTTTTACTTAAGTTTACTAAGGGCCTTTGCTTAAATTAGCCAAAAAGACATCGGTGCATGACATTGCTAATGTTGGTTGGCACTTGCACCCTGCTGGTAACTACTTAATCATGCTCAGTGGCGGTTCTAGACCAGTTTTATTGAGGGGGCCAGGCTGGGGCCAGTTGTTTTGTCAGAGGGGCCCATTCAAAAGAGACAAAGCCGATGTTCAAGCTTTCAAAATGTCTTGTTTAGTATATAATGTAATGTATTAGTATGTTTCAGTAGCTTACAGTTGTTTGTTTCAGTGACAGGATCTTTTCAGTGACTTAGTTATACATTCCTGTTAACTTTAGCTCAAGTTACAGTACATTCTTTGATGCAACACTTCTTTGTAAGGCTTCATGAACAGTATAAGCTCTAGTGTACTTGACATTCTCTGGTGTTTTGTATACCACTATAACGTTTGCTAGGAAACAACAAACTTCTCCATATTCACCCCTGTTATTTGTTGTGATGTGAAATATACCCAAAACAAAATACTTGATGGTAGGCCATCATCTGTGCATTATAGAGGGGGATACATATTTTGGCAGACTGCATGTCCAGCCTGGTAGGACCAGTAGGCTACTGTTATCGTTTTTGTGTATGAAAAGTGCTGTTTAAATGCAACGCATTATTAAATTGTTATGATAATAATTTACCCTCTAAGGAGGGGGACTCCAGCAATTCCAGCGACAATTTCCAGCAATGTCCAAAGGCTATCCATGCAGTGGAAACATGGATTACAAGGACAAATTATTGTCTACAATGCTGCATTCTGTTTAATGTACATTTCGTCGCAAGGAAGATACATTACTATGATTACTTTAGACCAGGGCTACTCAATTACAGATTCAATTGGGCCGGATTTTAAAACCAGGACACAGAGATGGGCTGGACATTTTCTCTCGAGTTGGGATCATTAGAATTTTATTGACACACTTATAATGGTAATCCTTTTTGCTTCAGTTCTTTATCAATGCTCTTATCAGTCCTATTTATTGTGAAATATTTTAATATATTATTTAAAAAAAAAAAAGTAAAATTTTTTATTCAAATGTTGTTTATAGAGCAGCAACAGGATTTACAACAGCAAAGTCACTAATATCTCAATGGAAACAAATCTAGAATGTCAGTAAAATAAATCACTTGGCAAACTAAGCTATTTAAACAATAACTAAAGACAGACAGCTTTCACTTCACCGGTGATAACAAGAAGCTATTCGCCGAACTATCGCTGTGCTTGTGTAAAACCAAAACACAGCTGCAGTGGATGAGAGACTGAGCAGATTAAAACATCGCGTTTTGGGTGTTTATGCTTATTAAACAGGTGTGTTGAAAAGCTTTTGGCTTTTTACTCGCTAACTTTTTATTACACCACTTAGGCCTACTTACACTAAGGAGTGTAGTTGTCATCAATGTCGGTAATGTCCACTGATCGTTCCGTGTACGTGCGTGTGTGCGCGCGCATGTGTGGAGTGGAAGCGTTCTGCAGACTCTCAGATGAGCGGAGAAGCTGCAGGTCGGACACTTATGTTGAGGTACAGCGCATCATGTGAAACTAAACAAACATGAGAAGGAAACAATATAGCTCACTCTTTAGCTACTTCCATACACTATAGTTTACATTTGTTGTCATATATATTAGATTATGTGCTGGGCCACATGAAGGTTGCTTCGGACCGGATGTGGCCCGTGGGACTCAAATGACTCATATATATCACTTAAATAAACACACCAAAGTGTCCCTCTTAATTAAAGGAGGAAACAACAACTCTGTAATTAGACAGATTTCCTACAGTTACCTTTACGTTTTTCCTTTTTCTCCAATTATGTGCAAACAAGTATGTAACTTCGTTACAATTCAACAAACCGAAGGCAAACAACAGTTGAAAATACCCCTCATGTTAAAATATTATGACACTCTTTATAACATACGGTAATATACCTGCATTCATGACAAAGGACAACAGTGTTGAATAGTCATCTCATGTGGACAAACAGCGCATGCTCTGTCTGGAAAGTAAGCATCATGTTAAAGTTAGCTAGATATACTGGAGAGATTTTCTACTGGCTATAAAACACATAAACGGATAGTTGATTTCATAAAGACATGGCAAAATTAATCAACAACAAGCTTAACTTTTACATTCTTTTCAAGTCAGTTAGCATTGTTTAGTCCACGGACATTCACACCTAAGGGAAAATCCTCCGTTGCTTTGAGGATTACCCATAATCCTTTGTCATTACTAGCGTTCGCTGCAGGTACAACTTCATGACAGCATGACTTTAACTCTGAGTAAATTTTAAAATAGCTACTTTTTACTTGAGTAGATTTTTACAACAGTAACTTTACTTGTACTTAAGTAAAAATTATTCAGTGTAACAGTACTTTTACTTAAGTACAATATTTTAGTACTCTTTCCACCTCTTAGTAGTTTGGACTACCTTGCCTTTTATTTGGACATCACTGTAAGTGACTGTCCCTGTAAGTGTTATCATTTAAATAAACCTGTAGACTGATCCAGCCTTGCTAGTGTCTGCATTTTGGGTCCACGCCTCAGTTTTTCTGCCGTTGCACTCAGCCTTTCTGATAGTTTCTTCTGGAAAGTCCTTTGTGTTCTATGCTTAGCAAGTGCTTGTCTTATGAATTATATTCTAACTACTGCTGCCTGAAGACCAATAACTCAATAGCCTCAACACAAATATAATTTTTCCAACTAACAAATCACAGCAATCTGTTGAACCTTATTTAACATCACTGTGGTCCTTGGCCTAATTGCAGTGCAACGGTACAAAAAGCTATTTCAGACATGTTGCTATATGTCTGTTGGCCCACTGTCACTGTCATGCCACTTAAAGTTCACATCGAAATTGGTGTATTGATATGCAAGTGTAATATGGTCAAAAACTGGGACTACTTCATAGGTGTGCAAATATCAAAAGTGATGATGTTCCAAAGAACGAGTCAAAACAGGAAATTAAACCAAGCCCCTTTACTAAGGAAGGTAATCACAAACCACTGTGAGCTAAGGCTAAAAAGTTTATGCCATGCTACACTACATTTATTCATTTAGCTGAAGCTTTTATCCAAAGCAACTTAAAATTGTTATTCATGTCAGGTTGCACGCCTCTGGAGCAACAAGGGCTTAAGTGTCTTGCTCAGGGACACAATGTATGTGTTGCAGTGGGAATGGAACCCTCTGTTTTATTGTAACAGAGACAATGCTACCAAAGTAAAGTGCTATTGGCCAATATTTAGCTGGCTTTCCAATTCATTCTTTTTGGATTTTCTCAACAATACCCAACACATTTGAAAACATTCCTTCAAGCCAGAGTTAAAACACAAACCTTAAACCTTTGCAGACAAATCAAGCTAGCAAGCATGTCAATTTCAGCAAGGGAACAAAACATGTTTAACATTATTTAACCATATAACACAAGTGGAGAAGAAGACATTATAAACCTAGTAACTACCACAGTTACCAGCCAACCAGCAGTGACTAATATATACTAATATATACCTTTGGAGGATATTGCAACATTATTCAGAGTTTCGGTCATTTGAATAAATGTCATCCAACCTGTGCTTCCATGTGACATGACTCGGGGGGGTGGGGGGTGGGGGGTGGGGGGTGTGTGTTCACAACAATGCCGCAACATAATGTTAAAATAATTTTCCAGGACAACACAAGATTTTCCATGGCTGTTTTCCTGGTTTTTCAGGGTGCGTGGGCACACTGCTTTATGTCGCTCTACAACACTGTCTGCCTTTTTTGATTTTCTCTTTTTTTCTGTTGTGCTCTATCCATGTCTTGATGTACCAGCTAATAAATCGAGTTTTTTTTTCTTTCCCTTTACTTTCACTTATCACTTTTCCATCCTCTAACTATCTCCCTCCTTTGCTCTCAGCTCTCTTTCTGCCAGTATATTGGCACCTCCCTCTCTGCTTCCTTTGCCCTGTTCCTTTCCATCGCACTGCCAGTATTTAGGGCCCCGGTTAACAAGCTATTTAAGCCCCATCTTCTCTGCTCCCTAATCACACATGCAATATTCATACATGGCTGTCACTCACGCAGACACAAGGCTATCATTCCCTCTCTGCTCTCCCTCCCTCATCTCCTCATCTTCGCCGCTCTTCTTCCTACTCTTTTGCCCACTCTCATCTTTCTGTCTCCCACTTCCATTTTCTCCTACTTCCTCTCAGCCCTCCCTTCCTTTCACCCATTCAATCTCCTCCTCTGTTCCCATCTGCACACATAGAAAGAGCGAGACATCTTCAGTCTTTTCATGTGATCGACCGAGAGGGACTGCAGTGAAAACTGCTTATCTAGAATTGCTATGTGCAGGATCTGCTTATTAATAATAATTTGCTGTAATTCAGCCATGATGATACATCCTAATAACAAATATGCCTTCAAGTACAATCCCAGAGGACCTGCTGGGTATTTTAATTTGGGTGAATATGGAAGTCTGTAAGCCTACTAAATCTATAGTTGATGTGACCGCTAACAGCAACTTGAAGGTGGAAATAGTAGAATGTGGTCTTAAAAACAAATCACATTTGAGCTAGTGTTGCTGACTATTTCTTGCTTGCTAAGGCAGATTTGAACTTGGTAGGGATTGCTACAGTTGAGGACAAATCATTATTGGCAAAACTTCCTTCCAAACTTCCTTATATTTTCTTTGCACTGTGCTGTTTACACCGCTCTGGCACTTTGTTCTCATTTTATTTAATGAGTTATTGAAGAGAAGGGAAAGCAAGCTTGTTAGCTTGGTTTTCAAAAGACTTATTTGTAGGGGAGACCGGGTATGGTTGTAACACCAAATAGAGATAAGATAGGAGTTAGGTGATCATTTCAGTATTTACCTACTTCCTCCCAGATCAAGCATGGTGGTTATCAAATATGGAAAGAGTTGCATTCAGAATATATAGAGAAAAAAATGATTTTTAGGTATGAAAGTAAATTTTTTGACCAAGACTATTTTTTGTTTAGTATCTATACTATTGCAGATAGAATTGTTTGACTTATATTAGACTGAAATATAGTTTCTCAGGCAACATGTGATGCATTTTGTCCTTTCTAATTTCAAACCGCTATGGTAATACAGCTAGCTAAACATTGGCTGACAGGGGTGGGGTGGGTTGTAACACTTCTTTAAAAAGTGTTACAACCATCCTCTATACATAAAACTAGGGACTTTCTTTGATTTTAATATTTTACAGAGTGCCCTTTACAGTCTGGGCCCACCAAACCTGCACTCCAGGGTTACCAGAATTAAATCAAAAATCAAGGCTTCACCACAGTAACTCACATGGCTGGTAGGTCTGCTGGTTGCTGACGTACTGCAGTAAGCGTGTTGACTCATTTCCGTTTCCGGTGCTTGTGTGTTGGTAGCGTGTTGTTCTGCTCTCGCTAAATTAAATTTGTTAGATTTGTCATTACAGCGACCAACTGTCTGCTAAACACTTCAGTAATTTTGCCTAAGCACTCTTTCCATTTTTTAGTGACTGCGCTTCAATCTCATAGTTGTTTTCAAAAGTTTTGGTAGCTAACGCTACAGTACTTTAGCTTAGCTGTTAGCGACTTTAGCTTAGCAGCTAGCGATGGCTTCTCCTTCTCCCTCTCCCTCTCCTACTTTCTCCTGCTCAGTGTGTCAGATGTTCAGTTACTCCTCTGCCTCCTTCGGCGACAATGGTATGTGGTAAGTGTAGTTTATTTGTAGACATGGATGCGAGGCTCAGTGATTTAGAAGTCTGGCTCCGAACCTTGGTAGATCAGTCGTTAGCTACTGTAGCCAGTCCCCGGTAGTCGGTGCGGAACGGCCTGAGTTAGCCTGTGGTAGCCGTCCCCCAGCATCTCCTGAACAAATTTTCCCCACTCAGCGACACCCCCGCTGAGAAACCAACTCTGATCATTGGCAGCTCCATTTTGAGAAACTTGAAGTTAGCGAAGCCAGCGGCCATAGTTAAGTGCATGCCTGGGGCCAGAGCGGGTGACATTGAGTCTTATTTGAAACTGCTGGCTAAGGATAAACATAAATACAGTAAGACTGTTATTCACGTCGCGCGATAATGACTCCCGGTTACACCAATCGGAGGTCACTAAGATTAATGTTGAGTCGGTGTGTACATATGCAAAAACAATGTCGGACACCGTAGTTTTCTCTGGACCCCTACCAAATCTGTCATTCTGCCGCTGGTTGTCGAGGTGGTGTCCAGCAAACGATGTGGGCTTTGTAGATCATTGGCAGACTTTCTGGGGAAGACCTGGTCTGATTCGGAGAGATGGCATCCATCCCACTTGGGAAGGAGCAGCTCTCATTTCTAGAAATCTGGCCAAGTTCATTAGTGGACCAAATCCATGAAAACCCAGAGTTGAGACCAGGAGGCAGAGTCGCAGTCTAACACACTTCTCTGCCCTTCTATTTCAGCAGTTACCCACCCAAAACCCTACGCAGAGTCGCAGTCTAACACTTCTCTGCTCCTCATTTTCAGGAGTTACTTAGTGAAAATCCTATAGTGATGGTGTCTGCCCCCCGACCGTTGAATTTTGATGATTTAAATCAAAGGTAAACAGAAGAGCAGCTGTGCATTAAAACCTCATAAAAATTATAACCACAAAAGCAATAGTGCAAAAGAATAGGCGAGTTAAATGTTTCCATGTTAAACATAAGATCTCTCTCTTCTAAAGGTGTACTAGTAAATGAACTGAATGAAATGAATATCAGATTATGATATTGATTTATTTTGTCTTACTGAAACCTTGCTGGGTGATGGAGAATATGTTAGCCTAAATGAATCCACCCCTCCCAGTCATATTAATACTCACATTCCTCGAGGCACAGGCCGAGGAGGTGGAGTTGCAGCTATCTTCGACTCTAGCCTACTAATCAGCTCTAAACCTAAAATAAATTATAACTCATTTGAAAGCCTTGTTCCTAGTCTTTCACACCCAAGTTGGAAATCACTGCAACCAATTCTCTTCGTTATAGTGTACCGAGCACCTGGTCTGTACTCTGAATTCTTATCTGAATTTGCAGAGTTTTTGTCAACTTTAGTCCTTAAAACGGACAAAGTTATTATTGTAGGGGATTTTAATATTCATGTGGACGTTGAGAATGACAGCTTTAGTACTGCGTTTATCTCTCTTTTAGATTCCATTGGCTTCTCTCAGAGTGTTCATGAACCGACTCACTGTTTTAACCACATCCTTGACCTTGTTTTGGTATATGGTATTGAAATTGAACATTTAATAGTGTTCCCACAGAATCCCTCTTTATCTGACCACTGTTTGATAACTTTTGAGTTTGTATTGCTTTTGTATTGCTACACGCCATTGGGCAAAATTTTTTATACAAGATGTCTGTCTGATAGTGCTGTAGCTAAATTTAAGGATGCGATTCCATCAGCTCTAAATTCATTATCAGATCACAAAGTAACGGAGGACTCCTATGCTAATTTCAGTCCCTCCCAAATCGATCATCTTGTTGATAGTGATGCAGGCTCGCTGCGAATGACACTCGACTCTGTAGCCCCTCTAAAAAAGAAAATAATAAAACAAAGACTGTTAGTTCCATGGTATAATACTGAAACTCACAAATTAAAGCAAATACCGCGGAAACTTGAAAGGAATTGGCGTTCCCCAAACTGGAAAATTCTCGTTTAATTTGGCAAGATAGTCTTAAAACTTATAGGAAGGCCCTCCGTAATGCCAGAGCAGCATACTACTCGTCATTAATAGAGGAAAATAGGAACAACCCCTGGTTTCTTTTCAGCACTGTAGCCAGGCTGACAGAGAGTCACAGCTCTATTGAGCCAAGTATTCCCATAGCTGTCTGTAGTTACGACTTCATGAGCTTCTTTAATGATAAAATTCTAACTATTAGAAACAAAATCACCATGACCTGCCCTCAACTGGCACCTTATGGACTTATCTCTAAACTCAGGAACCTTAGAAACAACTGTAAAGCCAGATAAATGTTTAGACTGCTTTGCTTCCCTCAATCTTTACCAACTAACTTAACTTAACTTAATTTCTTCATCTAAACCATCAACCTGCCTCTCAGACCCCATCCCGACTAGGCTGCTTAAAGAAGTTTTACCCCTAGTCAGCACTTCTATACTAGATATGATAAATCTATCTATATCAACAGGCTATGTACCATAGTACTTTAAAGTAGTAATTAAACCTCTTCGGAAAAAGCCCAAACTTGATCCGGATGTTTTAGCCAACTATAGACGTATATCTAATCTTCCATTTCTCTCTAAGATCCTGGAGAAAGCAGTTGCTAAACAACTGTGTGACTTTCCACAGAGCAATAGTTTATTTGAGGATTTTCAGTCAGGATTTAGAGTTCATCATAGCACAGAGACAGCACTGGTGAAAATTACTAATGACCTCCTAATTGCATCAAAGGACTTGTCTCTGTACTGGTTTTACTAGATCTTAGTGCTGCATTTGATACCATTGACCATCAGATCCTATTGCAGAGACTGGAACATTTCATTGGCATTAAAGGAACCGCTCTAAGCTGGTTTGAGTCCTATTTATCAGATCGATTTCAGCTTGTACATGTTAATGATGAGTCCTCCATGCACGCCACAGTTAGTCATGGAGTTCCACAAGGATCTGTCCTCGGACCAATCCTCTTCACTATATATATGCTTCCTTTAGGCAATATTATCAGGAAATATTCCATAAACTTTCATTGTTATGCAGATGATACTCAGTTATATCTATCGATCAAGCCAGATGAAACTCATCAGTTAGCTAAACTTCAAATGTGCCTTCAGGATGTTAAAACCTGGATGAACTGTAATTTTCTAATGTTAAAATCAGATAAAACTGAAGTTATTGTTCTGGGGCCTAAGCAGCTCCGTGACACATTTTTAAGTCTCACATTAAGCAAATTTCAAGGACCGCCATTTTTCACTTACGTAATATTGTGAAAATCAGGAACATCCTGTCAAATGATGCAGAAAAACTAGTCCATGCATTTGTTACTTCTAGGCTGGATTACTGCAATTCCTTATTATCAGGCTGCTCGAAAAATTCCATTAAGACTCTTCAGCTGATCCAGAATGCTGCAACACGTGTTCTGACAGGAACCAGGAAAAGAGATCACATTTCTCCTGTTTTAGCTTCTCTGCATTGGCTTCCTGTAAAATTCAGAATAGAATTTAAAATCCTTCTTCTCACCTACAAAGCTCTTAATGGTCAGGAACCATCTTATCTTAAATAGCTCATAGTACCTTACTACCCCACCAGAGCACTGCGCTCCCAGAATGCAGGGTTACTTGTGGTTCCTAGAGTCTCCAAATGTAGAATGGGAGCGAGAGCGTTCAGCTCTAAAGCTCCTCTCCTGTGGAACCAGGTTCCAGTTTGGGTTCAGGAGGCAGACAACGTCTTGCCGTGTTCCTGCTCGACACCCTCTGCTACAATTATTGTTACTAGTCCTATTGTTATTATTGTTATTATAATCATTAACATTCGATTATTATCATTAACGCTACTGTAAATATCTGTACCATTATTCATTTAGTCCATAGCAACATCACCTTTACTGTCTGTACCTCTGTGTGTATATTGTGTAGGTTGCCTCCCACCCCCTCTCTCTCTCCTTCCATCCCTCTCTCTCTTTCTCACTGTTCCTCTCTTGCCCTCCCCCTCTCTCTCTCTCTCTCCTTCACCCCCAACCGGTTGAGGCAGATGGCCGCCCACCCTGAGCCATGGTTCTGCTCGAGGTTTCTGCCTCTTAATAGGAAGTTTTTCCTTGCCTCTGTCACCTAGTGCTTGCTCTTGGTGGGAATTGTTGGGCTTCTGTAAATAACATCACAAAGTACGGTCTAGACCTGCTCTTTTATGAAAAGTAATAACTGTTGTTGTGATTTGGCTCTATATAAATAAAACTGAATTGAATTGAATTTGTCAGCCCTGTACAAGTACACATACTGTTCATGCATGTGAGTCATCAGACAAAGTCTGTTACAGCAAGAGTGCAACATTGTTCTTTGATATCACTACCTGTTTTGAAGCCTATCATATAGTGTCGCATATATTTTTGCTTCTTTTGTCTTATTGTTACAAATTTCCCCAGCATGTGTTACTCTTGTAGAGGATTGAATTGGTGCCATTTGTAGTGAACATATGTAAATGCTCCGTACTTGTATAGCGCCTTTCTAGTCTTTTTGACCACCACCAGTCACACACATTCATACACTGAGCCTAAGTGCTCAAACGGAAACTAACATTCACACACATCCATACACTGGCGGAATAGCCGCCAGGGACAATTCGGGGTTGCCCAAGGACACTTCGACACGCAACCAGGAGGAGCCAGGGATTGAACTGCCAACCTTCCGACTAACGGCCAACCCGCTCTACCTCCTGAGCCACAGCCGCCCATATGTGGGTACTTTGTATAAAAATTTGAGAACTCTTGCTAAAAAATTTCTCCCCTACCACTCCCATCTCGTAACTGTCTGCAAACCACTTCTATTTTATGGAGAAGTTTATACTTTGAGCCAGTGGACATGCTTCCACTGGCTCAGATTATGAAAAACAACAAAATATGTTACCATAATTATGCAGATGACACACAGATTTACATAACCATTTCACCAGGGGACTATGATCTCATACAAGTGCTAAGTAACTGTATTGAGCAGGTCAACGAATTTTCTTCAGTTAAACAAAGATAAAACTGAAGTTATTGTTTTTGGAGCCAGGGAGGAACGATTGAAAGTCAGTGCTCGACTTCAATCTATAATGTTAATAACCACAAATGGACTCAGACCTGAATTTGAGGAGCCACATTAAGACAATTACAAAGTCAGCCTACTATCACCTGAAGAATATATCAAGGATTATGTCTCAGCAAGACCTGGAAAAACTTATCCATGCATTTATCTTCAGTCGACTCGACTACTGTAGCAGTGTCCTTACAGTGCTCCCTAAGAAATCCATCAGCTGCGGCTGATTCAGAACGCAGCTGCTCGAGTCCTCACTAAGACCAAAAAGGTGGATTAAATCACTCCAGTTCTGAGGTCTTTACACTGGCTTCCTGTATGTCAAAGAATTGATTTCAAAATCCTGCTGTTAGTTTATACAGCACTAAATGGATTAGAGGATTTAGGGCAAAAATACATTTCTGATCTTCTGCTTTGTTATGAACCATCCAGACCTCTCAGGTCGTCTGGGACAGGTCTGCTTTCTGTCCCCAGAGTCAAAACTAAACAAGGAGAAGCAGCGTTCAGTTATTATGCTCCTTATATCTGGAACAAACTCACAGATAACTGCAGGTCTGCTGAAACTGTCAGTTCTTTTAAATTAAGACTGAAGACTTTTCTTTTTACCATAGCTTTTAATTAAATGTTTAAGATTTTTCTTTTTACCACTGCCTTTAACAAGTAGATTGAGAACTTACACTGCACTGTAACTTTTACTGTCCTGTTTTCTTTTTCTTTGTTTTTAGCTTTTTTTTATTAAATATTTACACAGTGAGAAATGAGTAGGTCATCCAACCATCCAACCTCAACCGCTTATCCTGTGTACAGGGTCGCGGGGGGGCTGGATCCAATCCCAGCTGACATCGGGCACAAGGCGGGGTACACCCTGGACAGGTCGCCAGTCCATCGCAGGGCCACACATAGACGAACAACCACTCACGCTCACACTCACACCGAAATGAGTAGGTAATTGAGTGAAATGAGAGTGAGATTGAACAGAGTGAAGGAAGTGGTGTTAAATCCCGCGCCTGAGTGATTTGCAGGAACCTCTGTCCACCTGTAAACGCGCAAGTGGGTCCAGAGTATAACTGGATCAAAGTGGCCTGCAGACAGACATCTCCTTTCTCTGTACTGTCTGAGGGTTTTTGGAGTTTCAGTGGACCCAAAGATTGCTATGGACCCGAGTACAGACTAGCTAGAGAGAGTGATTAAGTGTACTTCCCTGTTTATTCTCTTTTCAAAATAATTGTAACTCAATTACTTGCTCAACCCCTCAGCCTGTTTTTATTTTCCATTTAACTCTTTTAACCCTGATTGTACACTGCACAGTAACTTTTATTATATTTTAATGTGTATTTTTTCAATTTCCCTATGTTGCTTTTATGTTTTATGTAAAGCACTTTGAATTACCTTGTTGTACAAATAAACTTGCCTTGCCTTTGACAGAGGAAATGGACGGTCCAACACAGCTGATTAGCTGCGATACCTTCCTCCATTTTGGACTGTATACTCATACAGATCTCCATTCCCTCAAAGGTGGGCGATTTCAGAACAGCTTGCTATGGGTCAATGGGCCAAATTTGTGTGTTCAAGTTCACCAAAGTTGAAGTTGACATCTGCACAGATTCAGTTCACCACTGCAAAACATCCACTGGTCGAGGTGAAATGAATTGATTTCACTGAAAGGTTTTACCATTTTAAAAGCTGGTGTTATTAACACCTGTGCTTTTCCAACTGTGAATGTCTGCTGTGAAAAGGGTCTTCTGAGATTGCATGGATGTATGCTTTATTTTACTCATCTGTTATAAATGGGTGCCTTTCACATAAGTTTGACCATTTTATCAGTCTGTCTTGAAAGATTATATTTTTTAAAGTGGTGTAGTTGGAGCTTTAAGTTGTTAAACTGAAAGCTGTGACATTGTAGCTGTGTTGCAGTTAATTTACCATGTGTAAATATATTGGGCTGCTATTTAGTGGATCCAGGCTCACTTTAATTGGTAAAAATTTCTCATTAATAGCAATATGCTGTCAACTGTGCGAGCTAATAAGTCTCACTTGCTAACTCTCTGTTTCTCCCTCCTATTTCGCTCTGCAGTTCTTTCTCCATTAACGCCACATTGCTAATCAGCATGAGTGTGGATGGGTATCCAAATGCAATCACAGACAATTATACTCCTTGCTGTGCTTGTGTGCGTTTGTGTGTGCATGTGGACATTTTTGCCTATTAGGAAGTGACGTACTGATTAGCCGTCAACTCTCATGCTGCCCGACTGCCACTCACACAGACAACAAACAAAAAGCAACATCCTCTGACACAAGCAACGCACGCACGCACGCTCACACGCACGCACACACACACACGCAAAATCTGCTTTTCACCCATTATGCACTCTGGAACTTGTCACAGTCATGGTCACATCAGCAGGATAAACTGCAGCTAATTCAGTTAAATAAAATAACTGAAAGAGTGGGGAAACACGTTTAGCGGAACACCCTTCATTGGCAGGTTTCTGGGTAAGTTTCTGAGGTTTTTTTCAGCTTTTGCCTTCCTTGTTTTTTGTATTACACTCTTATAGCCTTTATTGTGCAGGTTCAGCTGCAGTCATCTATTTCAGCTGCACTGTTTCATTCTGCACATGTAAAAACTGTGCACTCTCATCCATTCTCCAACATTCTGACCCAGTTGTGTGACATGCCCGCCCACCATCTGCCACACTCTCTTATTGTTATTTATATGTTATTATGGTGATTCTGCTACATTGGGATACTGTGCAGAGTTATGGTCAGGAGGGAGTTTGAAAGGGAGAAGAGCTGTTGTAATTGGTGGGAGGATTTGAGTTCTCAAAATGGCAATAAGTAAGATTTGTGCTGCCACACAGCACAAAATGACCATACTGAAATACTGTATGTCTGTGTGAGTTTGTTGTTGATCAGCACCGATGAGTCAATACCAAGAACTTGGATTTCATAACTCAATTCCCAGCTCTGTTTTGGAACGAAAACTCCCTGCCCACTGGCATTTCAAGAACACCCCCTCGTCTTGCCACAACACACACACACACACACACACACACACACACACACACACACACAAGACCGCCCATACACACAGCTATTCCCCAACTGCTCAGCCATGCAATATTAGCAGTGACTAATGCTACAACACTATCTAACCTCTGGAGGTTACAATGACACATTTTTAACCCCAATGAGCAAATTACAAACAGTTTTGTTTTCTGCTCTATTACAGGAGAATAGCTGTATCATCACTCGTTTAAGTTCAGGCATTAATTTACTGTGGAGACTTAATGTGATTATACCATCTTTGAAATTATTCTAAAAGATACAACCACCAGGGGACACCAAAGTCCGAAGTTTTAAAGCGATAACATTTTGGGAAATGTGCTTATTTGCTTTCTTGCTTGGAGTTAGATGAGAAGGTTGATGCCACTTTCATGTCTGTGCGTTAAATATGAAGGTACAACCAGCAGCCGCTTAGCTTAGCACGTTCAATAACTGCTAAATAATGACTGCAGATGTGACAGATCAACATTTATTGTTTAGTTAACAAAACAGCCTTGTCTATCTCCCGAAGGCCTTAACAAATGGTCCATAATAAAGTTTTTTATTAACTTTTCTGCAGGAATCATTGTACCCAAAAAGGTGCTGTTTTATTTCCTCTTGGTGGACGTCTTGTTTAGCAATGAAGCTCTGTGTTTCTAAAGTGGTACACATGTAGTACATTGTGATAATGAGTCTTAGCGATCTCATTGAGCATCTGTTGAGAGTAATTAGTATTTAATCTTGGAGAGGAGAGTGTTGTGAATATTCACACTTTGATCAACGCAACCAGCCCATCATCTCCTATCCTCTCATTTCATCTTCTCCTCTCTTCATTTATTGGTCTCCTCCTCCTTTCTTTGCCTCTCACACTTCTTTTCACTCCCAAAGGAGTAGGAGCAGTTTGCATCTTAATGGGAGAGAAATTCCCTTTCTCTCTGCCTGTCTCTGTTTGTCTGTTTATTTCTTTCTCGCTCTTTTAGCTCAGTTTGTCTCTTAGGCGCGATAACGTCTTTATTACAATAATATACAATCAGCACGATAATATCTGTACGCGCCAAAGGCCAAAATGTGCCACACAGTCGTAACTGGTGCCCTTTGGAAACCTGCAGTTTCCAAAAAGACAAGTTGTTTTTCTCCCAAGCACACCTTTGACATGTTTTTCTTTTTGCAGCAAATTATCAGTGGTTTGTGGTGATCTTGGGGTTATGAAACAATTTGAATATACTACAGAGAAGATGTGGTAGCAGAGAGAGGAAAACAACAAAAAGTACATGTGTTTCATTTCAACAGGGGTTACATCAAGGTAGAAAGATGCTGTAGACACACTAGATAAAATAGCTAGATACTTTAGTGATTTGATAGTTTGGTGGTTTGAGGAACAAGGGATCCAACAGCTATTTGTACCACAATGCTAATCAGTGGAAGCTTGGGCAGGTATTCAAATGCAATCACTGACAATTATAGTCTGTGCCATGTGTGTTATTCTGGATATAAGTTTGTGCATGTGTGCAAGTGTGTGTGTGTGTATGTGTGTGTTTGATTAGCCAGTGTCTTGCTGATTAGTCATCAATCCTCATGGTGCCAAACTGACTGTCAGTCAGACGACAAACAGAAAGCAAGAACCTCACATCGATCACTGTGTCTGCAGGCACATCCAGTCTTCTTGTAAATTGTTTCTGAAACCACATTTTTATTGAAAGGCTTTTTTATATCATCTTTTAAATTGCTTTTGAAAATGTATTTTTATTCTAAGGCTTTTTGCCAATAACCATATTCAATTTGTGCACATTTTTATGCATATGTATTTATATGTGTGCGCAGGTTGGTTTATGTGTGAAATTCACATGCAGGTTGTATGTTTTTTGTTTTTGTTTCACTTCATTTTGTCCTTGTAAAACACTTTATAATCTCTCACAAGTGCTAACTATTATTATCTATTTACACTCATATAGCACATTCATCTTTGGGTTATATATCTGCATAACAATGAAATAAAAAATTACATTTGTTGTCTTGTCCGCTGTAATTTTGTGTATCCTTCGTAATGATGATAACTATTTGTACTGCTTCCACTCATTTGTTACAGACTGCCTGTGATCTGTGATTAATTAATGTGCAAATGTTGCATTGCAGTGATTTCAGTCATGGCAGTCAAATTTCTTTGTATTTCTTCATCATGCCAGCCACACTATATTTGTATTCCAAGACAAAAAGTGTTACAGGTGAATTACATACAAAAATAGCTGAATTTGTTACCCCAACACGGCACAGTATTTCTGCTGTATTGTATGACATATGTGAACTATAAAA
>NC_060170.1:13567488-13588511 GCF_021292245.1 Micropterus dolomieu
ACACACACACACACACACACACACACACACACACACAAGACCGCCCATACACACAGCTATTCCCCAACTGCTCAGCCATGCAATATTAGCAGTGACTAATGCTACAACACTATCTAACCTCTGGAGGTTACAATGACACATTTTTAACCCCAATGAGCAAATTACAAACAGTTTTGTTTTCTGCTCTATTACAGGAGAATAGCTGTATCATCACTCGTTTAAGTTCAGGCATTAATTTACTGTGGAGACTTAATGTGATTATACCATCTTTGAAATTATTCTAAAAGATACAACCACCAGGGGACACCAAAGTCCGAAGTTTTAAAGCGATAACATTTTGGGAAATGTGCTTATTTGCTTTCTTGCTTGGAGTTAGATGAGAAGGTTGATGCCACTTTCATGTCTGTGCGTTAAATATGAAGGTACAACCAGCAGCCGCTTAGCTTAGCACGTTCAATAACTGCTAAATAATGACTGCAGATGTGACAGATCAACATTTATTGTTTAGTTAACAAAACAGCCTTGTCTATCTCCCGAAGGCCTTAACAAATGGTCCATAATAAAGTTTTTTATTAACTTTTCTGCAGGAATCATTGTACCCAAAAAGGTGCTGTTTTATTTCCTCTTGGTGGACGTCTTGTTTAGCAATGAAGCTCTGTGTTTCTAAAGTGGTACACATGTAGTACATTGTGATAATGAGTCTTAGCGATCTCATTGAGCATCTGTTGAGAGTAATTAGTATTTAATCTTGGAGAGGAGAGTGTTGTGAATATTCACACTTTGATCAACGCAACCAGCCCATCATCTCCTATCCTCTCATTTCATCTTCTCCTCTCTTCATTTATTGGTCTCCTCCTCCTTTCTTTGCCTCTCACACTTCTTTTCACTCCCAAAGGAGTAGGAGCAGTTTGCATCTTAATGGGAGAGAAATTCCCTTTCTCTCTGCCTGTCTCTGTTTGTCTGTTTATTTCTTTCTCGCTCTTTTAGCTCAGTTTGTCTCTTAGGCGCGATAACGTCTTTATTACAATAATATACAATCAGCACGATAATATCTGTACGCGCCAAAGGCCAAAATGTGCCACACAGTCGTAACTGGTGCCCTTTGGAAACCTGCAGTTTCCAAAAAGACAAGTTGTTTTTCTCCCAAGCACACCTTTGACATGTTTTTCTTTTTGCAGCAAATTATCAGTGGTTTGTGGTGATCTTGGGGTTATGAAACAATTTGAATATACTACAGAGAAGATGTGGTAGCAGAGAGAGGAAAACAACAAAAAGTACATGTGTTTCATTTCAACAGGGGTTACATCAAGGTAGAAAGATGCTGTAGACACACTAGATAAAATAGCTAGATACTTTAGTGATTTGATAGTTTGGTGGTTTGAGGAACAAGGGATCCAACAGCTATTTGTACCACAATGCTAATCAGTGGAAGCTTGGGCAGGTATTCAAATGCAATCACTGACAATTATAGTCTGTGCCATGTGTGTTATTCTGGATATAAGTTTGTGCATGTGTGCAAGTGTGTGTGTGTGTATGTGTGTGTTTGATTAGCCAGTGTCTTGCTGATTAGTCATCAATCCTCATGGTGCCAAACTGACTGTCAGTCAGACGACAAACAGAAAGCAAGAACCTCACATCGATCACTGTGTCTGCAGGCACATCCAGTCTTCTTGTAAATTGTTTCTGAAACCACATTTTTATTGAAAGGCTTTTTTATATCATCTTTTAAATTGCTTTTGAAAATGTATTTTTATTCTAAGGCTTTTTGCCAATAACCATATTCAATTTGTGCACATTTTTATGCATATGTATTTATATGTGTGCGCAGGTTGGTTTATGTGTGAAATTCACATGCAGGTTGTATGTTTTTTGTTTTTGTTTCACTTCATTTTGTCCTTGTAAAACACTTTATAATCTCTCACAAGTGCTAACTATTATTATCTATTTACACTCATATAGCACATTCATCTTTGGGTTATATATCTGCATAACAATGAAATAAAAAATTACATTTGTTGTCTTGTCCGCTGTAATTTTGTGTATCCTTCGTAATGATGATAACTATTTGTACTGCTTCCACTCATTTGTTACAGACTGCCTGTGATCTGTGATTAATTAATGTGCAAATGTTGCATTGCAGTGATTTCAGTCATGGCAGTCAAATTTCTTTGTATTTCTTCATCATGCCAGCCACACTATATTTGTATTCCAAGACAAAAAGTGTTACAGGTGAATTACATACAAAAATAGCTGAATTTGTTACCCCAACACGGCACAGTATTTCTGCTGTATTGTATGACATATGTGAACTATAAAAATCCCTTTGGCTGCTACTTGCAAACGTTCACCTTCATCAGTCAGTGTGACATTGTGATTGCCATTGTGACTAATGAAAAGTGTAATCTGCACACTGAATGAATAATTATGCAATGACGAGCTTGTGTTTGCATTATAATTTCCAAGCACAAGAATTAACTTTCAAAATATCATTTTGTTGAGTGAACAGTGAACTTTGGCATCAACCTTTGCTTTCTTTAAAGCAACATTATGTAATTTACCGTTTCATGGTACAAGGCTGTTTATTTGTCATTCTACAGCACAAGGTTGTATAATGAAATGAAGTTTGTAGTCCCCTCATGCTACACACACATAATTTAACATATACTCTAGTGTATATTAAAATATGGTAACATTTAAAATAAAATAAAACAAAGCAATATATACAGTTATTTATATGCATATATGCATACACACCTTGAACATGCTGCAGTGCATTTTTTGAATTTGTGTCTGGGTTAATGTAAACAGAAGCAACAAGATGATAATATGGTTTCATCTTCACATTAAAAAGTTTGACATTTGAGAAACATTTGAGTCCATCTTGACTGTGTTTGAGCACCGAGTATCATCGATGTAAACACACACCACCTCCTCTCATCTTGCTGGAGTCTTGTGTTTTAGCAGCTAAAGCAGTTAAAGCCGGAAAAAACAGATGATAAGTTGATAATAAGTACAGCTGTATATGTGCATTTGTTATGGTTATATTACTTTACAAAAACTAGCTAGTCGACAACTTTGCTAACACAGTCAAATATCAAGTGCGACAACACAAGAAATAGTAATATTACTTACTAATCCAACTGTGTACATGCTTTGCATCTGTCTTGCAGGCTTTTATTTCGCAAAGCTCTCGCCAACGTCCTCTTGCTTGGTCACTCTCTTTTTCTCTTCTTAGCTTCCTCTGTCCATGGCCTCTTCAGTCCCTTCACCTCTGCCATTAGCTAATGTTATGTCCATAGAGGCGGCTGAGTAGAGTTATGTTGCCTGCTCGCCCAGCAGCAGCATAATGTTGCTTGAAACTTGAGTGTGTAATCTGGTTTGCTAACATCAACTCGAGATTTATAGCTAGCAGCTAAACCTCTGTCTGTAAAACCTCTGTCTGATTTTGCTTAAGTCGACAACTTTGCTAACACAGGCAAACATCGAGCAACAACTCAAGACATAGCAAGCCAGCTAATAAGTCACTACTTACTAGTCCAAAAGCAACAAGGCCAGCTCCGCATCTGTCATGCATCCTTTTGGCTCTTTTAGCTCACGAATAAGTGAATGAGTAAATGCCAGTGCGATATATACTCTTGTCAAGTCACTTGCTCGTCACTCATTCTTTTCTTTTCCTCTCTTCCTCCGACATCTTCTTCTGTCTCTTTGCAGCCTCTGCCATGATATCCATACTGAAAATATCGAGCTAGCTTCTTCCAAACGTACATTGTACATTATACTCGTTGCTTCTTCTTATAGATTGCTTCCAGAAGAGTATTTGTGTTATTTCCCACCAATACGGATATATCAGAGCTTTCAAAAAACCAACACTGGGCACTGATAAGGAGAATTACCCTTACATACATGTTTTTAATGGTGAGGGGGAGAACATGCAAACTCCGCACAGAAAGGCCCTGCCTCAGGCAGGTTTCAAACCCAGGACCTCCTTGCTGTCAGGTGTGGATGGTAAAGACTGAACCACCAGCCCAACAGAGACATAAGATATAAACAAAGGTTTTGAACTATTTTTGTTAAAGCCACAGATGAATCATGAAATACATCAAAGTAAAAGGAGGCAGAGAGTTACATAGATTCCTATCTGTCCTTGGCTCTCTTTAAACTTACATTATATGTGCTTGTCTACTGCTCTGTCTGCTTCCTTTTCTCTCTGCATATCCTGCCTGTTGTCTCCCTCTCTTCGTTGTGTGACAGTTTAGAAGCCGATTGAGAAAGTGCTGAATTTTTAATTTTCATGGGAGGTGACCCGTTGATTTCATTGCTGTCAGCAGTGGCTCCTATGATGTCAGCCACTGCACAAAGAATGAAGCGACAGGCAGCTAAAGAGATAGGCAAGCAATCCGTAAAACTGCACAAACAAAATACGGGAAGACAATCAGATAAATAGAGATACAAGTGATAATAAGACTGGAGAAGCATATAGATAAGCATATAGACAGGTAACCAAATCCCTTTTTTTATTTGTGTCACAGGATGTATCCCCAGTGTCTTCTGACTTTTTTTTTGGTGATCAAAGCTTTGTTTATTCAGCTTCTGAACAACATATCAAATAAAAGAAACAGGAAATACAGCAAAAAAAGAAGCGGAAATATGGGATTTTCTGTCATAAGAGAGATTAAAAAAAGAAAACTATAGGGAACAGAAAAAAACTGTTATTCACTGGAGATGTTCATTAGTTTTAGTTTGAGTTGTGTGGTGGTGGTGGAACAGAGCAGAACTGATATAGTTGTATAATTACCCAAACTGCTTTTGGGAAGCAAAAACATGAAGTGATGTGAACTGTGAGCCACACAGCTCACACATGTGACATTAAGCAACGCTCTGCTTGCTGATTTCAAAGTATGATATTTGTTTTTTTAAGTTTCTCTCTCTCTCTATTATTTATGGCCTCTAGAGCTTTTTAGAGCTGCTTTACAAAGATTTTACCAATTGTTGGCAGGGATCCACATTACAAAGAAAGAATAACAGGATGTATGTTAGAGAAAATACCAAATATAAATGTACTCATTCTGATTAAAAATCATCTGAAATGCATCATTCACTATTGCTGGCAGAGGACTGATCTTCACTCTTCTGTAATTCAATGCGTTCAGGTCCATTAGCTTGTCATCAAGTCCCCACACTGTGTAATCCCACACAATTATAAGACACCACTGCTGGATACACAAAAGTCTTCTTTCCTCTTTTGTTTAATTTGTTGTACGTATTTCTTCTCTCAGAAGCAACATCAGATGCTTCATTTTGTTCTTAGACTCAAAATAGGTTGCATTGCACTGATAATTCCACCTTCATAAGTCAATAATTAAAAGTCAGTTAAATTTGATCTTTTCTTTCTGTTTACTTATCTTCAGCTTAATATAGATTTATCAGCAAAAGTGAAAGCCTGAGGAAGAAAAAAGAGCCTGTCAGTTTTTGATATCAGGTTTTTCTGTCCTTCACGTTTTATGATACCTGCTATTGTGATACTTTATGGATACCTGCTTCAGCTTGTTCCCAATAATAATATGTCCACTGGGAGATCAGGCCACTGTAATGGCCACAAAGCACCATTATTGCACCATTGGATATTGTTGAGAAGGAGCAGCTAGAAAACACGGGACAAAGGCCTTACCCTTTATGAGATGTGTGGACACACTGTATATGTACTTTATGTACATATATACACGTATGTGCAGGTATATGTATTTGTATATACTTTAGGGCCTATGCATCATAAGCAACCTTGTAACCTTGGGATTTCATCCGCTGTCTCGCTGTATATTCTCTGCATTTATTTCTCATTATGCTTGTTAATAAATTTCAGAAAATATAGTAATCTATGGGGACAGTAAGAGTGAACTTTGTTCTCTTCCCTCTAAAAATGAAATATTATTATGTAGCATGTATGTATATTTATTGACAAAAGTTTGTTCCTTTTGAGACAACTTATCACTGGATTAAATTAGATTTGTGATATTAAAACACTGGACGCTTGACCTAACACATTGCAGTGCTTCCTCCACTTAAAAAACAGACATACACACATACATATGGATACTAAACATCCATGAACATGACCTCAGGGGGACAGTCATGCTCTCACATGCACAGTATTTGCCCAATACTTATAAGGTCTTCTAACCCTTTTCAACCTCGAGTCATCTTTACATAAGGACACACACACACCCCCTCAGGTAGCACTGCGACTCACCAGTGCATGCTAAATTATGCCTGAGGCAGCTGAAGCCCTCCACTAACAATAGTTGGAGGGTGTTATAAACAAAGCTGAGCCCTTTTTCTCGCCTTTTTGCCTCTGCTTCCTCCAGGGGCATCTAGCATCTTCTCCTCCTCTCGTCTCCTTAGCTTTTCTTTCTTTAATCCTATGTATTTTCTCCTCTCTTTTCATTTTCTCATCCCTCATCCCCTCACTACACAGTGCTTCTCTTCCTCTCCCTATTCCCCTTCCCTCTCCATCTCCCATGGCTCTCCTGTTGCATTTTGGATCCATCTGTTGGGAAGAAAAGTAATAGCGGAAAAGCTAAACAACAACATGACAAATCAGGCAGAAACACACTGCAGGGTTTAAACTGGATCCAGGTGTAATGCCTGACTATCGCGCCTTCGGGTTTTACTCAACACCTATCATAACAAACAAACATGCAAATGAACTGAGGGGCTTGTCTGTCATCAACATCTGCGAGTGCCACTGAAAGGTATTAAAACTTGACATTACATGAGCAAACTATTACAGCCAGTGGTGAGTTCCCCCCCCCCAGTTTTGTGGCTGTTGTTTAGTGATTTTCTGCCCTACTTCTCCTTGATGAGATGCGTGGAAGTTTTTCAAATAAGGCCACATGAAGCTGTTTTCAACCTTGAGTTATTCTGGAAGTCAGTACACGTTCACTGTCAGCCGTTCAGTGCATTGTTTCTAATCAGGTCACAGCTCCTCCCTTGTTTGGTAATACAGCAGGATATCTGGACACGGTGGCCTTGTTTTCACCACGGCTTAATTATTGATTTTACTTCAAGTTCACTCGCACGACAATTGGAATTTTTGACCCATTTTAGCATTGGGTGTTGTATAGTAAATAACCGCTGCTAAAGCCCTGCATCCTCTGGTTTCTGGATGCAATGTGATTGAGCACTGAGCATATTACATTGATTGGTATTCAAGCAAAATTTATACTTTATATACTTTATACTTATATTTTATTTATTAATTTACACACACACACACACACACACACACACATTACATTGACTTACATTCACCTGGAGACTTACCCTTACCCTAACTACTTGCCTAATCCTTACCATAACCTGAATAAATGTGACCTAACCCCAACCTTAAACGGGTTAGGTCATCTCAATGGTTTGTCTTCTGAGAAATTAGTTTTCTGGTTATGTTCCAGAAGAAGACCAGCTATTCGATCAAAATGCTTAATTGCAGGAAATCAATAGTTCAAGATTTATCAATTGTCACATTTTAACACATTTTAATAAAAGAACTTGACCACCGATAAAACTGCAATTTATAAAGCAAGAAACAAGCCATGATGTTACTAAAGAGATAAGCCCAAATTTAAGGATGAACACAGTCCAAACTACTGAGTGCAAAATGTGTGTGAAGATTCTCAGTCATTCTGGTCATAGTTATCCAAAGAAGGTTAAAGTTGAGGGCAACTGGACGGCTCCACATTGAAAAGTCTTTGTATTTTTTTGTCCACTTGAAACAACAAAATGAGGCGGACAAAATCATGAAGTATAGAGGAAATTAAAAAGAAAAGTAAAGAGAAGTAAGGCTTTACTTGCTGAATCATTATTGTCTGCAGCAATGAGAAGTTAAATTGACTTTCCTTTTGTTAAAAATGTCACAGACTTTTACAACAGCTCTATACTTGAGAGTTTGATTGTTTAACACGCAATGTTCCCATGGCAACAGTGGGACATTGGTTTTTGCCAGTTTCCATGATGCATTTTATTCCAGTGGTGGGGAAAACATATTATACAAAAGGGAAAAGAAAGAATATAGAAACGTTAAGCAGGGAGAGAAAGAAATGAATAGCACAGAGAAAATAGAGGTAGCTGACAATCATCTATTATGGTTACCTTTTCCACACACTGACAACAGATATTTTACCCTTCGTTTCAGCTGGGATGGAGAAATAGACAGCTTGTGTTATGTGACTCACAAAAAGCCCCACTACAATTAAACACATTGTGAGTGTGTATGTGCGCGTCTGTGCCGAGCAGGTACAGCTGGTGATTTCAGTGGGGAAATCAAAATGGTGCTGAGCAGGACCTGATGTGAGAGCAATGACCCGCAGACACACACCCACATACTCTCTCTCTCTCTCTCTCTCTCTCTCTCTCTGTCTCTCTCTCTCTCACACACACGCGCGCACACACACACACACACACACACACACACACACTCACACACACTCACACACACACCTAATTCTAACAGCTTTCAAAGACACATTGAACTCTTATCAGCTTCTATTACTATGGGGTGCTACTTCACTACTGTAGTGTCTGATGGAAAGATGGTCACAAAAGCTGTTTGTGTGTCTATGTGTGGACTATAATGATCTGATAATACGTGTAAGGTGTGTAAGTATGAGCTTGAATTACGTTCTGATTATTTGGTGCTACTTGATGCTTTGTGTGTGTGTGTGTGTGTGTGTGTGTTTGTGTGTCGGGCTCTAGTTACTTAATACACGTGTGTGTGGCTAAATTTCTTGCATGTGGGTGTGAACGACTTCATGATTGCTCCTTGTGTTTAATTTGTATAGTGTAGTATGTGTGTGTGCCTGTTTATGTGTGTGTGAATAGAATGCAGGGCACATACACGAACATCCACAGATCAGGTAAACAAGTGTTGCCGGGTGGTGAATCTATCCACTTAGGTTTGGGAGTTGTTTAAATGTCAATTCCTGTGTTCCTTGTTGTTTTCTAAAGTGAGGTAAAATGTGAAGCAGATTGTAAGTGGGATATCACAGTCTCACTTGCTATTGCTGAATTTTGTCACAAGGTGAAACTAACGATTGAGATCATAAAAGCATTAGGAAAGTGTTTACTGAGGTAATAAATCAGGTGAGAAGTCTCATTTCACCATTATTTCTAATGGAATCGGACTTCTTTTTGCAAACAGAAGAGTCGCCCCCAGCTGGCCGTTCAATAGTGTGCAGGTTATTTTGAGTGCAGGAGAGTTTTGAGTTAAAAAGCCTTACTGACAACTGTCTCATGAGTTACGTGAATTTCATCACATGTAAGAAGTCATGTGATATATGTCACGTGACTTACATACTTACATACTTATTTAACCGAAATTACGATATTTTCCTACGTTTTGTTGCCTAAACCAAAGCAAACTGCGCCCATTTCACAATGTTAACGACGTATTTAATGTCATGTGACATTGTGTGTTACTTGATATGTTACTTGACTTACATAATGTAGTTAAGGTCCGGTTGCCTGCTGCTGGACTGGTACGGAAACAGTTTTATGTGTAATTTTGGGAGGCATGGACAAACTACCTATTTTGTTGTTTCTCTTGGAGGCGTTTTTCCAACAAGTTTCCATTCGTGGTGGAGAATGTTGCTAGGAAAGACAAAATCAAACAGGTTGTTGAAAGGCTAAGCAATCTGCTCCTTTTTAATAAAACATTTCCTTTGCAAACCTTGTGCTCACCATGGCCGTTGCAATCTATCACAAAGTAAAATTAAAAATAAACACAATTACATACTTACCATAAAACTTCAATTAATAACCGAGTCCCAAATAGCCCGTTTACTGGCTTCGTGTGGGAACACATTTTGACAAATAAAAGCAGGCCTCGATTAAACACCTGGTCTGGTTTTTAGAGAAGTTCTTTGGATGTATAAAACCTCTTAAACCCTCCGCGGTCGCCCGCTTTAGCTGCTTCTAAGCTACTTAGATCGTTAATATTAATGTTTAAATGTATGATCAGTATGGACATGCTACACATCCTTAGATCGGTTAGATTCTCCACAATTCAATCATTGAGTTCATTTAATGTTCCCGAAGTCTAATTCTTATAGATTTACTGGTGTAACCTGCCTGGTGCAAGAGATGAAAAGAAAAAAAAAGTGCTGACTCACGTTACCTTTGAAGCGCTTGTTAAGTCCGCTCTTAAGTCCAAATGTGTCTGTTCCTTGATTATTTATATTCCTTTAGTGTGTAAGGGTCCACCGATCAGAAGACTCAGCTTTTCATAAAAATTTAAGTGGTGAATCCTGTCATGTGAAGTCCATCACTCTGTCTGCTAACTTCTGCCACACTTTTCTCATCCTGCACCCTGTTGTTGTTTTCGTTACGTTGCTGCCTTCAAATTAATGACGTGTATTTGATATTATTGGATAATTTCTATACAAGTAATATTCTGTTTGACATAAATAAAGTGTTTCATAGTAGCCTATTACAGTTTTGTGCAAAACGAATTAAAGGCCTGTCCCATATGGACACCTGTCCCAAAGATAGGCAGGGTCAATTAAGTGTAAAGTACAAGCCCGGGCTATAAAGTTTTACGGTACTTACTTACAGTATATTATGGGATGACATGCCCTGATAATACAACACATTAACTGTTGTGTGTAACTGTAAAGCAATAGGTGAAATCCAACCAATGAAAACCTTAACTCTAACATTTAACTATCACAGCTATATGCCTAACACTGGTGGTGGGGGTGGCAATGGAGAAGATGCATGCCTTTGGTGTGAGAGACCTGGGTTCAATCCCCCATTGTGTCCCTGAGCAAGACACTTTACCCCTAATTGCTCCAGATTTACCTCTGACATGTATAGCAATTGTACATCGCTTTGGATAAAAGCGTCAGATAAATTTAACACCAAACATTAAGTCTAACCTAAAACCGAGTCTTAACCCTCAAATAGCCATTTAGTTAATTGTCCACTTGCAAGGTGTTAAACTCAAAGTAGTTCACACAAAGATAGAAATGCAAGACAGACATACAGCACCTTCCTGCCCATTCATACTCCAAACTACTTCTACAGCACACACACACACACAACCCTACACACACAGTCTCTCTAACATTCAATTACCTCTATCTATTCACTATACAAGCCCATACACACACCTGCACACATACACACACAATCATTCAATTACACTAAACTTGCTCTGTCGATTTTCATTCACAGTGGCATACACATTCAGCCTTGTGTGTGTGTGTAAAGAGCCTTTATAGTGAAGAGATAGAGGTAATCTGTATAAGTGCTGCTACACTCTGAAACCTTTTAAACCCTTGTCTGTGTGAGATTTACTTAAGTGTGTGTGTGTGTGTGTGTGTGCCTTCAACGCTATTGAGATGCTATTTTAAACAGGCTCTACATCAGCAAGAAATCAGGGAAAAGAAAAACACACATACACAATTTGCATAATTTGAGACTTAAAAAGTGGTAACTCATAATATTTTTACAATTTGGACATCAAAAAATCTAAATAAAAAAATGTCACATTTGTGTAGGGGAGACTAATGTTTTCTCCAACATCACCTCATACCTAAACAACCAAATAGGTCGATTGTTAATTGTCCCAAAACAGCATGTATGAGTGCTGGCAAGTACCAGTCCAGCGACAGGTGTAACAAACCTTATGTGCATTACATAAGTCACGTGATGTTTAACACGTGGCAAACATTGTGAAACGGTTGTAGTAATGTTAGTTAGGTTAGTCAGTTAATAAGGTCAGCGATTCCCAAAGTGTGGTGGTGCGCGAGCTGCCTCTAGTGGGTGCGCAACAGGAAAAATGTAATGGTGGTGTAATAGTGTAATAACTACAACAATAATTTTTTCGTGGGACTTTTCATGAAATAAAAACTTGAATTTAAAACTTTCCTTTGTAAATTTAATTTAAATGAAAACCTTATTATTAAGAGTTAGCTCACAGGGAATGGCTACTCACACACCTCTTTCTCTCTCCCTCTCTCTCAGACTGAGCCACCCGCACTTTCCTTACAAATCCTTTTAGTCCATGTTATTTGTTTAAGAGGCAAAAACAGGACGCGATTTGCGATTTTTTTTTTTGTCATAATAATATCCCCCATCTCCCTCCGCAGCTGAAATGCGGATTGATTGCAAAGTTTAACTATCACAGTCTGAGAAAAAGTTTTACTGCCACTGTTACTTTTTAAAGTAGTAAATATATAACGTTACATCAGTGAAAAGGCAGTGAAGACGGATGCATGCTGTGTTTAAGCGCAGTGAGTGGGTAAAGGGAGAGCGACAGATTTAAAAGCCGTCATTTTCAAGAGTGTCACTGAGTGAAACCCCGTAGCTGTGACTTCAGGCATGTTCACTGGTGTAACAGGGACACTGCGCTGCTTGTCATCATAGAAAAAGATCTTCAGATTTTGATGTTTATTGCACCTTCAGTAATATCGGCTGCCGTCTCTTCAACACACAGCTCCGCTGGTCACCAGAGCAATGTGTTGATATATAGGCTATTATTCACGATGTGTAACCAATTATATCAGGACATTGAGCAAATAATAAAAGTAAAAAAATAAAAATAAATAATAACACACACACACACACACACACACATATATATATATGTATATATATATAAACCTAGAGAGAGAAGGGGTTTGGGGGTGTAGCAACCTGGTTAAGATGTAGAAGGGGGAGTATTGCCTAAAAAGTTTGGGAACCGCTGAGTTAGATAGTAGTGGTTAGGTTTAGGCAACAAAACTAGTTGGTTAGGTTTGGGTGTGATTGGGTTGAACACCGACGCCCCCGGTACCGGGGGCAGCACATCAAAACTGTTGACTTACTTTTGCCGTTTGTGCCGTTTTAAAAAAACGGTCCAAAAATCAGATGACTTGTTGCTCCGAGTATCATGGGTGTGCTTTTGGAATGTTGATGAATATTCACTGTTTTTATCAATATTTCAACGTTATGTTATTTGGAACGTGGTTGTATGGACATAACTAGTGTTTTAAAGATAACTCCCAATAAAAGTCAACATTTAAATATTGCCAAAATGTATGTTATTTCATGCACTTTTCCTGGAAATAGGGGTAAATAGCTGGCAGGTTCCTTAAAATAAATGCTTTTTTTAAGTTGTGACGTCCACATGAGACTCAAACATCTGTCTCCTGAGTGAAAGTACTGTTTACTTGACACATCCATCCACCCCTCCACCTCCTTACTTTGTCGCTCTTTATACTACATCACCTGACTTTTTCTTGCACTAGAGGTTGCAGCCTAACAGAAAACATATATATGGGTTGTATTGAGCTGCTGTATAATCAACCTACATGGATGATTTTCTGATGAGGAGGGGCTTGTCTTCTCATGCGAAACATTTTCTACATGTTTATTTAATTTTACCAATCACATGGTGGTGTAACAATCGCAAGAAATTGGACAAGAAAATTTCAGTTCAATGTTATTTATATAGCCCCAATTCATAACAGATCAGCACATTCTAAGATAACGAAAACACAGTGACTTCTATTTTCAGGTAACGATAATGAAAACATACCCATGAACATTATATTCCATTTCTGCTAAAAGATCCTCCTAAATGGTAAAGACTTGACCTTTAATAATAATCTAGATTTAGGAAAGTAAAATTGACTTCATGGACTTCCTGTTTTCTTTTTCTTCCAAAGTCTTGAGTTTGTTGTTGGAGCAGCTGATAACAGCACAGAACAGAAGAGACCTCTCACCATCTGTTAAAACTGGAGCATGCCCCCACAACCCCGGCATGGTTGTGCAGCACAGGTATACTATTTCTTCTCCCTGGGCATTAACTCTGGTTAATAATTTTTCATTACTGTTATTAAAATTAACATTACTGGTGTTTACTCCAATAAATTATGTTGAAAGAGTAACTGGTTATTCTTTTATCTTATATTATATCTTATCTAGCGTGACACATCTGACTGCAAGGAGAATATTTCAAGGGGACAATACACCGTTGAAGCATGACTACATTCAATCTAAGAAATTTATGAGAATTAGAATTTTTATGAATTTTAATATTCAGAAAATATTAATTCACAAAGCTTCTCGTTTCACGGGGCACCACCGGAGATCCAATTCGCCCAGAGTCTATTGACCTCTGAGTATGGTTAATAACTATACAATTATTCACTAGTGAGTTAACAATCGCTCAATTATCTTAAATCAGTCAGTCAATTTCATATTGAAGGGGTAAATTCTCAAGGCAATACACAATTCCTTGATTACAGTGGAGTTTATTAACTAACTAAGGTGATATAAAAATGCAGTTAAATACATCAAAGAAATAAACAATGGCTAAACAATGAGAATGTGGGTTTCTATTGTGGGAGTATTTGACTCATACGGGCAGCTAATGAACGCAAGCTATGAGTTTTAAGAGTTAAAGATAATCTATTAACAACTATGGGACATCACTGATCACAGAATGCAGGGTTTTGGTCTTACTGCGTGTTGCTTCTCCCAGCCGGGTGCTGGTCAACGGCCTCACACTGGCAGAGATCTGTGCGTTCTCGGTTAGGACAGCTTAAAACCGTCGGCCGGCCGCTTTCTTTGCCAGGGAATAGTTCCGGAGGTCCGTCTTTTGTCGGCTTATTGAACAGACTTGCAGTGGGGGCCAACCCTGGCTCGGGTTAGCAGTTTGGTCGTCCTTTGTTACTGCTGGCGCGCCCATGTGCCTGGCTCCGAGGAGGGATCAGTGGAAGTTAGTTTGACGGATAAGGCTTAAAAAGAACTTGGTCGTTCTTGAATTTAAACTAGTGTAACTTAACGGACTGATAACTTTTAACAAAACAAAAACAAAAGAAAATAAAACGCAAGTAAAGTTGCTGTTACACGAGGCAAAAATCGATGTCGCGGTGCTTCGCGTGTGGCTTGAAAACGAACAAAGGGCTTTGTTGCGCCGGGCCGAACTCTTAGGGCGTTGCCGGGAGAGGGAGCATGCTGGGCGCGTGCCGAAGCGCAGTTGGAGAGCCAGGAACAAAACAGAGGACAAGAGAAAGCGAACAAGCGCGTGTGTCGCTGTTTTGTCTGTTGGGGCGTGGTTCCCAGAGGGAGGGCTTGTCTCTGGTTTCCCGAGAGACTGTCTTTCTTTGACTTTTAATATTTAATCAAAACTATTTGCGCGTATTGTAATCAAATATCTTCCCACAATCAAACTTTAATTATCAAACGGGTATGCTGTTCTTAGTTTTAAGCATTTGATAAAAAGGAAAACAATTGTCAGTAGTTAGACCTTAAAAGGAATCACAGATGAGAGAAAGTTAACTAGCTTTGTGGATATAGTGGCTGTTACACGTTCTTAGAGAATATAGGCAAGATACACGAATGTCATCAGATTATTGGACATGATAGATACCGAGTGACATTTATACGTTAAACGGCATTTCAGACGATGGCATGTAATACTTATTTTTTCCACTTGGGTGAGCTCGGGTTACATGACGATAGTTCTGATTAATCCTAAAACAATCTTCTTAGGAGCTGGGGAATTTAGTCATTTTTAACCTTAAATTCAAGCTGGAAAATTAATCGAGTGTAGGATGACATTTCTTTATCATCACTTCTAAAGGAGTTGTCAGAAAGTATTGTGAACAAAGCATTGGTTACAAAAAAAATGAATAAAGTCAGGTGACCTTGCTGAAAATTAAAACACTGCTAAATTAACTTATTTAGATTCTTTTCAATAACAAATAGCAACAACAACAACATGGTAACATAACTACTAAAATGGAACGGGGAGACCTAGTTGAGTGACTGAAAAATGTTATTAAACAATGTAATTTTTGAGTCTTGAGGAGATAGTACTCTGTTTACACAAAGGAATTGAGGGCTGTTCCTGGGTGTCCTGGAGTTCCTGGAGTTTTACGATCAGACTGCCCAGAAATAGCACTTAAGGAGAGAAACCTTTCACCTCTTCCTTGGAGTCGCTTCGGCTGTTTGTTGAGTTGATATCCCAAACCCCCTCCTCCTTCTCTCAGGGAGAGAGAAATAATTTGGAGTAGTCCAAACTTATTTGATATAAAATGCATAAATCCACACTGTTTGTTCACAACACCGTATATGTGAAAATACACGTTTGAATCCTGCTGAAAGCAACAGCGACCAAGATCACTAAAAATGGTTCCAGCCATCACAAAAACCTTATCAAGGGCATTATTTATCTTTCCAGTGTAAACAGATCAATAGCACAAACAGATCAATGCTTGATGTAGACCCACCCTCATTGTTTAGTATAGTCGTAATTACTTGGCATTGGGGCGCATCCGTATACTTGAAAGCCATGTTTCCTGTTGTGAACTCCTCTCTTGTATCTGCAGAGATAAATCAAACAGACACAAACTTTTAATGTGTTTTAATATCATAAATCCAAATATTTAAACCCTTTACTCTTAACCAGGCTTATTTTCAGATCAACAGAAATCAAATATCTGTTGTTGTCTGTCGGACTAAATGTTGCTGCAGTTATTTTTGGTCTCTCCAGTTTTTGGCTGCATATTTGTGTGTAGGCTCCAACCTGTTCACCAAGCACTATCTGTGTGTGTTTGAGTGTGTGCGCATGGATACAGGTCACAGAGTGTCAACAATGGAGAGAGATGAGTTCCACATGAACGGTTCACCACCTCTGCTGCCTCTCTCTCTCCTTTCTCACTCCATCCATCCTGTCCTCTTTTTATTCTCTCTCTCTAACTCTTTCCATCTCTCACCCTGTCTATGTTTTCTGTTTTGGCCATCTTCCTTCTGGCTTTTCTGTTTTCTCTGCCCACTTAACCATTCCCCCTTTTCAACCTCTCTCTCACATCTTACATCTCTCTTCCTATCGTTCTGTCCATCTGCCCCAGCTAGTTTTCAATTTGTCCATTTTTTCTTCTCTTTTCAGCCACCTTTCTCTCTCTCTCCAGTGTCATTGTGTTCTGTTTTTACAGCTCTCATATTTGTTTTGCCCTTCTTAGCATATTCCTTCCTTCTTAATATACTTTTGTTTTTTTACCAACACCTAGACACAGACAAGTGGCTGCGATATGATTTACAAACTGTACCTACCTGTATACTGTTTTTACCTGGAGAATCTACTATGGAGGTAGATTGTCCCTGACCAGGACATCTTCCTTTAGAACAGTGGTTCTCAAACGCTTTCTGTCCCCACCCAGAAGCTGAAAAATGTTCATGACCACCCACCCCACATAAACAGCGGGAATTCTTATCAGTCATTAACAATAATGGGAGAACAACAAATAAATCAATCACGTTCATTCAACCAAATTCCACTCCATATTTTTCCCCTGGTCAGCCATGCCCCCCATAGCAGTACCTCTATGGTCCCAGTTTGAGAACCACTGCTTTAGAACTTCCGATTTTGCAATACATAAACACAATACAAACGCAATACATAACAACTACTTGCTTAATCTTTACCTTAACCTTAACCTGAATGAATGTAACCTAACCCCAACCTTAAAGGTTCAGTGTGTAATATTTAGGAGGATATATTGAAAGAAATGCAATACACATAACTATGTTTTCAGTGGTGTATAAAGACCTTACATAATGAACCTTTGTTTTTATTACCTAAGAATGAGCCATTTCTGTCTACATACTAGAGCCCAACCGATATGGATTTTTTGGGGGCCGATGCCAATATTAAAGTGAATAAGAGCCGATTTATGAGCCGATATTTAGATTTAGAGAGTGATTTGGATAGTAGACCCCTTTACTGTATAAACTACACTTAGAACAGGCCGATATTGAAAGCTGGTATGTATGTGGGCTATAAAACCTTTTCTTAAATGGATTATGTGAATAAAATATATTAGTCTCAAAAAGTGAACATGTAAACAATTGCACATCAATAAATATTTGTTGCTGGAATGTGCAACTTTTTCAGCCATCTGTAAATAGAAAGAGTGAGAGAGAATAAGCATGTGTATTTCACTTTACACATAATCTGCCATAATTCCAATGTATAATGCATATTCACATCTAGTTCATCCCTTTACCAGCACTCTTCTGACCAAAGCTACGAGAAACCATTTCTCATCATCTGTCTAAATCATGCTGTTTATGATACAGTGAGCTGCTGTTGAATGCATCTAATACAACATGACTCTCTACAAGGACTTGCAACTTTGACATTTCATTTAACTAACGTTATAACTATAACCAGAGCCTTTACGGCTATGACAGC
The DNA here is from genome assembly GCF_021292245.1 of Micropterus dolomieu. Classification (NCBI taxonomy): domain Eukaryota; kingdom Metazoa; phylum Chordata; class Actinopteri; order Centrarchiformes; family Centrarchidae; genus Micropterus; species Micropterus dolomieu. Next base: position 13,585,727 of record NC_060170.1, read on the forward strand.
ATTTCACATCTACAACGTCACAAAAAGAGCCTGAGCTACAACAGGAAGCCATGTTCTTTTCTTGTTCAGCTCGTGTTTATTTACATGTCCACTCTGGTTTAATCATTTCAGAAACGCAGACTATCTGCAGACATGCGGCTCGCAGATATATTTAGTATACACCAGAAACTATAGTTTAACGGCTCATTAATGTTAGCGCTCCTCCACTGATAAACATGGCATTAGCTTTGTGGCTAATTTTGCAACGGGCAGCGTTAGCTGCTGTAACGTTACGTGATTTTAGAGAATATTTAGAAGTGATCAACTAGAGACAAATGTGGACCGTTCACTAGAACACCCACACTGTTTCAGAATAAATCTACAGTTACGTCCGTCAGCAGCGCAGCTTCCAACACCCAACTACCGTAACATTAACCTGCTGTGAGTTGCTAGGAAGCCGGGGGAGTGCAGTGAAAAGCGGGAGGGTTAGCAAGTCATGAATGTTTTCAGGAGAAGAGAAGTGATTGGGTCTGTTTTTATTATAATTATTTAAGTCATGTAATTAACGTGACAAAAGACCGACACACCGCTAACACAGCCCTCTGAGTGTTTCTACATGCTGCAGTAAGCTCTGGTAAACTCTGGTCAGCTGATTTTTTTCTTCTGTGGTTTTTGTGGTGAGGCACTGTTGTTGACAAACTATGCAACACCCATGACATGAGTGAAGGATCTGACTCTATGTTTCGTTTTTAATTGTCATATATCTGCCGTTATAAATGGCCGATGCCGATCAAATGCAATTAGCTCATATCGGCCAATAATATCGGCCAGCCGATAAATCGGTCGGGCTCTACTACATACACCTCAGGTCCCTTTACATGGATGTCGCCATGTTGCGCCACCATGTTTCTACAGTAGCCCAAATGGAAAAAGGGCTCTACAGAGCGCATTTTGTCACTACGTTGAATACGTACAAATAAGAAGAAGAAGAAGAAGAAGAAGAAACGTTAGTAGTAGTAGTAGTAGTAGTAGTCGACTGGTTTATTAGACGTAAGAAAATAAGTGAAATTTGGACAACCACACGTCAGCCACCGTAGCTTCTCCTGCATGCTTGGAAAGGGAGGGCTGAGTGGTGACTCATGGTGCATTCAAGTGGTGTCGGAATAATCAGAATCTTGTTTCCTCTTTAAATCTTCATTGCAAAAAGATAAATAAAGTGTACATGGGACATAAAGAAGTATACAGAACTTTGATTTGTGCAAAATCACGTATTGCATATAGATCAGAGGTGGGACCAAGTCAAGTCTTAGCACTCAAGTCCCAAGTCGAGTCCCAAGTCCAGACCGATCATGACTGGCAAGTCCGAGTCAAGTCTCAAGTCAAGGACCAACAAATCCAAGTCAAGTCCAAGTCTTAAACTTTGAGTTTCGAGTCCTAAACAAGTCATAATGTGCAGTTTACCAAATTTAAAAACCATTTCAAAAGTTTTTATAAGTTAAAAATAAAAAAAATGTATTGAATGAAGCTTTAGCCTGTATAGAAAGAAGGCAGAGGTGCAGTTTCACACAACAAATGTTCTATAATTTCATGAATTAAATTAAATTCATGTAGGTTCATGTAGGGCTGCTAATTATTTTGGTCAATATTGAGATCACAATTATTTAACAGGATTACTCATTGCCTTAGGAAACATTAAACTATTGAACTTCTAAAATGTAATACTTTCTTTTTAAAAACTAGTATACAGGTGCTGGTCATATAATTAGAATATCATCAAAAAGTTGATTTATTTCAGTAATTCCATTCAAAAAGTGAAACTTGTATAACGTATATGAAGCCGGGACAAGTTACACACACAACTTCAAATACGATTTGTGGGGTTTCTTTTTATTGTTTTCCATCCTTCAGGGCTGGTAATTTTATGTAAAATAAAGTAAAAATGCAGTCGCTCCACTGGAGTAACTGGGGAATGTACAAAAACAAAAAAGTGAAAATAAAATGGTCTTCTTTGAGTCGAAAATAGAAACTCAATACTACTTCTGCATACATGTGGCAATGATGCAGCAACTATTACATATACAACAAGAATGCAGCCACGGTTACAAAAATACGGCAGTGGCACCTCTATTAAGAGGACAAAAAAAACAATTACAACACTGCACAGTAAACATTACACATCAGTTGTGCTAACCACGAAACAATGTGTCCATACACAGATAGATACATTAGTTATACAAATAAAAACAACATTCATTAGGTAACTCCCGTTTCATACCTAACTCACGGATAACGAGCTCTCGTGGCCCACATGTATGGTTTCTTCCACAAGCATCGGCTATCCTATATGCAACAATTACATACAATGTGGAATTTAATACATACATCATACACCGATGTATTTTTTAAATTTTTTTTTGCCTGCAAATCTAGATTTTATGTTTTTAACTGAATCCTGGTTGCAAATGAATGACTATAGCCAGCTAGCTGAACTGTGTCCGCCTCAATATGATTGTTTTAGTCAACCGAGGGTCAGTGGTCGTGGTGGTGGGCTAGTGAGCATGTATAGGAAATATTTAAAATGTCATCAAGTACGCTGTGATGAATTTAACTCCTTTGAAGTTCTCACTCTTAAACTTGGAGGGCTGCAACCTATCGTATTTGTTATAATTTATCGCCCCCCAAAACCACCTGGAGGATTTTTATCAGAACTTCCTGAATTTTTATCTACTCTGGTTTTAAATTATGACAGAATTGTTCTTTGTGGCGATTTTAATATTCATGTTGATGACCCCACCAATGTTAATGC
>NC_060170.1:13588611-13658611 GCF_021292245.1 Micropterus dolomieu
GCAGCGTGGCATGGAGTCGATCAGTCTGTGGCACTGCTCAGGTGTTATGAGAGCCCAGGTTGCTCTGATAGTGGCCTTCAGCTCTTCTGCATTGTTGGGCCTGGCGTATCGCATCTTCCTCTTCACAATACCCCATAGATTTTCTATAGGGTTAAAGTCAGGCGAGTTTGCTGGCCAATTAAGAACAGGGATACCATGGTCCTTAAACCAGGTACTGGTAGCTTTTGCACTGTGTGCAGGTGCCAAATCCTGTTGGAAAATGAAATCTCCATAAAGTTGGTCAGCAGCAGGAAGCATGAAGTGCTCTAAAACTTCCTGGTAGACGGCTGCGTTGACCTTGGACCTCAGAAAACACAGTGGACCAACACCAGCAGATGACATGGCACCCCAAACCATCACTGACTGTGGAAACTTTACACTGGACTTCAAGCAACATGGATTCTGTGCCTCTCCTCTCTTCCTCCAGATTCTGGGACCTTGATTTCCAAAGGAAATGCAAAATTTACTTTTATCAGAGAAGATAACTTTGGACCACTCAGCAGCAGTCCAGTCCTTTTTGTCTTTAGCCCAGGCGAGACGCTTCTGACGTCTTGTTCAAGAGTGGCTTGACACAAGGAATGCGACAGCTGAAACCCATGTCTTGCATACGTCTGTGCGTGGTGGTCCTTGAAGCACTGACTCCAGCTGCAGTCCACTCTTTGTGAATCTCCCCCACATTTTTGAATTGGTTTTGTTTCACAATCCTCTCCAGGGTGCGGTTATCCCTATTGCTTGTACACTTTTTTCTACCACATCTTTTCCTTCCTTTCGCCTCTCTATTAATGTGCTTGGACACAGAGCTCTGTGAACAGCCAGCCTCTTTAGCAATGACCTTTTGTGTCTTGCCCTCCTTGTGCAAGGTGTCAGTGGTCGTCTTTTGGACAGCTGTCAAGTCAGCAGTCTTCCCCATGATTGTGTAGCCTACAGAACTAGACTGAGAGACCATTTAAAGGCCTTTGCAGGTGTTTTGAGTTAATTAGCTGATTAGAGTGTGGCACCAGGTGTCTTTAATATTGAACCTTTTCACAATATTCTAATTTAGTTGTCAGTTATAATCATCAAAATTTAAAGGAATGAACACTTGAAATATATCAGTCTGTGTGGAATGAATGTATACATTATACAATTTTCACTTTTTGAATGGTATTACTGAAATAAATCAACTTTTTGATGATATTCTAATTATATGACCAGCACCTGTGTATGCATTACTCCAAAATCTCATATACCCCATGAAATAAGTGACAGAACAGAAACGGTGAGAAAACTATAAATCGCTATGACGTTAGAAGATGCAGATACAGTGGATATTTTACTAGCACCGATCAGGTAAAGCAACACTGAACACATCTTTTAGACAGGGACGAGCGGCTCAGCTGTAAAGGAAAGAGGATTTATAAAACAAAACGAGTGTCGTTGTGAAACAGCACACGGAGCTATTATCCTTTTATCTCTGGAAGCAGCTTCATACAACAGCTGCAGCAGTCTCTATACACTGTTTCGACCTGACCTTTCTTTTCTCCGTGAAATGGAGGAATTTAGAAAGTTGTGTGGCGCTGTGTCAGGCCCCCAGCTGTTGACCATGAATTATGCGTAAAATTCATCCAGCCACAGGGTCCGATCACGAACGGTTCACAGCGCACCGGTAGTAGTCCTACTACACAACCCATTGTAGGTACCGGTGAGGGAGTGGGTCACTGGGGCGTACAGGGCCAGGGACAGGAGATAGAAAGTCGAGTCGCAAGTCTTCTTTGATTTTGTCAAGTCGATTCTAAAGTCATCATTTTTGTGACTCCAGTCTGACGCGAGTCCACACCTCTGATATAGATATTCTACAAACGTGCATGTTGTTTTTATGCTCTGATAATGCTAATCCAACACATCTTTGTAGTAGCTGTTGGGGAAATTGTATATTGCTGGTGAGGGATTAAACAAATAATTGTGTAACAACCAACCATTGTCTTTGAAGGATTTATTAACAAAAGAGAATAAACAGAGAAGTACTACAACACATATACAGCTGGTCCAGAGACCTGCTGCCTAGGGCAGCTTCGGGAATCTGGCCCAGAGCAAAGGGATGCATATTTACACAGTCTAGGTTTCTATGTTTTGGAACAACAAGTAAGGAAAACACTAAAACAATCTCACAGCTCTGACCTAAACCATACTAAATGTGGACAGACTAACATAAGGAGTATAGAACAAGGAAAAGTTAAGAATAGAAGCAATGTATATATGACATATCAATAATAATAATAAGAACATGCTTAAAAGATTAAATGTAAGAGGAAACAATTTTCTGCCATAACAATAATGTCCATGTTGATTCCATTCCGACTTAAGAGCACATGAACACACAGTCAGAAGAACAACTTGAAATGGGACCATCCGAGGAGTATGTGAATGCACCGTAAGCCGCTGGTTGCAATTCACAACCCTCACCACTAGATGCCATTAAAACTTACACACTGAACCTTCTAGTCTTGCTACGAATTTGTCCCAGTGGCCAACTGCGGTACTGCAATGAAATAAAACCCCTAAAATAATTTTCTCATACACTTCATTTAGAAAGGAGACGTATGTAAAACTGTTGACAGTACACCTCATACTGCAAACAAGCTAAATTATTAAACCTTGTATTATGAATCGATCCTAAAAAAGCTATTTTTATGTGCTGTGACGGCTTAACAATAAAGAATTGATGACTACGCAGGACTGAGCAGGCAAGGCCAGGCAGCAAAATGCACCTGTGCAGTAGGCTGCATAATGCCGGAAGCAAGCATAGGATTTTGCTGAGCAGCTTTCAGTTAAATGAACAGAATCCAGTATCTAGTTCTCCCAATACTTAACTTGGGTGGCGATGGAGCAGTGGTTGAGACACATGACATTATTGTGAGAGACCCAGATTCAATTCCCACTGTGACACATCCATCAATGTGTCCCTGAGCAAGACCCTTAACCCCTAGGTGCTCCAGAGGCACGCGACCTCTGACATATATAGCAATTCTAAGTTGCTTTGGATAAAAGTGTCAAATGTAAATTGATATTCACAGTGTAAACATAACTAGACATGGTGAATCCAGAGGAAGTTACTATCTGGTTTATGATAAGATTATGGAAGAAAAAGCGTCAGCGACAAGCTCTACGCTTGTCCTCAGAACTTTATGCCATAGTTGTTGTTGAGTTTGCTGCTGTCTTTACCTCACATACTGATACACTACCCCCAGTGTTCATGTACTTAATTGCAACTTGTAGGAATGCAGTGTTAACTTCTGAGGATGTGCTCAACCAATACTCAAATGAACACAGGATATGCAGGGGTGCCTATCATACCCATGCATAACTCATAATTAAAAGCTGTGTATCAGAACTTTCACTCTAGAAGTCCATGATCAAACAAACATCAGCCCTGCATAAAAAAATTGCAGCCCCTTCATTCATTTTAATTCCGTTGATGCAGCTTTGGTGCCAACGCAGAGGGCTCCAGTAAAAAACAAAAAATGTCCAACAAAAAATGTGAATGTACCTCAACTTCTGCCAGACAGCACATCCAGCAAGGATCTGCGTTTGTCAAATACATGCAAGCGCACATTCCTGGTAAATTTTTAAAATTTGTTATGTGAACGCTGATTTCTACTGTTTACCTCTCAACTGAATATGAATGCCGCTATGATAACTCTCTGGAGTTGAAAAATCCATCCTTAAAACCTCTGCCCCATGAATTTGAGTTTGAGAAGCCTTCAAAACTTATAGATCTGCTCCTCAAACTGGACTTACTGGATCACCTCACCAGTATCTGAAGAAACCTGCCGCCACCTATAAAGCCCCTTGCATTTTTTTAATGCTCAACGCCCACTTTTCATTTAAATCTCATCCTTTCATTCTCCCCTTCCACACCTCTACCACTTCTACCTCTCGTCTGCAGTGTTTGTGTATTTGTTCGTCTTGCTCTGCAGCTCCCTCTCTATCCGCTAATCTCTAGTTTAAATAAGAGCAACGGGCATGCCCAGTGCACATACACACTCACACACATGTACATACACATAGACACATCAATTTACACCTAGACACACACACACACAGACATGCAAGCAAGCGTGACGTACAAACACACGCAACGGCGCAGAAGTGAGTAAGACCCAAATTCAAATAAGTGTAGGCATGCAAGTAAGTGCACACATTGAATAAATTCACACGCACAAACACAGCCACACAAGTCAAATTGCAAACAGCTTCCTGTACCTCTCAGGTAAGTCCTGCCAGTTCTGGATTTTGACCACTTGAGGGTAGTAGAGGGCTTTGGCTCAGCGATGTATTGATCCGCACACACACACACACACACACGCACACACACACACACACACACACACACACACACACGCGCACTAACACACACATTTTGTTCCTCTATCCCCGTGGGGACGTCTCATTGACATAATGCATTCCCTAGTCCCTTATCCTAACTTTAACCATCACAACTACATGCCTAATCTTAACCCTATCATAACCCAACCTAATCCCCTAAAACTAAAGTCTTTAACTTGAAAAAGCAGCCTCTACTCTCTATTGACTCTCTATACCCCCATTGGTTAGTGTGCATTCAGGGTAAAGTCCCCACTGGTATATAAAAACAGGAAACACACACACGCACACACACACACACACGTACATATGTACGTGAACACAGTACGCAGGAGTGATACTGGGAAGTAACAATATTGTACAGTCAATTCCCAGAGCAGGGGCACTCACACTGTGTGACCAATCACAAGCCTTTTATGCACTCAGGCTACTGTAAATGTATATGAAAGGCATTGGCATTGTCTGAGTGTGAAATTTAGTCTCTGAGTGAAAACATGATGTGAAGTGAAGGGATGTGGATTTTTTATTTAGTTCAGCAGTCGCTTGTTCAACTCCGGGTGCGGGGAGGCTGGCTTTACAGAGGCCTTCCATAACCAAAACAGGTCAATTTTTTTAAAGATTATTTCACGGTACTGGGGTTTACTTTTCAATAGCATATAGCACAGGGTGACAGGAATGAGAATGGTAGGAAACATGCAGGAGGTGGTGAGCGTTGCTCTCAGCCTTGTGACACTGAAAGTATACTTTATGCACAGAGACCTGCACACACAAACACACACACACACACACACACACACACACACACACACACACACACACACACACACATACACACACACACACACACAGACTTTAAACTCTTGATCAAGACAGAACGCTCCATTCCTTCCCTGCCGCTTTATCCTACAGCAAACACAGCAGAAAACGGAGTGCTTGATTTACTTTAATCTCACCAGTAATGTCTCTGTGTTGGCGGCTGTTCCAGTCTGTTAAATCAAGTGCCCCTGCACTACTTCAAATATTTGAAGTTGAAGTGACATTGTTAACACAGACAGATTTTGGCTTTTGAGAGAAGGCAATAAATGGAACACCCATTCCAGATATACATCTGTTTCTCTGTTGAACTTTTGGAGCTCAGCCAGCCAGTTACCAGATCGCTCTTTAAAAAGCAGTGACGTAGTTCAGGAAACAAGCACTCGCGCATGGAAATTTCCTAAGTGATGGCATGTTTTAAGCATACAACTGACTCTTCCTTTCAATCCACCAATTGCCGCTCTTTTCTCTGTTTCAGTCCCATGAGAGCCCACAAATTGCAATTGCAGGAAAACCACACATTAATACATCTGATTTTATTATTCATCACGGCAGTAATCTTTTAGCATCCAATCAGAAAACACATCACAGCCTTTCCTGTTTTAATAATTGCCTTGCTTGGACAATAAAACAAACACGACAACGCTGCATACAGAATCAATGTAAATTCCAACTGGCCAGCAGGGACCTGCTACACACCAGAAATGAGAAATTGTAATGAAGCTACAGTAATAGACACCTACAGCATGTAATTCTACCAGGGTTTTTTTTTTCTTTAAAGCTCAGCCGTAGGAAAATCGTATTAGGTAGAGCTTATAGGACATGTAAATAGTAAGTGTACAAGCTGCAGGTTGTTCAAAAAAATCAAAACAAGCACAAAAGTTTAACATTATGATGTCATGGCACTAAAATAAAAAGAATGTGAAGTCAAATTTAAAAAACATTCCCATGACTCTTCAGCGTTGCAACTTCTATAAAAAATGCAGCTATGAGTTCCTCCATAATGTCAGATTTGCTGACATTGTTGACACTTTTAACACCTCTTTGAAGTCCCAGCTGTTCAGACAGGCTGTTAATCCTCAAAAGGCTCAAAACACTTACTCCCTATATACTGGAAATGTTGGATTAACTAGTTATTGGGTTATGAGAAGATGGTACTACTTGAAAAATGTTTTAAAACATTTTTACATATTTTATTTAAAACATATTAACATTTTTACATATTTTATTTAACACATATTAATATATAATATATTATATAATATTCTCCCAATCATTCCTGAAGTTCAACTGATGGACAAAACATCAGCCCTCTTTCTTTTGTTCTTTCTTTTTTTTGACCATCTATCCAGACTTCCATCACTATCTGTATTTCCTCTCTCTCCGTGAGGTGTCTGCATGCTAAGGGCCCCTTGTGCTGAAGTGCTAATGGACATAGGTGTGATTAACACCACACCACATGGTCTGATAGCGCTAGCCACACTGCTAACCACTTTGTTTTGTGTGTGTGTGTGTGTGAATGAAACAGAAAGAAAGCAGGAGAGAGTGACAGAGTGTGACAGAATGTGTGTGTGTGTGTGTGTGTGTGTGTGTGTGTGTGTGTGTTGCCCAAGCTGTCACCCAGCCTCCAGACATCTCAAAACTGACTCTGCTGAGAGAAGTCCTTGACCTGGAGCGCTTAATTCATCCAATAACCTTGTAATGTTAAAGATCCTCTGTTCACTTATCTTTTTAATGCATTGTTTTATTTTGATACATTATCTCTGTAATTAATTTCAATCGAGGTGCAAAGAAAAACTAATTAAAATTGCACCATGACAACAGGCAAACTCCATCCACTGATGAATCTTCTATATGTTTCACTTTTGTGCCTCTAGATGAACAGCTTGACTATCTTTTGACGTACAGCACTCTGAAATCTTTCTATCAACTTGTTATTTGCTTGTGTGTCCGGGTCCATGGTTCCCTATTCTTAAATTTCCATACAGTGGGAACACCTGTGCTTAAATTGCGTAGTTATTTTATGTTATTAGTTTATTTGACAGGGACAGTGCTCATTGTTAAATACAAAACCTTGCATCAGCCCAAGTTGGACTAGACATTGTCCCATTCTAAGGTACCCCACAAATAGAATAAACCGACATATCTCATATAATTAATATACACAACATAATAAATATGCACAAATTACAGTACAGTGGTACCTTACAAAAAAAAGCTGCACAAAACATCAAATCTTCAACTCTCAAAATGATATCACCTACAGCATACATGCTCTGTTTTTATAATTTTTTTGTACACCTAAATGAAACCACAGACTATGTTACTTGAGACTAACTAGATGGATTACACCGATGATTACACTGCACCAGAATACATTTTAAAAGTTACCTCCTCAACCCAGATCACATCAATCTAACACGCCCAAGGCTCCAAACTCATTAAGCCCTGGGAAAGTTCTCTCATCGAAGCAGAAAGACATGCGGAGAAGACATAAAACAGTCGGGTAAACACAACTTTGAATCTCTCTCACTGCATAACTAACTGTCAGATGCTCTCCATCATCATAACTGCTTACTAATTCACCCAATTTTTTTCTACTCCCTGTAGCAATGTGTATCTCGCGAGTGATTAGTTCATTTGCAACTAATCTCTTTCTCGAATAGGGTCATTAGGAGTATTGTGAGTGATGTCATGTTACTCGTGCGCCACTAGATGCCGGGATGTGGTGAATTGCTGCTCGAATTTGGACATTAAGTTGCTTTTGATGACTAAGACTGCTGAAGAGGCACTGATTCGTTTGTCTCTCATTTACTGGTCTTAGAAGTTGAATATCTGATCCAATCATGCGCAAAGCCACTGGATAAAGTGAATAAATAAAGTTACATTCTCACAACTCCTTAAAAGTGATTTTAAAAAAGAAAATAATCTTTCCATTGCTACAATTAATATTTTTCTTGCAGTCAGTTCTAACTGTGATGTGTTGGGAAAAAAAAGGGGGGGGGAGGGATCTTTTCTGTCTATCCACCAATCATAGAGTTAATGTTCCGCGTCCTGGCAACAGGGATCCAATCACAGCACACAATCATTCAGTCACTGAACTGCAACACTGTGGTGACAGGTAGGAAAGAGATGCACACACTTAGACACACTCGCAAAAACGGGAACACACACTACAAGTGTAATCTGAGCTTCAGTTGGTATGAGAGAGACCACAGTTGATAAACAGTTTATCATTAAACTATTTTCATTCAATTACACGTTGCATATTCCCAAATCTGTGATCTACTGACATTAACAGTTGAAGTCCAAGTTTGTTTTTGTTGATGTATGTTGGAGATTTTAGTGATGGTTTGGTTCAAAACAGAATTTTTGTTTATAAATGTGTCCATATTTCACATTCTGGCGAAGAAGCTGACATCTCATGTACTTGAATTATTTTCGAGTTGTGTGACGCATTCAGTTTCAAGACTTCTGAGAAAAAATGTAAAATGAAGTCTGAACAAACTCATTTGAGAGACCATTAGTGAAGTCCTGTAAAGTCTGTTGGAGATGAGGAGGGTTGATCCTTACCTTCAGTTTAGTCTCTACCTCAATAGAAGGAAATATCTTTAACATTAATGTGTTGTTCTGATCAAGTTGTTTTGATCAAAGTGATTTCATCAACTTTTGGGTTTGTTGAAGTCTGTCCTTCTAGTGTGTTTCTAGTTTACTTTTTCTCTAGCATGAGTGCCTTTACAGAAACAAATCTCAGTCACAAATTTGCACACATTGCCGTATTTGATTTGAACAAACAAATTGGATTTGTTTGGAGTGTACTGCCAACCTTACTGTTTCATGATGTAATTTCTCTTTCTGTCTTTTGTTTCTACTCTCTCCCATCTTCTCTTCCTCCTAATGAGCTGAAATGAGCATTGTTTTAATTCTTCACTTGTTGCAGGATGAGGCTTATTTGACTCATAACCAGAAACTGGCAGTTTCTTGTCAAATCTTCAATAAAGCTAAATTCTCATATGCTACTTTTTCATCTCATGAAAAAGCCCATGGTGCATGCAAAAGCACATACTTGAGCGCGTGCCTGAACGTGCGATACACCTTAGGTTCCCGATTTTGGGGTTTGAAAATAGGGTCACCCTATATTAATATCATCAAGACATAAAGGTCAAAATAATTATTAATTAATTAACTGTAAATACACTAAATGGGAGGGATGTTCAACAAATGTACTATATACGCAGTTCACGATACATGTATCATACTTGAAAATGATGCAGAGGGAGCGAGAGAGAGGAAGGAAGAGGAGTTAAGATGCTATCAAAATGCATGAGCCTTCGAGACTGATGGTGCTCTGCAATCTGACAGTCACACAGCAATCGCTGTAATCACACACTTGAGTAAGGGAGACCAGAGTGTGTTTGTTGTGTATGTGTGGCTGTTCAGGAGTTGTGTACATTCATTTGTGTGAGGGTGAGAATTTGTTTTCATCTCCCAGCTAGAAGGCTTGTTCCCATTCAGTGGTTTGTCATTATGTCAACACATACCACATACATGCATGTCCAAATCAGTGCTGAAGTCACAACACTGATCTGATCATCTGCTGCCTCTCCTCCTCCTGTCCCTTTTCTTTACACAGATATACTGTAGTATCCCCTTTCTCTCTCTCTTTCTCTCTCTGTCACACACACACACACACACACACACACACACATTTAATATGTGTAATTCAGCGTCTGTATGAAATGCCTTTTTAATACGTGGTATAAATGCATTTTGGTTAGGTTTAGGCAATGTTTAGGTCAAAGTACAGGTCAGACAAAATTATAATTACAAGATAAGTAGTGAATACAAATACTCGTATGTGGCAAGAATTAACCTGTGGAATGAATCTGTTCGTTTGAGTGATTCTTGCATGAGGCCCATTGCCTCATTAATGCAATGTTTCTCAAAATTCAAACCACATTTCCCATGAGACATGTGGGTTCTGGTCAAATACATGATGGTGCAATTTGATTCTCAGCCCATTACTTTGAGGCTTTGTTTTCCACTTTATGTTCCTAAGTATCTCTCTCTCTCTCTCTCTCTCTCTCTCAATTCAATTCAATTCATTTGAAATTCAAATTTGCGTCATTGGCATTAATTTTAAAGTAATAAAACGGTAAACAGGTGTGTGTGTGTGTGTGTTTAGATAAAAATAGATAAATAAAAAAAGTTAAAATTAATTAAATAAAATAAAAAAGTAAACGTGTGTGTTTAATTAGCTGTATGAATTCAGTTCATACAGCTAATCTAATCTGTTTCTCTCTCTAAAATGCTTAACATAAACAAGTCTTAGACAGGAATGGACGGATTGGTGTGGTGGTGGTGTGTGTATGTGTTTGTTGGTTACAACCGTCAGGCAGGACAGGACAATTATTTATTGTTGGTCTGTCTGTTTGTCAACAGGGACATCAAATTGCTTCTCAGTTAATGTTACAATTAACTTTGTTTTTTACAGGCAAGTTTACAGATTGTTTGGCATTTCTTCACTGCCAGTACTTACCAGTGCCAGTACTTAAACTGGGAAGCACTAATATATACGCACTATAATAGTATGAGTATATAAATAAAATTGAATTGAAAACTGAATTGAATTGAACTTTGTAAACATATGTTATCCTGGGGCACTTGTGACAAAGGAAATGATTAAATGTTTGAATTGATATGACATTAATGCACATTTCAACTATAACTACTGGGATAACTACTGGGATAAAAAGTCAATGCGTTTGAGGAGGCCCAGGCTTGACATCCCAGTGGAATTGTCCCCTATTGGACCCTTCCCCAAAATCCCAATGAAGACCAAGCTAAAGATAATTTAATGTTGTTTGTTGTGTTGTCTGTGTTTACAAAACTACAGTAAAATAACCAGGGAATAGTGTGTGACCTACCCATTATAGTTAGATAGTAATAACAGGTAGGTAGTAATAATTAATGCTGCTCTACTGTTGTTGCTGACAGACTGTTAGGATGCATCTATCCCTCCGTCCATTGTTTGTTTCATTTCCCCTGTAGTGAATTAGCTGTCAGAGGACCATTACACCGGAAATATGTGATGAATTCACTGAGCTGAACTTAGTGGTCTACCGCACATTAATATAGGATGAATCGCTTGGCATGTGTGTTTGAGTGTTTGTGTGTTGTATGTGTGATGCTGCAACATCGCAGTTATGAATGTGTAAGCACATTCATATGGTGTATTTTTCAGTTTGGTGAGTGTGCCATACTAATTTGTATCTTGATGTGTGTGTACATGTGTTTGCCACTAGTTAATTAAGAAAATGCTCAACGCCTGACTCAGTTGCATCTCAAGGCCACAAGCACCTCATCACTCCGGGAGATGAAGGCGGAGAGAAGAGGTGGCATGACGAGATTATCATTTTTTCTCTCATTATTTCTATTCTACTCCTAACTTCCTTGGCTCCCCCTTTTTATTTGTCCTCACCTCACTGTCTGTTGGACTCACTGAACTCACTTTTTCCTCTTTTTTATTTTCTCTCTCTCTCGCTTTGTAATTGCTACTTTTAAAACATCTCTAACAGGCTCTTCTCAGGTGTGGGGAAATTTTCTTAGTGGGCTTAACAGGTGAGGTAGGGGTCATGTACAGGTCACACTCGGGGTCACTAGCAGGGCCAGAAGTAGACTGATCCTTAGACACAGCTCTTTGCCTCTCTCTCTCTCCCTGACCGGGTGACGACAGCAGGGCTGATGGAGACAATGTGTTTGAAGTCTCGTATGTTTACAGATTCACTGTCTCTGCATAGAATGCAATACATGAGATCCCAGCGTGCCATAGGTAATGCCTTTGAGTCTAACATCCAGCAGACTGGCTGTTTAAATTTAGGCCAGTTAATTATGATCTTGTATGGAAAGACTACAACCACTATAGGTTGGGTAGCGATACATATTGTGGACTAAGGGGCTTTCTTCAGATTTTGGGGTTGGCTATGCATTGTGTTCACACTCTCTATGCTGATGCTATGATCTCCTCGAGCTTTATTAAACATGCTGTGTAAGACATCCTGAGTTTCTGAAACCTTCTTCAATGAGAATGACACCTGGTTCACATTAATTTTCACAATATCAGGCACGTGTTGAAACCCTTGGATCTTTTTAGATGCACACTTAATAACAAATTTCCTCAAAGTCTTGAGGTGTCTCCATTTTACTGGAATTTGTCTAAAGAGTGTCTCAAAGTGAAGCGACGCTCCCTGCTGCGCCTGGTAATTACACTCTGGTGACTTGGCAGCAGCACAGCCACTGAGCGACAACTGCCTCATTTAAATTACAGCTTATATGAAATCATTTCATCGCTGTAGTAGCAGAACAAATGTGAAAAAAATTACACCAAGGGAACTAAGAACCAAGGAATTCATTAGCTTGGGGATACTTGAAAGTAAACAAAAAAAGTGGTACCTGAAATACACGAATAGACCATCATAAATACTCCTCCAACTCTTCACATATAATTCTGTAGATGCTTATTGTATGAGCAACAATGAGTTGAAGATAGATTTATACTTGATTCTGCTAAACCTAATGACATAGTGTTTCATAGTTCAGCACAGGTATTCTCCACTGATGGCATCGGTGCCCATACTACGTCATGTTTAGTCGTCTCATTCAGAGAGCTGCTGTGCTGAGGTAACAGACCTCCATGCTGACTGACTCCCCTCTATATCTCTCCCCAGGTTTCACCTTCGGTTGGGTTTGGCTTGGTTTGGTTTATTCTGGTTTAAATAAACATATTTAGTTAAATGTTTGCCATGGTGTGTCTCCCTTTTGTTGTTGTAACTTGCGCCAGGTCATAATATATTTTAACTATCAACAATCTCCAGGGAACAAAGTGCTACGTTCTTGTGACATTCAGAAGTCATAGGGCGTTGGTCGGGGTTGATGGCAGACACACAAAGCTGAGGACTTTGAGAAAGAAGACCACGGTTGGCATCCTGAGTCCTGCTTGTGGCAATGTTTAGGCAACAAAAGCACTTTGGTTGAAGGTAAATTATTATTTCAGTTAAATGTTAAAATGTAAACAGGTGCATGCATGCTTGCTTGAAGTATCTGTCAACTATTTAAATATTTAACAAATACTAAATTTTTTTCACTAACCTTAATCAAGGCCCATGAGTGACTAAACATGACCATAGAAAAACCTTATTTATGCTTTGGTTGGTATGAGCAGTCGTATGAAAATACATGAAATTTGTAGTCAATTAACATTTTGTACGTTATGATTTGTAGATAAGTTCATTAAAAACAAAATATATATTGCTGTTGCATATTCATAAAACATTATACCTGTCATGGCAAAAGCTGTGTATCTAGTATGATATCGTTAAAAAAATGAAGGATATTACTAAAATATGTCAGTTCAGTATATAATGCTACATTATTCACTATTTAAAAATGGTATTAAAATGCTATCGTTATTCTGGTTTAATGTATTACTTTCTTAACTTTTTTTTATGTTACAACTACTTATTTTTTTTCTAAAATTTAAGACTAATTTAAGGTGGCATCATATTTTTGTGGCAATTTAGAATGAGCCTTTTATAAAGTGATTGTGAAAACGGGGCCGCAACTATTGAAAGACTGTCTGAATATTAGTCTTTTAAATGAATGGCTGGTGTGTGTTTGTGTATGTGTGTGTGTTTTTCTACAGACATTGCATTGTCAAAAGCAGAAGAAACTCGTGAGTAGCTGACGTTGGTTAGAAAAGGGTGGCTGGATAAAAGTGATGAGGCCTTTTGTACAAAATCTGCTTCCTTAAAGTACAACAGAAGCAGCATCTCATTCTGTCCTCACTGCATTTAGATTGCCTAATTTGCACATGAAATGAAGTAGCATCTTATCCCTGTTTAAGTAATGTGTATGTTGCACTGATAAGTGACTTTAGACTGCACCATGTTGAACTATTACCTGCTGATGATTGTATATGGCTTATACGTAAGTGTTTTTTATTGTGTACTTTGTTAGTGTGTTTTTATGTTTTGTTCTTCTTGCAGTACTTTGAATGCAAATTTTCCCTTCAGGACAAGATTTTTGACTGATGGAAAAAAATATTTGAACAACTTGATCCAACTCCCCTCATCCAATGCAGTTAAACCCAACACTGAAGTATTTATTATAGCTATAATATAAGGACTCAACAAAAACAAATAGATTTGTAAAGTAACTGTGTATAAAATAAAACAATCAGAAATCCCCTTTTCCCCCCTCTCCTGTTCTCTCGTCCTATTCGTCTACAACACTGACCTTCCTTTTTGGTGTATCCATGGTAACTAATCAAGCAGGCGATCCAGCTCCCACACCTCTTCAAAAGCTGGCGACTCTTGACAGTAATTGGCAGCATATGTATGTAAATGTTAATGTTTTACATTAAGACCAAACTTAATGGGCAAAAAGATAGGAGATGGTACATCTTAAGAGCCCTGCCGGGTGAACCAGTGTCACCAGTAATTGAACCAGTGACCTTTTTAAGTGTTATCCTGAGAGGGTTGTTCTGTTGAAGCATGGTGACTCAGGGCTTGAGGCCAGTCAGACTCGCAGCGCTGTGACCAAAACAAAATCAATGTGGTGCTCTGGCAGTAGGGCAGATGACGTGGGTTACTTTGAAGGGCATCTGAGGGGCATTAAAAAGCAGCAAGGGGGCTGCAGCATGAAAGTGTCTCTGGATTGGACAGGTCGACCATCTTCACTTTCCTTTTTGTTAAACCAGATTGGAACACCAACCTACAGATTAATAATAGCTCACTATCTTTAAAATTCAACATTTAATACATGGTACAAAATAAACCTGTTATTTGTTTTTTTTTTTATCCTTCTGTATTAAAGAGGTGGTATTATGTTTTTTGGCTTACCCCCTCTCCGTTATTAAGTTATATATCTTTTTTGTGCATGTAACAGGTTTGCAAAGTGAAAAAGCCCAAAGTCTTTTTGGGAGTTCCCATCTCCCACAAAAAGCTCTGCTCTGAACTGCTTGAAAACAGCTTGTTTGTATTCCAGCCCTTCACTTCCTTTACTTGTGACGTCACAATGAAAACGCGTCATAAAGCTTGCCAAGCGGCTAGCGGGGTCAGGCACGCCCTCAAACCAAGCTAGTCTGAGCGGAGGCCCTTTGATTTTAGTTAAGCCTCTTTTCCACTGCACAGTACCAGCACGACTTGGCTCAACTCGCCTTTATTTGGTTTTCCATTGTAGAAATGTTGTACCTGTACCTGCTTCCAGGTACTTTTTTTCGGATATTTTCGGAGTTGAGGAGCTCCGCAAGTGGCTGCAGGGGAAGCCTGTGCCAACCCGCGGGAGGAGCGTGTGAGGCTGGCCAGCCGCCCGCTCACAGAACTACAGCAGAGGAAAACACAGCTGGAAGATGGACTTTTTCACTTTCTCAACATCAGAACAGCAAGAGGGCAAAAATGCAAATTAAGAAAAAACTACAAACAAAATGTATTTGCATAAAATAAACAAATTAATCTCAGTGGAAAAAAAAAGAAGGAAAATATTGACCTGCAGAATGTGTAATTTCACACACCGCCATGTAATTCATTCCACAGACCCCTCGGTGTGTTTCTCTATGGTTGCTCTCTGTGTGTGCATGACTATCACAGTGTGATTGTATTAGGGATCTAACGCACACACACGCACACACAGATTTTTAGAAGTAATGGTTATGTTCCAAACAAACTCCAAAACTACCATCATGTGCGTTTTCACACACTTCTAAACACAATCACATGCCAACACTTCTCTCCATGTTTCCTCATCAACCAAAGCGGTATCTTCTTATAATTTAAGAGCGAGCGCGCACACACACACACACACACACACACACACACACACACCCCTCCACTCTCTCTGCTTGACTTTCTCTCTCAGTGTGACAGTATTAGCAGTCTAGGTTTCCTGCCGCTAATGTTATGAGCGGTCTAGACCAACCCATATGCAACTCAACAGGCCTCTGAGAGGAGGCAGCCTCTTAAGCCCTCATACCTGTGGAGAGCCTCGTAGCCAAGGTATTCATGACCTGGCCTGTTCATGGCACTTAAAACGGTGAAGGGGGGAAAGATGAAAGAGGATGGTGGAAGTAGAAAAGAAAAGCCGACATTTACACAGGAACTGATAATCATGATGTTCACAGCGTTTTTAAGGCATTGTTTGGAAAACATCCCTGGACAAGAATGATTGGAGATAGGCCATGATTGGAGTCTTGTGCCTTTGTCAAAGGCTCTACACTCCCATGGTTCACCAACACATGTGTTTTCTCTTATTTTTCCTGATTACACTTTTCACAAGTCTGTGTGGGTGCGTTCAGAATGTGTGTTACAGCCATAGGGTTGTGTGTCTTGTTTTTGTTGTGCTGCTCGCTTGCTGTCTCCTGTGCTCCTCCAGGTACTGGCCTACCCCCTGCATTGCAGCTGCAGATTGGTGGCAACTGTCCATGATCACCTAATCAGTATCTGGAGTTTAAAAGGCACGGAGAGAGCTGCAATATATCATTTGACTGTCTGTGTGTTGATAGTGTGTGCCAGTGGGTTGTTCAGCAGCTTCTATGTTGTATATACTTTTGTTAGGTTAAGGACTGTGAATCATGTTAATCTCCCTGCTAGAGGGCTTCTTTCTCCTCATGTAATTACATTTTTCAGTGTTTTACTTCCTGCAACCCATGGACATTCAACACTGTGCTTCATGGGCACCTCTCTGATACTCTAGGTAGTTTTGGTTAACTTGTTTAATTTCTATTTAATCATTGTTATTTGACCTTACATAATTCCATCATAGCTCTGCCTGGCTTATTAGACTTCTGCTCAGCCTGAACAGAAGTCTAAAAATTCACACTTTGTACAGTTAAAGTGAGAACATGCTTTAACTTTAGAAAGTATAAATAATAAAAATCCTCCTCCTCTTTGAAATGAGAAGCTGCATTTGTGAGCAATAACACACAACTCAGTTCAATACACTCTCAGGTTTACCTACCTTACATGGACTTGTGTGTCCAGTAGCTGTTAGTTGACTTTAGATATTGTTCTGTAATGGATATTACAGAGTCAGTTTGCTGATTTCATGACGATTTTCTACTTGTGCTACTTTTACACTGTTTACACATGGCACAAGTCAAGTTTCCATCCAGATGTAGGACAAGTTTTAAATACATTGAGAAAACAAAAAAAACTTAATGCAAGTTTCCATTCACTAATGTTATGTGAATATTAGCAGTTGGTTTGCATCAAGATAAACAGTCAGTGGCACTAATTCACTATTTGGGTGACATTAAATCAAAGAGGGTGCACTGAAATGACGTAATTAAGAGTCACAGTAGAAAGCAATGTAGAAAACATGAGGGAATTATGGGATTTATATTTGTTTCATGTATTAGTTTGAGGAAGTTTACGATCTCCTCATTGCTTCACATTGATCTGATGTTGTCATCTGCCACTAAGTTTGTTTCCATTGTACTTTATCACATTTTGCTTTTATTGATGCACCAACTTTTACACCTTAAATAAGCTTAAAAATGTTCTGGCATTTCCACTCGTTTTTTTTTTTTATTAATGTGCAAATTGAAAGGGAGTATAAAAACAGGTTGATGGAAACACATTAACAGATAAACATTTTAAGGGTGGAATGAATGATGTACTTCTCTTTCTCTTATTAGTTGGCACACTCCTGTTTTTTTTGCATGGGTAAAGATTATAGGAAGATTAATACCTGGGTTTTGAATTGAAGTGTACATTAGGTTTAGTTAGCTCAGTTAATTTTCATTCTTTGACACACACAAAGCGTTCAGCCTGTCAAGCACAGGCGATACATTTACAACTATCATCTTAAATGGTGTACATGTCACATATTCCTTTTAAATTAAAATGCCCTTAAATCTTGGGAATGGGCAGACATTTTTAGGGACAACAGAATTGTGAATTTCTTGGTCCAAACTCAGCTGACAAAAATCCCACCTCAATGACAAATTGGCAACCTCTGATTCTTCCCTTTACTGTCTCTGTCAAGATCAGATAAAGACAAAAAATTTACTTTCAAGCTTACGTCACACAGTGAGCACCAATAAAAAGGAGAAATGTATTTTCTCAGGCTAACATGAAATGCACTGATTGTGCTATAAATTATGTGAGAGATGAGGACATCTCCATCATGCTCTCATAAAGCCCGATCGTAAAGTATTTCTGGCAGAATAAGCTTTGATGAAAATAAAATTTGCATTAAATTGCATTTGGAAAGGGAGATAAACCAATGACTCTCTGCTGTACGTGGAAAAGTGAAAAGGAAAGAAGAAAAATGACCTGGGCACAGCAGGAAATCAGTCTATCATCTCTGGTAATTGCCAAAGGATGAACCTGATTCTGTGAAAATCTGTGAAATGTACAGAACGAGTCAGTAAATGTGACTTGTTTAATTTTTCTAAACACATTTCATTAACACAGATGGTCTATATGCAAAATAAGTATTTTCTGGGAAGTTCTTTTAGGATGTCATCACTTTAATAATTGTCCATCTCTGCTTCACTTTCACGCCAGTAATCATTTTGTCACAGCAGATTCCAGGTTTTTCACATGATGAACATTTCATTTTAGAAATGAAAGACTACATTTCTTATTGAATGTCTGAAAAAAGAAACATCCAGTGCAGGGTTGTAGTTGAAATCTAATTTCCTCATGTTATAGACTGACTAATTAAGGAGAAGGCTAACCTACACATTTTATTTTTGCGATTTCATTCCATCATTTTTTTTCTACTGCTGTTTACAATGTCTGGAGTGCAAGGAGACACCAACAGGGGGCGAGCAATAGAAGGTCATTATACAGTGGTAAGCTTCCAGACAGAGCTGACTGACAGTATGA
Organism: Micropterus dolomieu; assembly: GCF_021292245.1. NCBI lineage: Eukaryota > Metazoa > Chordata > Actinopteri > Centrarchiformes > Centrarchidae > Micropterus > Micropterus dolomieu. Next base: position 13,607,715 of record NC_060170.1, read on the forward strand.
GGGAGAGGCTGGATAAATTAACATTTATGCTACAAAAACATCTGCAACCCTGACTAAAGTGTGGAGGGTTGAGGTCAGAGGTTGCCTCATACAGGTTGAAGCCAGAAAACCCGGACTTTCCCTCTTGTTTAATGTAGATGCTAGATGCCATAATGACTTTGAGAAATACATACAAATCCTGAAAACACACAAAATTGCTCAACACAATCTAAAGCAATACATTTAAACACATACAGTTCATTTTTAAACTACCAATTTTCAACAGCAAATCCGTTTACAGAGAAATGCAATGTCAACTGAATTATGTTTCTTTATCAACATAATGAGGAATGTGCCAAGTTGCAAAATGCTAAAACCGAACATATCTGCAAAATGTTGACTGACAACTTATTTCCTTTGTTTTGGCCACAATATCTGCACATAGCAACTAAAGCATTGCTTTTATGTTTTTGTTTAAGCACTCAAAAGTTAAGGTTAGAGAAAGACAAAATGTATTTACGTTAATAACATAAGACCAAAACCACAATTTTAACTCAAAGTACTTTAGTATTTCGGGGTGGTGATGGCGCATAGATAAGATGCTTGCCTTTGGTGTGGGAGACCTGGGTTCGATTCCCACTGTGAGACATCCACCATTGTGTCCCTGAGCAAGACACTTAACTTAGCTCTAGAGGTGTGCAACCTCTGACATGCATAGCAGTTGTAAGTGGCTTTGGATAAAAGCGTCAGGTAAATGTAATATATGTCAAAACCCTGCGCTGTACGACCAGTGTCTTTTTCAGACACTAGTTTCATTCCAGAGCTTTTGTGCTCCGCCTGAAATACTGTCAGACATAAAAACATAGCATGCTATGGGATAAGTCACTACCTGTTTCCTAAAATGATGACTTAAATTGGCGTTCTTTTTCTGTGAAATTTCAGAATTGCATGAGCTTGACTTCATATCATTTCACTTGTGAACAAGCATGTTTTTTCAGCTGTTTTTTTCTTAGGTTTTTCCTGGGGTGAGACTCAGTCCTCGACAGAGCCTCTGGTTGCAGTTTTACATAATGCTAAACTCTTTTGAAAAAAGATGATTCATAAATTGATTTCATTTATTTTAAAAAACAAAAGCTTGTGTAGACAAACAGCATTTCATAGACTGGAATAACAGTGGTCTGTTGCAGACATTGCTGTTCTGGAAGCTGGAACTTTGTGTGATTTGCTTTTTCAAGAGAAAAGGTTAGTCCTCTCTTGGCTCTCCTGGATCGTCTAGTACAGTAATAGCACTGGTCTTAAATCAGAATCAGTTTTATTCGCCAGGCAGGTGTACACATACGAGGAATTTGATTTTGGATTGTACATTGTCCATGATGTGTTTACTCATACAATAATAATACAATAACACAATAATAAAATCAGACAGATTTGTCACATGCCCCTCCACGTTTCCTCTTCTCTGTACGTATGTACACTTTATTTTCTTTACTCTGATATCCTTTTGCTCTCCTGAGTAATTCTCTCCATCTGTTCCACTCTGCCATTCTCTGTCTCTTACAGTATGTCGTCTTGACTGCTTCTCTCTCCATCTGCTGTATTCTGTCATCTATGAACATATCAATGCCATCTGGTGGATGCTCCAATCCAGAGTGATTCATGGTACTGTAGCACAAGAGCATTCAGTTTTAGCACGGGTAGGCCCAGCAGAGTTTCAAGGCTCTAATCCTGACACTGTTTGTTTATTTCTTTACTCACTGAGGTGCACTGATTATCGCTGTCACTATCTATTCATTAGTCTGTGGAAAAGAATACCATGCATACAGTTTTAAAAATACAATTCTTGTTTTTGACATTTTGAAAGAAACATCCAATTAACTTTTCACTTCCATTTCACATCAATAATTGTAGATGTTTCATTGTTCTGGGACTTGAAACCTCTGTGTGACATTTAGGAACTTTATTTAAAAGATCTCTCAGGGTGTTTTTCTCTAACTATGTATCAGAATTAAATGTGAATAAAGCTGCATATACATATATTCAGTCTACTAATAGTCTCTGAAACAAGCCTAAATACCTGGATTTGGATGCACCATGTCAATACATCACTAAGTTTGTGTTTAAAGTGTAAAGTCCTTAGGAACTATTTCAAAGTAGAGATTCACTGTGTCGTGTTACACCATTAAAAACTTTAAACAGCTGAAGTTGACATTTTTATAATAAAATGTTTCAAATGGAAATAAAGTGAGCCAGGTTCAGGTGTGGTGAAAGCGATTCTGAGACTGATGATGATGACTTACAAAGCATGGTTTAATGAGACTCGGCCGAGGAGATACAGTGCTAGCATACAACGTGTGAACACATGGAATGCCAACACCAAATCTGAAGGGTATATCCTAAGTCTCCAAAAGGTTATTGTTCACCCCACTATACATGTGTGAAGATTCTTTTGGACAGAGCGTGTCATTCAAGCCACTTGCTTTCTACATAGAGCCAGTCAGTGTGAAACAAAATAAAGACAATCTCAACTTTGGGTTACCTTACAAATGGATAACGTCATTTTCAAGGCAGCTGTGTCAGTCACTCGGCCAAGCAGGCAGAGAGGAGAGACAGAGCCTGACCTACTAATTTGGAGTCACAGGCTGTCACATTTGACTTACCTTAACTCAACAATTGGCTAAATCGTTCGTGTTTTCAACTAAATTTAGAGAAAACTGTGGGAATGTTTTTCACAAAGAGACAATGTAACACTGTGTCAAATATAACAATTTCAGGTCAAAACATTAGGCTTGTGCCACAATTTAAGTATTTGGGCGTATTGATTCTAATCTTTATTTTAAAGCACATATTGAGAAATTGTGCAATAGGGTAAAGTTTAGCTTAGCGAATTTTAGATATACACTTACTTTTAATGCTGCAAAATTATTCATGGATACCATGATTGTGTCACATCTTACATATTGTTTGACAAGTTGGGGCCAAACTAATAGCTCATCACTTTTTCTGGACCAGAAGCCTAATAGTTCACATCATTGTATTATCCTTAATAATCAAACTGTTGAGCTGGGAAGACGTAATCAAATACAAAAACATTTGTTTTGTCTACAAAATTTTGCATAATACTGATCCTGCTCCTTTTAACTCATTCATAATTCAACGTACTAATAGCAGTCAGACTACCAGAAGCACCACACGAGGTGATCTTCTAATCCCATTTAGGAAAAGTACATTTGGCCAATTATCATTTCTTGTTAAAGCAATACAAAACTGGAACTCACTGCCCACTACAATTAAAGACATACATACGTATTCCACCTTTACTATATACCTTAAAAACTGGCTGTCCGACAATTACAACTGTACACATTAATTTGATTGTTGTGATATGTATTTGATGTGACATGGTCATGGTACTGCAATTTGACTTCTGCTGCCTGCCTCAATGTTATGTCCTGTATATGCTTCAATGTGGCATTTGTGTGAATATTCTTTGTTTCGATTTGTACTGTTTTAATGCATGAATTGTTTTTTGTGTTTGTCTCAATTGTGTGTCACACACTTAGTATGTCTACTTTCTTCTGCTTAGTTTTGTTGTAAATATAATTGTAATGTATTTTACTGGATGTATGCCTATTGACAACTGGCCGGGGACAACAGTTGGAAATTAGCCGTAGAGGCTAAAGCTGCTCTTTTTATCAAAAGGGACCGTCCACGATATTATAATCAAATAAACTAAACTAAACAATTGACCTTAACATGATCTGGTGAAACCTGTGTCATAGAACCGCTAAATTTCTTTACAGTGACAATGAAAAAGGGGTCACATGTAGTGATGCACCGAGAGAGAATTATCACCTGAAACGCCTGCAGCTCCCCATTGTTGTGGTGGCAGCCCGACTGACGGTGAGTGTCCTGTTTTTTTTCTTTTCCTCATTCTGTTTTTTCCCTGCGTCTCCTCCCCTCTCCCTCTGCGTGTGCTCTCCCTCTCTCCGCTCTGGAGCCCGGCTGATGATCCACACCTGTGTCTCATCAACCTCCACCTCCACCCGCCACACCTGCCAGCCATCGGTCCTCCACTCCATCTCCACTTGATCGTCGTTGCTCCAGTCTTGGTGCCACCTCAACGTTCTAGCTCTCATATACCTCGTTCTCCGACCTCTTGTCTCCTGAAACTAACCTTGTCTGTTTTTTCTGTTTTCTCCGCCAGGTCCACTCACCTCCGTCATCCGATCAGTCAGCTGGGCTCACCTACCTGCCTTCTCCCCTCACCTCTGCGGCGCTCCCCCGGCTTCCCTCCACGCTCCTCGCCTGTCCACCAGCCTCCACATACCCTCTCGCCTCGTCTTCCTGCTCTCCCTCTGTCGCCTTGCCGGAACCTCTCCAGCCCCGCCAGCTCCAGCTGCGTTTGGGTCCATTCTGTCCGAAACCACAACAGAACGATCAAGCCATCATGGACCCAGCACGCTCTCTCCCCCCCCCCCTCCACCGACCCCACTCCGCTGGAAGTCATCCACGCTGTCGCCTCTCAGGGGGCGGTGTTCGACCATCACGCGGCCCGTCTCCAGGCGGTGTCGGACGCGAGGAGGTTCCTGACCCCTGTTCCGCGCAACCGCTGTCCCCATCTCGATCCCTGCCTCGCTCCCTCTCCACGGACTTTGCCCCGTGCCCCACTGCCGGCGCTTCCTTTTCCTGTGAGTCCCCAGTCTCGCACCCAGACGTTTTGGGCACGTGTGACGGCTTCCTGGTACAGTGCGCCCTGGTGTTTAAGAATCAACCAGTAAACTTCCAGTCCGATGAGGCCAAAATCTGTTATGTCGCTGGGCTGCTCCGTGACTGGGCCCTGGCATGGTACGCAGCGGCCCTCATCGACTCGGGCGCTGATGAGAACTTTTTAGATCTCGAAATCGCTCGTCAGCTCAAGGTCCCCCAGGTCCCTCTTGACGCTCCCCTTCATGCCACGGGCCTCGCACCCCATGATTACCCCTCGTCACGTCCGGCAACCACCACGAGTCTCTCGCTTTTCACCTGATCTTCTCCCCTGCCGCTCCTCTGGTCCTCGGTCTCCCCTGGCTAGCCACCCATAACCCTAACATTGACTGACTGGTCGTGGGGGAAGATCAGGAACTGGAGCTCCTTCTGTCATGCTTCCTGCCTCCTGTCTGCTCGAGCCCCCGGTAATCCTACCCGGCATGACCCGCCTTCCGTCCCTCCCGACCAATCCGGTGTCCCACACGTCTACCATGACCAGGCTCTGTCTCTATCCCCCCACCGCTCCTACGACTGCTCCATAGACCTCCTTCCGGACGCGCCCCTTCCTTCCAGTCACCTCTACAACCTGTTGTGTCCGGAGAGAGAGTCTATGGAGCAGTACATCAAAGCCTCACTGGCTGCTGGCATCATCCGCCCCTCTTCCTCTCCGTTAGGGGCCAGCTTCTTTTTCATTGCCAAAAAAGACCAGACCCTTCGCCCCTGCATCGATTACCGGGGGCTCAACACCATCACCATAAAAAATAAATACCCCCTCCCGCTCATGGATTCCGTCTTGGAGTCCCTCTCCTGGTCCACGATTTTTACCAAACTGGATCTAAGAAATGCTTACCATCTGGTGCGGATCCGGGAGGGATGGAAAACCACTTTCAACACCCCCCTTGGTCACTGAGTATTTAGTCACCAATGCCCCCGCAGTCTTCCAAGCGCTAATCAATGACGTCCTCCGAGATTTTCTCCACCGCTTCGTCTTCGTGTATCTCGATGACATCCTGATCTTCTCTTGCGACCCTGCCCAACACGTTGAGCATGTCCGTCTGGTTCTGCAGTGGCTACTGGAGAACAGACTCTTTGTCAAAGCCGAGAAGTGCGAGTTCAACACCCCCGTTCCTTGGTTTCATAATCGAGGGGGGGTGCCTCCGCGCCGACCTGTCAAGGATCCAAGCGGTCGCTGATTGGCCAACCCACACCTCCGTAAAACAGTTACAGCGCTTTCTTGGCTTTGCAAACTTCTACTGTCGATTTGTCCGCAACTTCAGCACCGTCGCCGGCCCCCTCACCCGTCTCACCTCCTCGGTTCCCTTAGCCTGGTCTCCAGAGGCCAGTGCTGTCAGGGTTTGGTATGGGTGAAGCAGGTAGTAAGTTGGAGGACCCAAATGCAGGACACGAAAGCCAGCAGGAACAGTTCAGAGGGGTTTTAATAAGCAAACAAAAGACGAGCACACTTACAAACAGAGTGGCTGATTGACTGAGTCCAAAAACAAAGGCTGTCCAACAGAAATCCAAAAGGGTGAAAACCAGAATCCAAAAATGAGCAGGGTAACAGGGAGACACGGCGAGTAAGGCTGAAGACACGAGAACAAACTGCAACACTGGGTGACAATAAACAATGACCCGACAAAGACAAGACAGAAACACAAGGTATATATACACAGGGACTAATGAGCAGGGCGGGAGCAACACAGGTGAAAGACATGAGGCTAACGAGGCACAGGTAGGGAGAGAGAGAGAGAGAGAGTGTAGGGGAAAACAGAGACAGACATGCAGAGTGTGACAAGTGCAGCCTTCTCCCACCTCAAAGCCCTGTTCACCTCCACCCCCGTCCTCACCAACCCCGACCCCTCCCTTCAGTTCGTGGTAGAGGTGGACGTGGGCGTTGGTGCCTGTCTTTCCCAGCGCTCCCCAGTGGACGGCAAACTCCACCCCTACGCCTTCTTTGTGCGCCGGCTGTCTCCCAGGGAGCAGAACTACACCGTGGGGGACCGGGAGCTGGCTATCAAACTGGCTCTGGAGGAATGGAGGCACTGGCTTGAGGGAGCAGAACACCCCTTCCTACACCCATGGCTTTTACAGAGCTTTTACAGTGAGGTTCAGCCTCATGATATCCGCACAAAAAAATATATTTTTTTTGCCTTCCACGACATGTTCGTTGATGTTGACCAATAGGAGCACAGAAAGCTCTTCCCTGCACAGCTGTAAAGAAGGTCACAGTTGTTTTATCTTGCTATTTTTAGGCTTTTCTGAAAAGCTCTCTTGAAGCTGTAGCTCTGTGTGTTTGTGTTGCGTTGACTTTACATTCTCTGCTGCGAATGGATGTACAGCACACAAAGAAGTAGTTCATTAATTGTTGTACAGTACCTGCCTAAAAGGAGGAATATATGTTTTAGAGTTAGTAGTATTCATGCAGTTTAAAATATCCAGTTATGCTAACCAAAGTCAAACCATTTGGTCATTTAGCCTTATGTTATTGGCATAATGTTATGTAAACAGCCTTTTTGACCGTATTCCATATTAACTTTGCTACTCTAATCTAAACGGGTCATATATTAGCAAGCTAACTTGTTTGTTGGCTAGCTTTGTCAGATAGCCAGCAGTCTTGTTTGCTGACTAGCTTTTTTTTCTCTTTGTAAGAACAAGTACTGTTTGTGTAGTGCAACCCAGGATTTAGTTTAGCAAAGATTAAATCTCCACTTAGTAAAAACTTAGTTATAACTAACTAAATTTGAATTTATGAACTGCTAGTGCAAACGGCTCTAGCTCTACAAACCCTAGAGAAAGACATGTAGCCGCCATTGTTAAACTTCCCTCACTGGATGCTTGCTGATGTACTGCTATGCTTTAATCCACAAAAAAATACTAATAATTTGACTTTAACTTTAAAACCTTAGAACTGTCAAGAAGTAATTTGTTGATTTAATCTTTCTCCTTGCAGTATCCAATTTAGCACTTCTGCATAAAATTCAACATAGACCTTTTGGCAGCAATTGTGTCAGATAGATGTGATAAATGCTTCAAGGTGGACTAAAATGGCCATCGCTGCACAGCTAAGCAGTTAAGTAATCTTACATATCTGCAAGCCCAGTATGTTCTTAACATTTTAATTAGACCACACATTAAATTACTGAGAAGTACAGCGTCTCCCATCCCTTTCTGACAGAGCAAGAACACAGAACTGCCCAGAAAATAACAGAATGGGAGCTGTGCTGAAATAAACATCAGACAAATCAGTCATCTTGCAGGTCTGTCTACAAGTCCAGCAAGTTTTAATGAATTAACTTTTTTAATTGGGCTATGTTTTGACAACCTCAGATCCCATCCGAGCTGATGCAGTTTTTACCCTTGCTCGTAGCTCTGGCACATCGATTGCCTTGTGTACATCTGAAAAGCTACGTAATCAGCCCACTCAATTAGATTCAGTTTTGTACAAAAGTTTTAATTAGCGCTGTTTTTCTTAATCTGTGTGCCTTTTGACAAAGTCATGAGAGAGATCGGGTGAGATAGAGAAGCTGATGATTTGGTCCTGCCCTCCTTGCTTCCTCTTCCTCCTCGTCTCGCATGTATTTCGATGAGTCATCATCATGTGACTGTGCCAGATTGTAATCAGCTCTCTGCACCTGCTGCTGGTTTCTACAGTGTTACTCTGACAAACACCAAAGATAATCAAGGTTGAAAGGTAGACGGTGCCTCACCTCGCCCAAAATAACGACGATAACAGTGCCCAGTCCCATGGTGCATTTGTGGCGATGACATGTAGTCCTAATTAATTATCAGTTTATTTGAAAGAGTGATAACAGCTCTCTGGCACCCTGTTGATTTGCTGCCTTTACTGCTTTACTTGAGCTTGCTCCACTATTTGCACGGTGATTAGTACAAATTCTACAGACTGCTGTAAATAAACACAGTGCTTGTAATTTTGGCTAATCATAGTGCTGAAGTTGGCAAATTGCTTAAATTCAGTGGTGAGAGGTAAGAGTTAGGGTAGAGTGTAAGTACATTTACTCAAGTACTGTACAGTTTTGAGGTACTTTCGAGTATTTTCATTTTATGCTACTTTAAATTCCACTCATAAAAAACATTGATTTGACAGCTGGAGATTTAGGATTACAACATAAATAAGCATATGATAACTTAATTTTTTTTTTTTTAACCTTTATTTATTCAGGGAAGTGTAACAGAGATGAAGCCTCTCTTTAGCGGGAATGCCCTGATCACATTTGCACAGTTACACATTCACACATGGAAGCTGCCCAGTACAACCATAGTCTGAACTGCTGGCCTCTGAGCAGCTCCACTGGAGCGGTTAGGATTAAGGGCCCTGCTCAAGGGCATCTCAGTGTTGGTAATGAGGGAGGGGCAAGCTGCTTTTTCCTTTTCACCACCCAGATTTATCCAGCTCGCTTTTCTAACCTTTAACTTGACCTTCACTTTTACACACTTTCGGACTTTCATGCTTGAAGGGTGTGGTAAAAAAACGGGCTTGTGCATGTACAACTTTTTATACCTTTATACTCCTGTTTTATTATTTTCTTCCTCTTTATTGAAAATCAGTCATACTGTAAGGGACTTCTCATGGAGGAGTACTGAATTACACAGATAATCATATAAACACTTGTGGATTTTCTATAACCCCATGATGTACTTACCCAATGCAAAGAAGCGTACAAATGTAAGAGATTTTCTTTTAGCACTTTAACTTTTGTACATGACTGTGTTACATCCTTCCACAGGTTAATGCACATCTGAATGAGGTCAGAGTAAAGTGAAACCAAACCGACTATTACTGTCCAAACTCCAAAAACAGTTATGAGCAAGAGCAATCAGAGTGAGTGAGCAGTGAACATTTTTAAAATAGTTTCTCTCTTTTTGATGATGATGAACAGGTCTTATCTCACAGGCTGCAAGTCCATTTCAATTCAACATCCAGCACAAAGAAAAACCTTCACCATACGGGGGGACAACTCTCATTCGGATCGAGAGGGGAGCAGTAATTGGAAAGCTTAATTGGAGAGATGGCATCTCGTTAATTGAATTAGCAGCAACAGAAAAAAAGAAACTACCAATTCATGACAATGTCATAGTGACATTGAAAGATTGAGAGGGAAAAAAAGGGAAGAGAAAGATGCATAAGGGTGATGGAGTTTGACAGATAAACGGTAATACATGGAGAAGAAAAGAGATGCAGACAGGCAGATATAAGTGTCAACAGCAGCTGAAGAGAGTAGGAGAGATGGACAAGACGACTCTTCAATGAGATAATTAGTTGTTTAAGAAGTGAGGGGAGCTAGAAATAAAGGTGGGAGGTGGTGAATGGGGAGAGGGATGAAAGGAGGAGGGACAGTGAAAGAAAAGGATGCACGGGCATAGAAGATACGTGTACAGGATATTCATGTCAGTCATGGCAGAACAATTTCAAGGTTAGAATGCATAAAAATGCACATAGGTGGGAGAAAAACACACAGGCAAACAAACACACATTACACATTCATGTACAGTATAAACTGTACACACACTTGGTGGAATTCAGCCCCTGCTTCTCAAGAGGGGAGACCCCAGGGAGGAAAGCTCATGGCTGATTACTGTTACAGCTAAGTGAACTGTGTCCTATTTCAGAGACATCAATGTTAATATGTGTTTGGTGCAAGAGTTTGTGTGTGACAGAGCACTAATTATTTTTGTTCCTCATATGAGCTCACTCTGACTGGCCTTTGTCTCAGTATATGCTTGTTGGAGTGGTCACACTGGTCTATTAGACAAACAGAAATTTTGAACAATAGATTTTGTCACCACAGTAGGCAGAGCAGAGTTAAAGTGTTCAAAAAATACTGGAAATGTCTTTGTCTTTATAGAGACAGAGAGAAAGGAGTGCGAGAGAGAGTTTTCACGTTAAAGTAATGTGGCTTTGGGCTGAAAACCTTTTTTTTAGTTTTCAGGCTTGGGCCTAAATTTCAAGCCCATGCAGGGCTTTAAGTATAAAACTAAGACTTATCCTCCAACACAGCACAGTACAGAAGATTAACTGATTAAGTTTAAAGTCTACAGCAACACCTGCTGAAAACTCCTTTCTGCACAAGCTTATTAACTTCTAGCATTAATGTAGAAGTGTACTCCGGGGTGTGTCATCACTGTTGGGTGTGGCTACAGGTGCAAATTGAATTACTTTAAATGAATAAATCCTTAAAATTGTTCCAGATTGGTGCGCCCCAGAGGTTAAGATGACGACCATGAAAAGCACAACATGTCCTCATACATAAAAGAGAAAAAGGGTTGTTTGTTAATGCCTCCCAAACAGACACATATGAACGTTTCCTGTACCAGTCCAGTGACAAGCATCATGTGACCATGTTATGTAAGTCATATGACGTTAAACATGTGGTATACATTAGCCATGTTTCCATCCAATTTTCATGCGAATTTTAATTCTCGGCAGGCATGCAGAACTCCGCACAACCGGGCAAGACGCTGACAGGAGAAACAGCTGATCAGTCGTGAGTTCGCTACATCAGAACTTATTTGGAAAAAGTGTTTCCATGTCCCATTTAGCGCATTAACTCTTTTTCGACAAAGGTAAAAACCACTTCAAGCAAGCGCAAAAACGTTTTTGCGAAATTAAGGACTTTTTTTTCCTGAATTTTACCGTTTCCATCAATCTTTTCTAATACGATACTTCAAAATGTGCATTAAAAACAAGACAGGACAACATCGTGGTTTGGGGTAAAGTAAGTATGTAAGCATGTCATGTGACGACATAGATCAGTAACATTATTCTAATTAACTTTTGTTTGGGTTTGATCCATCCACCTGCTTGTGTGGACTTTCTCGCTCCTATAATATGTCACCCAACTTCCTCCTTTCCTATTGTCATACCAGCATGTTCTCCTCTCAGGCATCATATTTACACACGTGGCAAGCCGACCGGAAACGCTAGTAGTGCTACTGGTCGCCAACTAACTAGCTAGCTAGTGAAGTTTGTGTTTAAGGCCTTGAAAGTCCCCTGAGGCAACTTATTCTAACCTTAACTGTCACAGAAGTTCTTGCCTAAATCTAAGTCAGTAAAGATATGCATGTCGACCGTCCTTTGTGTTACAATGCTATAGCTAACTGCAGCATATCATACTCACACAAAATAGACTTTTTGAGTACAATAGCTACGGTTTTGTCAAAGCGTGTATATGACGCCTGAGATGAGAAAAGGTTGGTCATACGGATACTAGCAGTCACAGACACAGTAAACGTTAATAACGGTCATTATAACTTGCTTGAACAAACAACCTATATAGCTGCTTTTCCGGTGTGGGCAGGCTGGAACTTCAACATCACCTAGGGACATTTATTGTATCGCTCTCTCACTTATTTCCTGTAATCTCTGTGTAAAGCATAAAAAATGCCATAAAAAATATTAGAAGAAATATTGCTGATTAATGTCAATCAACTAATTGATTAATAGACAAATATATACTGCTATACTTTCCACCCAAGAGGGCAGTCAAACACTACTATTGAGCCTGGAAGGTACAGGACGGTACTCTTCAATGTGAGAGTGAGTGAGTCTTTTACTCTGAAAATCATGTCCTGTGTGTATGTTGTTTCTCTAGTGCTTGTGTGAGAATGAAAGTTTTGTCCTGACCAGCACACAGCAGCTTCCACTTTTGTGCTTTATTTGTTCATTTGTAAATGTAAAATATTTTATATCTTATTTGAACTGAATGTTAATTTGGTAAGTAGATAAAAATGTCTTACTGGATGTCTGCATTTTGTGTACCCTGCAGCTGGACTTCTTTCCGACATTTCTCGTTAAAGAAAATGAATGACTGCCTCTCCATAATAATGTATAATTTTATTCTCTGTTTAACTTCATCTTTCTTTCAATTACATTCACCTTTGTTCGTCTAATGGATTCTCTGCTTTTATTATTAACCTGTGTTTAACTAGCAAGGCCAGTCGTTTTCTGATAATGACAGAGCAAAAAGAGGTTATAAGACAAAAGTTTTACGAGGCCCCACCAAATATTAGTTAAAAGATACGACGGCCTTTCATTCAAAAGGGTTTGAAGATTACTTTAAGGCAGGAAGAGCTACATTTTAAATGCTGCAGCTGGTGGATATTTGGTGCATAATAAACCAAAGTTCTCTTTCATTTGTATTAATATCTGAATCTAAACCCAAAGTTTTTAAATTCTGTAGTATTAAAACGATTCAATCAATTTGTTTCTTAGTATTTATCTTGAAAATTGTTGTTTTAAGGCAGTTATACTTGTTTAATCAAAATCTTTGACAACATTAAAGTGACGCTTTTTATGTTTAGACACCGGAAATCAATTTATTGGCAGCAGGTCTTGAACAGCAAAGCTACAAATTCATCTGTGGAAAAAATCTTTAGAAGCGTTTTTTTCTTTTCATGTTTTTCTTTTTTTTTTTTCACAGAAATGAACCCCAAGGAAATTCTATACTTGAGTGACTGTATGATTGTCATAATGACAGATGAGTCACAAAAAATGAAAAATTGCATCTCTGGAGTGTGCCTTAGATATATTTGGTCTTTTCTCATCCTCCCCTTTGTTTCCGCTCTCGTCTATTACGCTTCACTCCTGTGCGTTCTCTCCTTTACTTATCGTTTCCTCTTTTCTTCTCTCACCTCTCTCTTCTTTGACTCCCCCGCTCATCTTTTATCTATCCATACATTTGCCTCTCCTGTTACCCTGTCTGCCCACATCTTTCTATGCCTCCTCCTCTCCTCCTTCACTCACATTCTCCTCTCCTTTCCTGTCCCCATATCCCTCCAGCTTCCTTTTGTCCCTGTCTGTCAAAAGATTGCTTCAATAACAGGATGCTGCTGCATAACAGTGGCCATTATGCAAATCTATCTTTTATTCAATGTATCAAAAAGTACTTTCTTTGTCAGGGTCAGAATAAATCTCCATTGGGTGATATTTATAAGAAAAGGAAAACAAGTATATCTAATAAATGTTTTATATGTTTACGTGCAACATTTTTACAAAATCATATTTTATTAGTTTTGTTACTTTCTTCTGTCACATAGAATATGAATATATTTAGTAAATTAACAACCTACTATTAAAGCAGTGACATTTTGCTGATTTTGAGAAAAACCACCTGACCCGTAGGAGGTGATGCATTTATGTTTCTGACATGTGTACCAGGTAAAAGTACATTCAATTCTATTTTATTTAAATAGTGCCAAATCAGTGATGTAATTGCACTTTTCATATTTAGCAGGGCCAGACCACAATCTTTGTAAATGTAAAAATAAAAGCACCTCCTAACAAACACTCATACAGATTTTAATACAGTTAAATGGCATTTGGTAATATTTTTGTTTCACACATTTGGCACTATTGATACCTTTATGTCCTCTCTCCATAGCAACGGTCTGTTTGGGATAAATACAATGATAATTCAAATTGTCACTCTTCATCTTTTGAGTACAGTCATATTTATAACGTTGATGGTGCTGCACTTGTTCCGTGGCTGTAAAATTTAAATGCCAGCTGACGATCAGTTTCACTGCAGACCCGATGGAAAATAGCCTTTTCGTTTGGCCTGTTATGTCCAGTGTAACTTGTGGCAGGTTAACTTCAACTATCGGCAGCTGATTTCTGTTGCCTGGTAAAACAATCTTTAGCCCACAGCCTCTCACTTCTGTTTTAGCATTTTGCTAAAAGACAATTCATTTCCTAAATAAGATGATGAGGTCATGCAGTTTTGCACGTTAATCATTGTATTACAAGTCCTTACACCCAACTGACAATGCAGGTTGCTTGTCTGCGTCTTTCATGGTTAAGGTCTGGACGTTAGTTTGGGAAACTAAGGGTGGTGCTCTACAAATCTAAGATGCTGATTGCAATTGCATCAGCAAAGATCAGACTGAAAGCCATGATGTCACTTTTTTACCCTCTCTAAGTCCCTCCTCTTTTCCTGTCAGCTCTCTGCCTTGTAGTGTCCAAATAAATACCAGAGAAATTTGTTTAAAAGTTTAGGCACCCAACCACACTTGGTTAGTACTAGGGAAAGGTCTAAAGTTAGGAAAGCAGGCCTGTCATAGTTAAGAGAAACCAAAGAAACAGAGCTTCTATAGACCCAAACATCCACCGCAACATGTTTTACGACGGTGTAACAATCAAGCTATTCCCATCTTTGCTTTTTAGACAGAACTGTTTACTCTCAGTAAACATGGGGCTGCTTGCCAAAACATAAAGACAGGATGTATTAAGTCTGAACAAACATTCAAAGAGGTTGGTGATCTGTGAGAGCTTTGTCTCAAGCCAGGTAACACTCGTGGAGGTACTCTTTTCACTTAATTTACTCGAGTAGTTATTTCAATGACTACTTGTTCTGGCCTCACAGAAAGAAGGTCCTGGGTTAAAACCCCGGTCGTCCTGGCCTTTCTGTGTGGAGTTTGCATCTTCTCCCCGTGTCTGCGTGGGTTTCCTCCGGGTGCTCCGGTTTCCCCCTCCATCAAAAACATGTTAGATAGGTTCTCCAGTCAGTGCCGTTTGACCAGACACTGCTTTCAATCTGGAGTTGGTCCACAGGCGCTGTACAGTAGCTGCCCACTGCTCCCTTCAGGGATGGGTTAAATGCAGAGGATGAATGTCGCAACACGTATGTGTATGTGACAAATTAAAATCCAGATATTTCCTTTATTGGTAGAGACCAAAAATAGAGCTAAAAGACAACATCGGACTCATCAGGTGACCATAAACACAACTCCAGATAAATGATAATGTTGCTACATAACTGATAGAGTAAATAAGAAACTTCCTACCAACAAGTTCCCTTTATCAGCTTAAAAGGTAATGCATGCGCAGTATACTGTAGTTTTTAAAATCTGGTGTCTGTGGTGACGTTCCCGCACTGGTGCATCAATAATGATGCGTTTAACGTTAGCCAGTGGCAAACCAGAGCCAAGTAGAGAGCTCTGTGAACCGCCATTGCTGTAAATTAAAATGGTCCATTGGTACAAGGTAGATTTATTTAGCATTTTACAACACAGGATTGTATTACAAGATTAATTTGTAGTTTCCCTAAACTGTATTTAGTGTTAATATGCTTTGGCAACATCATAGTGTATGCAGTCATGCCAATAAAGCCACTTGAATTGAAACTGAATGTAGATTCAGGACAGGGGAGTTGGTGGTGGGCGTGCCCTCCAGTAAATTAGACTACATTCAGTGTAAAAGAGCATGCAGGTTACTTTGTGGCAATACGCAGTGTCCACAATACACTACAGTCTTTGTTGTAGCCAGTGGAGAGATGAACAGTGCCCATCTGTGTATAGGTTGGCTGTATTGGTCGATTATGCAGCCACTTATTACAACCCATATTTATGTCTATTGTTAGAGCGCAACCTCAAGGCCGTATGACGACCACGTGACTTACTTAAAGTACTTAGGGTCCGATACGCCTGTCCCTGGAATGGTACATACCAATGGTCATATATGTCATTCTGGGGGTCATTGACAATTTACCTACATTGTAATTTAGATACGATGACATGATGCATACATCCTAAGTATGCGTCAACAGTTTTTGTGTAGTCACTACCAGAAGGGTAGATAAAAGTTCCGCACTGGAGGTTTAACCTTTAACTGTTTGCTATAGTTAAGTTGAAGGTACTGATGCTTTATACAGTTTTGTTATTTGAGCAGTTAACTAGAACCATCTTCTCTTTTCACTTTCTATACTTTCTATAGTTTCTAGTTGAGTCTTGAAATGGTTTTGTACACTGGTTCAGAAGATATTGTTTACTTTGTGGCACTAAATAATTCATGCCTTAATTAAAAAAAGAAAAAAAGAGTAAATGAAGTGCACAGAGACATAAATATAAATAGATAGACAGTGGCTGTTGCTGATTTTTTTGGGTGAGGACTGAAATTGGAAATTATGCAAAAAGAGAAAAAGGGGGAGGAGAAGGAAAGAGGAGTCAGGGGAGAGAAGTGGAAAAGGATAGTTATGAGTATGTTTGCTCTATGAAATGCTCCAAAGCAATCAACTGAAGCAAATTAATGCCTCTTACTCTGGAGAGCGAGAGAGAGCATATAATGATAAAACAGAGAGACAAAATAGAAGAGAGGGTGGAAATGAGAAAAATGAAAGAAATAAGGGATAGAAGAAGAAGAGGAATATCCCTTGTTTTCTATCTGATAAGGATGGCGTGGCTGACACAGATGTTCAAATTGCCTATCAATCACTCTGGATAGTGTTTCTCCTGTTCACATCCTATTCAGCTTCTGCTAAGATCCTTTCCTCTCTTCACCCCCACCCCCTTTGTTTCTCTTCCTCTTTGTGTCCCTTCTTTTCTTTGTCCTTTGTTTTTATTGACTCTGTTTTCTTCCTCTTCACCTTTGTATCCCTTCTATCCTCGTCTTCCTTTCTTTTTTTTTTCACTCTTCCAACCCATGGGGTGTGTGTCCACAAACAGCATGCTTGTGTGTCTGTGTGTCTGTGTGTGTGTGTGAAGGCAGAGACGGATTGGTCTGTATTTAGGGAAGCACAATATCAATAAATAGGAAAAGGGAAAACGCTCTCATGCCTGTCCTGTCTCCCTTTCAGACACACACACACTCGTTGCCTTCCCGAGGCGCTGGGTGGTTGGTGGAGGGTGGTGGGGTCGTTAGAAAACGCAGTGTGTTGCGTTCCACTGTGTAGCGCCACAGGTTGCTAAACAAGGGGTTGAAAAATGGGCCGCTCCTGTGAGCAGGTGAGGATTGATCACCCGAAAACATCTTATATCTCCTCTTCTGCTCTTGATCTTCCTCTTTCTCTTGTGTTTTCATTCTTCTCCTCTCCCTGTCTTTCTTTTTCTGCCTCATTGTCTGAATTCTCGTTTTTATATTCTTCACCTTCTCTGTCATTTTACTTTATTTTTCTTATCTCTCTGTTCTCGCTTCCTCTATTTAACTTCCTCCTTTCTTTTGCCACCTATTCTCTCTGGCCTCTCAGCTGCTTTCTCTCTCTCTCAATTTAATGTGTCTTCTTTGAATCACCTTTACGCTCTTTTCCCTACCTCTTCCATACCTCCTCCCTTCTCCTCTTTTCCTCCCCAGCATCCTCTCCTCCATTCTCTCATGTCCTCTCTTTTCTCTTTACCCGGTTCTGACAGCAATAGAGGCTGTCCAATAAAACAGGCATAAAAACGCAATCCCTGTCTGCGCTCAATTTACACGCAACGCACGCACGCACGCACGCACGCACGCACACAGCGGCAACATAAATCAGACATAAAAAGCCAATCCCTGTCTGCAGTCAATTTCCATAAAGATACAGGAAGGGATGGGACTGAATGTATGTAATGTGTAATGTAAAATGTGCGTATATTGTGTCTATTTATATTGTACATATATAATGTATATGTATGTAGTATCTTTATGCATATTTTTCTTGTGAGATTATGTGTGTTTATAATCTCCCAGGTGGTGTCGACACAGTGTGAATGCAAGTGGCTGTCGCTATGCTAATGATCAGTGTTTACATCACACATCACACCATGGGCTTCGTCACATTATCCCCATAGGACACATGTGCACACACACACACACCCACCATACACCTCTAACCACACACAGGTTTTGATGCACAAACATTAATAACAAGTAACCATATATTCACACACCTTCTGTACATACACACAATGCAGGATATCCACACTCACATTAACAGAAACTTAAATATATGCAAAGGTAACTAGAAGCTTAAACACACACATACAAACACATACCGAAGTTGCCTCTTCCAGTGGCAGGCGTATTTGCAGTGCTGTAACAAATCACAAGGTTTGATCAGTTTCTAACTCTGGAATTAGGCTTTTTGTGTGTGTGTAAGCGAATTCAACCACACACATAAAACAAACTATATATATTTTCACATCGGCCGACGGTGAAAGTCGTGTAGTCTGCACGAGCCTTACCAGTAAATGATTGAAATTGGACGTAGTATCAATTCAGTACTGGAAAATTTGCGCTCTTGTTAGTTTCACAACAAAATAACATTTATAAAGGTAAGCTAAAAACTTCTCACAGAAATTTATATTTCTCTTAATGTTGCAGCAAGACATTAATTTGGTTGGTAGGGGTAAACTCCTGCGATGATTGACTGGAAATCAAGCTCTATGTTGTTTTAAAGAACTCACATCTACACATGTATGTACTACACATATTGAGTGTTCGCAGACAAGGCGATATCGTGAATAAACACAACTCAGCATTACTACAGCTGTATGAACCCAAAATAAATTTTTTGCTGTGATTAAATAGCAATAAATGGATCAAACTAATGCCGAAATAACTACAGTATGATGCAGATGTATTAAACATATGAATTCATGCTTTGTCAGGTCTGTCAGCAAGACTGTACGACAACAACTTCCAAAATGTTTGTTTTCTGAATGGAGTTTGGATCGATCAGGGCTATGCTATGCTAACTTGGTCACAGTGTAGTACAACGATAGCTGGAATAAAGTTACATACACATGTTTTCTGAACTCACCAGGTAGTTCAATCTTCCTGCTTTCTTTTCTCTTAGCAATGTTCAGTTTTGTCCGTTTTTTATATAAATATGAAGTAGTGCCAAACGACGCTAACAACAACACTGGAACCGGATGTGCACGGAATCTAGCTGCTGAGAAGCTCGAGTGAAAATAAATCAACGTTGTAATCCCAAAAACTAAAGTAAAAAGCTAATTTAATAAAAGCAGTTTACTCCGAGCTCCTCCCGCGAGCAAACGCCGTAGTTGTCAGAGCATAATCCAATCCGACTACAGGTGTTTTTGTCCAAAAGCTGGAGCGCTGCTCACTGCTCCTCTCTCCCAAGTTTAGCAGCTCTTCGCCGGCCAGCAGATTTTCAATCGCCCGCTCTGCCTGGCCCTCACAAATCTCTGAAGCCGTCGGTGACGTACGGACAATCTCAACGTTGAGTAACTCACAGGAGACTTCCGTATGCACATGGAGTAGCTTTATTTTTCTCCTGGCGGTAGGACTGTGCAGCTATACAACCATTACAGCCATTCAGCGTTACAACGAACAACAGTGTTTCTTCTTCACAGTCCTAAACTGCCCTGGCAACAACGTTTATGTCACAGCACCACCTAGTGGTGTAGCTGACTAAACTTCAGTCCTGTCCTACAACAATAGGGTATCGCGACTCAACGGCATGCGAATTTCTCGCTTGAGTTGAAAATATTCAACTCACTTCCTTCGCGTTGCCGAAGGACGTGAGCAGCTGGCACCGCAGCTTCGCGTCGCTGACACGAAATCGCGGCTCTACGCGTCTTTGCATTGTCTTTGTATGTAAACTCACTGCCCTGAACGCTTGCTTTGCTTTTGATCTGAAAGCACCATTACGCACACAGCATTCAAACTGCAGGGACACACTCACCTGTCCACACACACACACATTTCTCTCTGTCTCTCATAAACACACATACTCACACACATAAGAACTACATAAGAACTACAGACCACCTTCCTGTAATAACTTGTGCTACATCAAATCCTATTTCCATTAGGTGTGTGCTTCAGAAAGATGTGTGTGTGTGTGTGTGTGTGTTTGTACTGAACTGTCTCTCTGCGTGTGTGTAATGTGTGTGTGCAGTGCCTTTAATCGCGTGTGTCTAGGTGTGTGTGTGAAGACTGAGATAGTGCCCATATGTGCATGCATGCTTTACGTTGAGCTGGCAGTGGAAAGTTTGAGTGTGTGTGCGTACTTCTGTGCTGTGGGGTGCTGAATCAGCAAAGCCCTGATAGACCTGCTCAGCCCTGGCCAGTACCTCAATTGGGTAATCACAGTACTTAAAACACACACACACACACACACACACACACACACACACACACACACACACACACACACACACACACACAAAGGCACACCCCAATGCACACTTATACAGAAAATCAAGAAGAAACTGCAACTCAGTTTCACAAAAACACATGCAAGTGCACATATTCAATCGAATGTACTTGCTCACATACTTTATACAAGCATGGATATATGCACAATTACACTTGATTAGGGGCCCTGCAGAACTCGTTAATGTATGGCTCTGGTCCCAGGTCAAGTTTCAGATCTAGTCCCTATAGGTACTCTGCTAATAAAAGTCAAGAATTTTGCATCTAAAATTTGCAATTTAAATTCCCTGCAGCATTCTGGAAGTAATTTTTTATAGTGTGGCTAAAGCAATGACAGGTCTAGGGCACTCAGACATGAAATGCTTACATTATCGAGGAAAGGATATGCTGTTGTAGACCTGCAGTTATTTGAAATGCTCATCATACCACTGCTTTGCAAACCAAAGAGTTCTAACTGTTTGAGCGTCGGAGATGACAGAAGTGACTTCAAAGTTTGGCTCCTGCCGCGTCAAGCATATTGCTTTTGGAGCCACAAACAGGACATCATTAGTTGCATTGAAAGGTTTAATTTGATAAGTTTACTATGAAATGTAAAATCTTAGAGGAAGTCCATTTAGTGGGGTCTATGAGAATGTATGTTTCTCTTTTGATTATGCAAAATGCTTAAAAACTATTTTCATCATTGAAATGCTGAATAGTGGATCAGAGTTTTAGTGAGTATTTATACTCATATGTAAAATTAGAAAAATTTCCCCCACAATGTTGATGCTCATTCAGCTTTAGTACAGTACTATTGTCTCATAAAACAAAAGACAAACATCTTCCATGTGTGGCGAGAGCAATACGGTGATAATGGGGAAAGGACCAACAATGCCACCTGGGGAAACCCCAGGTAATACTTTCACTTCTAACCTTAAATATTATTTTGATAATTAATGAAGGCACACAGGCTTGTTACTGAGAATAAACCAAACATTTTATTGAAATAATCAAAATAAGCAGGGACTGGAGCTGCCGTATCATTTCACACCGTTTAGATTGCATTGACTTCTATTGTGCAGAAACGTGAAATGACACGCAAAAACCTTAAAATGCGCAGACATGGCATGCCGAAATGTCCTTATAAGTGGCGTGCTATTTATACGCCATTTCATGATTTTTTTTTGTGCAAAATGGAGCAAAAATGCACTTTGAAAATGGCTTTGCCTGCACTATGCATTGCACACACAATGTTATGGATTCAAAATCACAAATTTGCTTCAATGGCTTTACAATCTGTACATCATACAGCACTCTCTATCCTTACACCATTGATTCAGACAAGAAAAGACTCACCAAAAAAACTTTTAAAAGGGGGAGTAAAAAGTAAGAAACCTCAGACAGAGGTGAAAAGAGGAAAGGTGGGATCCCTCTTCTAGGATGGAGAGACACGCAGTAGATGTGCCTCATGATTGCGATTCAAGATGAGATTTCTGTGGGAAAGAATCTCATACTATACTATTCCTCTCACCCCACAGTGCTACACATTCTTCCATTTAGCTCTCCACAGGAGCAACGTTGGTGAGGTCCAGTCATCCAATTATCCAATCAGTGCGCTCACTGTTGGGAATATCACCCACTATGCACCTCCTCACCTCACTCACTCACCTTCACAGTCAATTTACCACACATGCCTTCCATATCCTATCTGCCTTCCCACTACCCTCCCAAGTCACATCAGAATAACCTCTTCATTCTCCTCTGTAGTATCAAGTTCAATGTTCAGAGCTTGAATTCCCATTTCACTTCACCCTCCCACATGTTCCTCTCAATCCCAGACGGTAGGAATCCAGTGGTTATGTTGTTTATTGCATGACGTCCCTGCTCTCCCTCCCTATATACATCTATGCAAGAAGTATACAAATAGTCTGAAGGAGAGTGGTAGTAGTATAACAGTTTTTGTTACTACACTGATAATTGTCATAAATGGCTACCTTTTCTGCAGCAAATTCATTCTTGATTAAACAGTAGAAACCTATTATTAAACCATAACACAGAACTCACTGGGACTGCAGCAGTGGCCTAAGGGCATAATTTTCCTTTTTAATTTCAGGGAAGACATCTACTGGGAATTACACTACAGATGAGTATATTTTACTGATGAACACGATCAAGCAGAGAGAAGAACAAGAGCAGTCTGAAGGAGAAATCTGCAGAAAACTCATCGTAATGTTGGTTCTCCTTATGTGCCATTATTTATTGGAGAGCTTTTTCTTTTAATGATGCTTATTTCCCTTTCAATATGCATCTTTAGCCTAGACGTCTAGCTTGTCAGTGCTGCCTGTTGTCGTTCTGCATTAAACTCGTTTTCTCTGTTAGTGTCATTTGCACATGTCACTATAAAAATCAATCACCGTGGCCCTGGCAGGAGCTATATGTTGATGTGAGCTGATTGGCCACGTTTGCACAAGCGCGAACATTTCCGGACCCAGTTATAATTAACCACATGGTTGTTAACCACTGTGCCCAAATCCTCATCGACAGTCCTGTTATTGCTTATTAAAGGAGCACAACCACCTTACATCTGACAACCACTCAGTCCAGCAAATATGTTTTTAACACATCAAATGGGAAGCCCGGTGCTGTCAATAATCAGTAAGACTCAATGTGGGGATGTATATTGAGTTGGCTCTTTCATGTTTGATTAGACACATGGGTCATGCCTGGGTCTCAAAATAATTATTTAATGTGGTAAATTGGTAGTGGTCTGTTGTTTACAACTAAAATGTTGGCGTAATTGCAAACAAGAAGTTCAGTGGTTAGCAGTGAGTCAGAAAAATAAGACATTAGCAGAGAGGCAGAATACTTTTGTTGATAAGATCAGAGACTGAGTTGAGACATAAAACAGAAGTGCAACTGTTATTATTTATTTAAAAACATCAGCATGAAATGGATTCAGGAGTTTACATTGGTTCAAATCAGAGATGACAAAAGTTCAAATCAGCTGACCCAACATCATTACTTTAAAATCTAGAAGCACTGCAAATCCTGTGTGTGCATACCAGTTGATTTGTTAAGAAGCACTGAAATAGCCAACATACTGTAGGAAATAATTACTCACAATAAAAAAAAAATAGATCTGCTGTACTCGGCAGGCAAGGCGGGCGGAAACTATTATTCCTGTGCCACCTCTAATGGAGAGTTTCTTGCTGTGCTGGGTGACCACTGTGTCCCGTCTTGTATCATTTGAGTCCCTGCCTGGCCTCGTCTGTCTCTTGTATTCTTTAATAACTTGTCAAACAACCATTAAAAAGTTTCAACAACGGTATGTCACAGCTTTCATCTATGTTGCTGTCATGCTGTCATGGTGTGGAAAAGAAAGTTTGATTGTGATAAATGTACCCAAAAATGTGGAATGACAAGACTATAGACACATCATGATGTCCTGTATGCATCATGATGCATACAGGACAAAAAAAGGGAAAGGACTCAAAAGAAAAAACAGGACCGAAAAAGGCACATAAAATAGCTGATAGGGTTATGTCTTAATGGTACCAGGTCCTCATTACAGGATGAGAAACTAACCAGGACACAGGAAGGAAACATAACCTGTTTAAATACGAAAGCGAGTGACTTCTGGGATGACCAGCCCCTGCCTGGTGCAAAAGTGGCCACAAACAAAATCTCACTTGATTTTACATACAAAATCCTATTGTAAAACAACAAAGACAAATCCTCAGTAAAGTTACTGAGGATTGTTTACAACCTGGTATTTGAGCCATTTGGTCAAAAAAATAAATAAAATGCCATTATTTCAATGCGACTCATATGTGCAAGGAGTTGGCTGGCTTAGCAATGCACATGTGTCACGGACCCCTATGCGCCTGGTGAGCAACATGAAATGGGCTCTAAACTTGGTTAAACACTAACATGGTCACTGGATGGACCATGCCACTAGACAGCCTATTTTCTTTTATACTGTTAGTTGATACAATCGTTTTTTCATTATTTGAGCAGGTCAATCCATCAGATAAAAGCAGATAGCTTCATCATGACCATGCTTAGATAATGGCTATTATCTAATGTTATGATGGTGTGTGTATGTGTGTGTATTTGTGTAAGTGTGTATATTTTTTTTAGATGAGGGGAAAAACAAGTAGAAAGCACAGATTCTCAGGTTTGTCCCTGCAATGTGTCTACATCCTTATTTAGATTCCTACAGAGACCCTGTGTGTGTGTTTATATGTTGTCTTGTGTGCATGTGAGAGTTGTGTAAGCTTAAAGCCTTGATCTTTTTAGTGTGTGTGTGTGTGTTTGTGTGCTTAAAGAAGCATCTTGTGTGTGCACCTATTATGTGGTGCGCTTGTGTGTGCGTGTCTTCGGCCTTAATTTGATGTCTAAATAAATGGTTCCTGCCCCCAGGGGTTTCCTGGCAATATATCACTGTGGCAACAATGGAACTGCCATTGTCAATGTCCCCGGGGACCAGCGGCTTGCCCGCTCATGCAAGGCCTTGTGGGAAATGTGGACCTGGCAAACAACGCACCAACACTAAATGATGCACGTGCACACACGGATGCACACTCTCTGATATGTACTAACATAGAGCCTGCAAGCTGCTCATTTATTTCTCTTTTCATTTCTTGACGTGTTCACCCGCTTTTTTTTATACTTCCTCTTTTTTCTCCTCTCGCTTTCCCCCTCCTTCTTTACATCTGCCTCACCCTTTTCTTTGCTACACTTCCCTCTTCCCAAGGTGAGATGTTTGACAGTTGCTTTAAGTAAATTGGTTTAAAGTGAAGTGTCCAAACCAGCACAAAGAGTATATTGAGAAGACCTTGGAGAGATCCACTTAGGAGGAGAGACAGACAGAAAGGGAAAAGAAGGAAGAAAACAGACTTCTGGAGGAAGCGTTGTAATGGAAGAACAGACCACAACACTTGGACAACTTGGTCTTTCTGCCCTGACCATTCGTGTAGGATGTAGACAAGAATTGGCTTTTGAAGCTTTTACTGAATCCAACTGTTTGAAAATGTGAAATCACTAGACATCACATTAAATGATAGCGATTCCAAATCAGAGTCACACAAGAAGTTAGACTGAAGATATTGTAAAGTAAAAATAAATTAGTACATGGGTACAGCCGCCAAATTAGGCTTGGGACAAACTTCAAGACTGTCTGAAACTGAACCACTGCACTGAAATTAGCGCTGAAAAGGCAAGAAAAGGTATAAGAAAGCACAGAGTTTGGGTGAGATCCTGGATGGAGAGGCTGTTTAGCCTACAGAGGGAAATGGAGGTGAGTGAACTTTGTAATTAAACTAACTTGAGGTAAAGCTATATATTTACTATTATGTCTTCTTCAGGTAACACACAAGTGACGTCATTGGTCTCCAGTGTCAGTCTCAACTATCTAACATGTTTAAAGAAATCTGTATGAGAACCTTGGGGGGCCCCTTAGGGTCATACTTCACCCAGTTGGCAATCCAGCCTGGTCCAGGTTAATAAATAGAGAATTATTCAATGGGTTCCCAAAGACTGTCAGGTACTTCAGCAAATTTAACAAGGTTGCACAGAGTACTGGGGAGCAGTTTATTGTTACTGTTATTGCACTGAAAGATTGGACAGTGAGATAGTTCTGAAGGAACACCCTGTCATCTATCAACGGGTCACCCTCAGGGAAAACATCTGCATGCTCACCAGTACTTTGATAACCTGGTGTAATCATATCAAAGCAATATTTTAATGAACGTGTTTGCATCATTTACAGCATAACAAGCTGGTTTATGAAGATTAATTTAATAATCACAATTATGTGGCATTTATTATGTCACTGTGGATGCTAGTGAACAATAATGAGTAAACACGATCTGTAGTGTTTACTCAGACAGTGTGCCTTACAGAATCCACTGTGTGTTTCTTTTTATGTATTTACATATCATTAGCAAAACATTCCGCTTGGTCTTATGGTAATACAACTCTACATGATGGAGACTAAACAAACAAACACACAAACAGATAATATCCCCACAGGCATCATTTGAATTTAAGCAGTTTTTTGTTTGCCAGTGTGGATTTAATTGAGTAGTACTTCTCAAAAGCAATAGATGCTAAAAGCAGCTAACAGGATGGGAAGTTAGGCAGCATTCCGTGTGATCAACCAGTAGTCTATTTGTAAAATTAGGCATCTTGTCTTTGTTTTCTCTGCATTTAAAAACCTTTAGAGGAGTTTTCTAAATGCAGACTGAACAGAACCAGGCTGCGTTCCCTTTAACACTGCATCATGCCAGATGATTTAATGGACAAACATATATACAGATTACGTGGGTCAAATAAAAAGCAGAACTGTATTTAAAGTTTGTTTAAGTTCATTTGGTAAACATTTTACAGTGCTACACAGCTACGTTCCAAACCAAACCTGTAATTAGTCATTGTTAGTGGAGGTCAGGCTCTCAGTCTTAATTGCCTGTGCGACTGAGATGTCATTTTCTCTCCCACTGTCTCTCTGCCTCTTTGTCTCAGTTTCTAAACTCTCAGACAATCAGCTCAGTTCACCTTCCACAACAAATCTCCCTCTAGCCTTGCAATCAATTAGCACACTAGGAAATCAATTAAGCCCATTGCTAAATAAGCTATTAATACAAAGCTGACAAACAATAGAGCCCCATATATCATGACGAGAGTTGATGTTTTTAATTAGTGCAAAATTTAACACGTGTAATTATGAAGACATAATGAAGAGATATGACTGCAAAGTAACTCTGTCCGTTATTGAGCTCTTTGGAGATTGTGTTAAGTGTGAACGTAATCTACAGCTAATACATAATAACACCCATTTGTTTGTTTAGGAAAAAATTGATCATTTCAAATGTTTTCAAAATCTGAGTAGTTATAAAAAAAAAAGAAATCAGACTTTTACTGTGCACTTGCTGTAAGTCTGTACTTTTGTTTAGAATTGGACATTCAATACTGTTTTCTTTTTATCTAATTAAAATGTACAAGGTACAATGCTGACTTGTTGTGTAAGAGGACTGGTTAAAAGGAAAGGAAAAGCAAACTCTATTTATAAAACACTTTTCATATAAAAGATTCAGTGTGCTTTACAAGTAAATTAGAATCAACAGAAATAAATAAAAAGTTGTTGCATTAAGAAGTAAAGGAGGCCCATTCACAGCTGTTCACAAAAAGCACAAACAATTCAATTGCTAAGATGCAATGTATCAAAATTGGAAGGCATTTGCAACTGCTGTCTATGTCTTGTAAATAGACCTTTCATGGGGTCACAAGGCAAAAAGGTTGGCAACCACTGATCTACAGCTTCACTTGGAAATAGTTGCAAGTGGGGTTTCTACCTTGTATATTTTTACCAACACATTCTCAGTCCCAACTCGTCGCATATGGACGCCTGGTCAAGACTCCTTGGCGTTGCTTATTAACACCCTGGGTTTGATTTTTCGACATGTAGGACTCCGCGTCAAACAGCATGGAAGGTTCAGTCAAGTTAGCAATAATAAATATAAGCAATGTCTGCCTAAACTTTCAAAATAAAACTAGTAGTTAATACTGTGAGACGGCACGTTGTTAGCATTGTGAACTGTTGCAGTTTGGCTTGGGCACCAAAACTACTTGGTTAGGGTTAGAAAACAGTCATGGTTTGGCTTAAAATAACAACGTTACTTGAAGTTATGTTACCTAACTTATGTAAGTCAAGCGCTTATGTAACTTACAAAAAATAAATAAATTAAATGTCAACTTTTTGTTTCACACCGGAACAAACACCGGTTTCCTGACTGAAAGTCCGGTTTCTTGCCCACCTGTCCACGCCAACCACGTCCTTACGCAGACTTTTCTGTTAAATATCCAATACCTAAACAATTAAAAACTATGCTAAGGGAGTCTCCGATTGTTACACACTAATGCCAAGGGGTCTTGACCATTTTTACTTGTATTTATATTATATATTATTATGTATTATATGTGAAATATTAAGCATGTACTGTATACATAGGGTGACCATCTTTTTAAACCCCCAAACCAGGACCCTTATATGTACCACACGTTCATGTACATGCCCATATGATGACACACCATAGGCATTTACATCAGGATGGGGAACAATTATTTTAGCGTTTCAGTGCACCTTTCAACACCGTGAACACTGCATTTTCATTGTTAGGTATTTTTTACAAAGGAGCTCTTTTAAAAAAAGACAACTTTCTCTTCGCCTTGACAGCCAACTGTTAGCATACTATTAGGTTCTGTCAGAAAGAGCCGTCATGATGCTTGCCTATGACTCATAGGCTAGCAGTAGCCTTGACAATGACACATTGATTGATTGACACACAGATAAATCTGTGTTGAATTCTGACACGTGGTGCATTGTTTATGTTTTATACTGGGTTAGGTAATAATGAGTGGGACAGAACGTGATAAACATCTCTGTAAGCACTGAAAACAAGTATAATATCATAATTATTGTTTTAATTGTGGCAAAAAGTGGGAAAGTTAGTGAATGTTGAAAACCAGGACATTTCAGGACAACCAGCTTGAAACTGTGACCCCTGGATGTCTGGTCACCTTATGTATACAGGTATATTTGTTGAGGTGAAGAAAAACACATTTTTTGCTTGCCAACAGTATTATACTCATGCATTTCTGCCCCGTGCAGCTGCAGTGTTGATGTGTGTGATTGACTGTTGATGCAGTGAATGAGTGATTGAGAGACTGAGATACAGAAATGGAGGAGCATAGCAAGACAAAAAAGATAGCGGTGTAAACATGTCAGTGTGGCCCGAGCAAGGAAGCTGAAAAGTTGACCTTGGTCATAGTTTAAGACCTGTCTTTTATCAAGCCAGCTAACAGCGCTGAGAGCAATTTGTCTGCACACTGCAATGTATTTTTCATTGTGTCTCTTTTGTTCTTTTTGTCTCTGTGTTCCTCCTTTTATCTGTCTAAATTATTTTCACTCACTTCAGAATTCAATTCCAAATCCTTGTTATCACTATGAACGCTTTGCATGGTCAAGCTTACTCTTACATTACAGAGTTAACTACAGCCCAGGGCTTGTTAGCTGTACCTCGCTCCAGACTTAAAATCAAAGGTGCTTGGCTTTATCCTTTTGAAGTTGTGGCTCCCACCCTTTGCAAATCACTCCCACAGGAATTGATCTCTCTTGATACTTAAAAAGCAGCTCAACACCCACCGTAGGCTAGAGTTTTTCTTCCAGTAATTTTTGTAATATATCTTTAGTTTAATTGTTTCTTGTGTCTTCTCTTTTTGCCTGCCTCCTTTAACAAAGCCATTTTATCCCTGTACATACATCCACATGTGCTGACACGCACATGCATGCATAATTGTGTGCCCTCTTACAAACTGACTATTCACATGTACACACTTACTGATTATATTTAATATATTTAACCTATTTAATTGGTTGTAATATTCTGCTTGCATATTTTGTCACTACACACGTCAGTAAGGCCTTTCTTAAGAATAAAAATAACATTGCACACATATGACATAGACAGACAGATACTGGTTCCTTTGTTATTGAACTTTAATAGGGCCTACATGTGATCTTCTAGATTGCTAGCACCTTTTTTGACACTGACACGTACACCTGATTCACAAATAAAACCATTTTCTGTCTTGTTAAGATTTGCTTAGGGCCAATATTAATGTATTCATAATAATTTAATATAGCTTACCACTAGTATAATATGAATTCCAGTTACAGCAGTTTTATTATGGTATGTTGTTCTCATTCATTAAATCCCTGAGCAAGAAAAATGGTCTAAAGGTGATTAGGTGAAAAGCGTCAGCTAAATGTCAGCAAAATGTAATGTAGTAGGGTTAATGCTAAGTGATAACTTAGATAAAAAAATGCCCCCGATCTTCTCCCTGCTTCGTTTCCGCCAGTGGAAAGGGCAGACAAGAATACCAGCAGCTTGTGAGCAGTCCTGGTACGCCAAAGAGTAAAATGTAATAGTGCCATTACCGGTCAAAGCAATGCAAAAACGCACACAATGAATACTGACTGTAAAAAGCAGGCTCCCAAAAAAACAGCATGTCTAGTACAAAGAGTACGTATTGTCACCCTAATGTTAGCAATTCAGAAACAAACTTCTTCCTTTACTTGCCAAGAGCTGTCTCCAGTGGGGGAAAGCAAAGCCAATGCTAACTCTTGTTTTGCTTCTATTTGTATCATATCTTTCTTTGCCGCCAAGGTTATTGTAAACGAAGACGAACGAAATAACGAAAACTAGATGCGAAAAAACATTGTCGTTAACTAAAATAAAACTAAAAACGAGGCTTTATAAAAAATGATGACTAACTAAAACTATATTGTAGGTTTGCAAAACTAACTAAAATGAAAGAGTAAAAGTCCTTAGTTTTCGTTTTTTATTTATTTATTTCATAGGCCCGAAGTCTGCATTTCGAGAGGATATGAAGCACCAGACGTTGCTGGGCAGTTAGTCTTGCCAGACCGGCAGTTTAGAGGTGCGTGCGGTGATTAGCAAATAGCAAAGTCCGATAGGCACCTGTTGGTGAGCCGTGGGTGTGTTATGCTTTTCTCCTGCGCATGAAGAGCTGGCACGCTGTGTGTCGTGTGGCTGGCCTGCCACGGTTGCTTTATACGTCAAGAGAGCCTAGGGTCAGGGCGGCGTCTTCACATTTCTTTTCCTTGTTTTATTTTGTTCTGATGGTCTGGCTCAGAGCTCATCCTGCATGTGTGATGAACTTGCC
Organism: Micropterus dolomieu; assembly: GCF_021292245.1. NCBI lineage: Eukaryota > Metazoa > Chordata > Actinopteri > Centrarchiformes > Centrarchidae > Micropterus > Micropterus dolomieu. Next base: position 13,639,045 of record NC_060170.1, read on the forward strand.
CCTAGTAGCCTACATTGATTGTGAGCTCCCCTTGCACTGGGTTAATGTGTCTATGGGTCATTATATTTACTACATGTCAGCTAGTGTGTGTTTTATGGGCTCAGTCATATCTCAGCCAACCTGACTCTTTGTTCCTTTAACAGTGAATCATTTTAATATAGCCTAACTGCTTTCCAGTCATACTGTCACGGATTTGTATGGTGAAGCAGGTAGTAGGTTGGAGGACCCAAATGCAGGACACGAAAGCCAGCAGGAACAGTTCAGAAGGGTTTTAATACACAAACAAAAGACAAGCACACTTACAAACAGAGTGGCTGATTGACTGAGTCCAAAAACAAAGGCTGTCCAACAGAAATCCAAAAGGGTGAAAACCAGAATCCAAAAATGAGCAGGGTAACAGGGAGACACGGCGAGTAGGGCTGAAGACACGAGAACAAACTGCTACACAGGGTGACAACATACAATGACCCGACAAAGACAAGACAGAAACACCAGGTATATATACACACACAGGGACTAACGAGCAGGGCGGGAGCAACACAGGTGAAAGACATGAGGCTAATGAGGCACAGGCAGGGAGAGAGAGCAGGGGAAAACAGAGACAGACATGCAGAGGGATAACTGGGGTAACAGACATGACAAGGGTTACCAAACACTAGACGACAGACAAGACAGACCCCCAAAACCCAACATACTATAAGGAAGATACTAACTAAAAAGTGCAACACAAAGAATGGCTGTCCGGCAGAGTGTGACACATACTTGCCTTCAGGGTGCTAGGGACCTGTTGTTTGTGGCTCCAAGGGGGGGCTACACTATTTTCCAATTTCTTAGTTGTCCATCACCTCCATTTATTGTATTTCATCTATTTAACCAAGAATGATAGCGCTAGATACTGACAAATAATGAATTTCTTGGGACCACTGGGTAGTAGGATTAGGGTAGCTCTTAGATTTTTCCGTATGTAGGTTATAGTGTAGATGTAGCATGCTATGCTTTAAATATATATATCTAACATTTATTTTAAATAATCCCCCTCTCACCCCTTGCGGGGTGGTATGTGTCTCATCCTCAAGCTCGGGTCCTCTACCAGAGGCCTGGGAGGATTCTGCGCAGTATCTTAGCTGTTCCTAGGACTGCACTCTTCTGGACAGAGGCCTCTGATGTTTTACCTGGGAGAGTGGCTACAGCAGTTGTGCTCTCACTCTCCCAGTTTGGGGGTCACAGCCCCCAGTGCTCCGATCACCACTGGCACCACTGTTGCTCTTACTTTCCACATCTTTTCTAGCTCCTCTTTCAGCCCTTGGTATTTCTCAAGCTTCTCCTGGTTATAGCATTCCATGTAGGCACTTCCTGCCTGCATCTTACACCCTGCTGTTATGTGCTGTACTGTCTCAGGGGCATCCTTGCACAGTCTGCACCTGGGGACCTGCCTGGTGTGGTAGACCCCACCCTTTATTGATCTTGTACTGAGTGCCTGTTCTTGTGTCGCCATGATTAGTGCTTCTGTGCTGTCCTTTAGTCCAGCCCTTTCCAGCCACTGGTAGGATTTCCTGATATCAGCCACTTCTTCTATTTGTCTGTGGTACATGCCGTACAGTGGGTTGTCTCTCCATGTAGGTTCTTCATCTTTCTTGTCCTAACCCTTGGATTTCTGCTGCCTGAGGTATTCACTAAGCCCTTCATCTTTCTGATGTACTGCTGGATCTTTGTTGTTTCATCCCGTACAGACTGTACAGACTCAGGGTGCTGGATTTGGGGTGAAACCCTCCATGCATTGTGAGGAGCTTTCTTGTCTTGATGTCAGTGGCCTCCTCCTTTGGCCAGTTTATTATACCAGCGGGGTATCTGATGACTGGCTGTGATCATGTGTTGATGGCTCGGATCTTGTTTTTCCCATTCAGCTGACTTTTCAGGACCTTCCTTACTCTCTGTAGGTATTTGGCTGTGGCGGACTTCCTTGCTGCCTCCTCATGGCTCTCCATCTGCAATGTGTGTCACGATCCTGTCCTGAGTTCTCTGTGTGCTATTTCTGTCTGCCTGTCTGTTAATTATTAGTGCTTGTTCTCTGTGTGTGTTATGTCTTAAGTTATGTGTGCAGTGTCATCATCGTATGTCGAGTGTCCTGTACCCCTGTAAGTTTTCTTCTGTGGATTTTTGGAGTTTCTTCCTGTTGTGGATTTATGTGTTGCACTGCATGGACTCTATAGAACTTACCTTGACCTATGAGTGTTAAATAAATATCACAAACTGGATCTTGCATTTGGGTCCTAACCTGGCTTTGTCACACCCACCGTGACAATGTGGCCTTCTGGTAGTTCAACCCCCTTGGTTCTGATCATTTTCCCTCTTTTTGATACCATGCAACCACACTTGTCTAGTCCGAACGACATTCCAATGTCATTGCTGTAGATCCCGGTAGTGTCTCGCTCATTTCTGGCATACAGCTTGATGTCATCCATGTAGAGGAGGTGACTGATGGTTGTTCCACTTCGGAACCAGTATCCGTAGCCAGTCTTTGTGATGATCTGGCTGAGGGGATTCAGGCCTATGCAGAACAGCAGCAGGGATAGTGCATCACCTTGGTATATGCTGCACTTGATGGTGACTTGTGCAATTGGCTTTGAGTTGGCTTACAGACTTGTTTTCCACAGCCCCACTGAGTTCTTGATGAAGGCTATTAGTGTCCTGTTGATGTTGTGCATTTCCAAGCATTCCAGTATTCATGTATGTGGCAGGCGTTCATGGTTTCTTCAGCCAGTAGGTGTGGATCATGTCAGGGCCTGGTCCTGTCCAGCTCTTCATATCTGCCACTCTTTCTTGGATGTCTGCTGTAATGGTTACTGGATCTTGTTCTGGGAGATTGCTGTGATCTGTTCTTCAGTCCAGTCCAGTACTGTTCAGTCTCAGCCCTGGGTGGATCTGATCTTGTGTTATTACCCTGCCACTGTTTCTTTGTCAGTGTTGATGATGGGTTTCGAAGCATCCATATATCCTATAGTCTCTGCATATAACCTCTCTCACCGGGATTGCTTGTATAGTAGGTTTACATCAGATCCATATTTTCTGACACGGACCTTGTTGACCCGGGCGACGTCCAAGCCTCTTGTATTTGCGGTTTCACTCATGCCTGACGTAGGCTGGTAGCATTAAGGACCTTGCCTAAGGGTCCACCTGGAAACCCCCCGCCCTGACCGGGAATCGAACCCACGATCACCTGTACCAACGTCAGTGGCACTGAGCTATTCAGGAGCTATATATATATATATATATATATATATATATATATATATATAAACTAAACTAGCAAATTCACGTTAAAAACTAATTAAAACTAAACTGAAATTGAATACAAAATAATAATTTTAATCACACGCACGCACTTGCCCACTGAAATTTTATCACGCACGTAGCCGACCAATAGGACGTCGCCGATACGTGCCGTATAAATAGCAGTGTCCCTACTGCCTCAGCATCCTTTTTTCTTCAGCAAATGGCGAACTGCTCACTGAATTCACCACCTCCACAGATGGAGTCGCCACTTATAGAAAATTATCTTTGCACCCGGCGAGGTGACCCATGTCCTGCCCGGACGAGTCCAGGCCCCCCGCCGAGTCCAGGCCCCCCTGCCAGCTGACCTGCGGCTGGATAAGGGAGCGACTGGCCAAGTGACCGTTATGGAGGGAGAGAGGCATGATGACGCCGCCACAATCCCCCTTCTGATGTTCAAGACGCCATTGTTTTACATGTGCTGCTTGTGTAAAACTATGGTAAGGCTTTTGAGAATGTGGAAACAGTTGAGTAAACATGAGGCCCAGGCACCCACTTCACTAGCCTGACTGCCGAGTCCGCGCGGCCAAAATGGTCAGCTTCCACGACGTGACAGCCAAGAAACGAGCTGTTCTTACCGTGGAAACTGGGCAATGCAGCAGTCTACTGTAGCGCTGCATTCCCAGCGCGCCCACGAGGACTCGCATGGGCACGTTGCTAGCTCACCGCTAAGCTAAGCTAACGGTTTGCCCCGCAGCCCACGCCGCCCTCCTGGTCAGAGCTGAGTGAGACGGTGGGTGAGGCCCGGGCGTCCACTTCACTAGCCTGACTGCCGAGTCCGCGCGGCCATAATGGTCCGCTTCCACGACGTGACAGCCGAGAAACAAGCTGTTCTTACTGTGGAAACTGCAGCAGTCTACTGTGGCGCTGCATTCCCAGCGCACCCACGAGGACTCGCACTGGCGCATTGCTAGCTCACCGACGGTGAAAGCCTGTAACATAAACAGACACGCTGCCCTACCGACATCTCTTTCGCCGAGTGGTCACAGCGCAGCTAGGCTAGTCTAAAGGGACAAAAGAGATCGCTCGCTGCTTCGGTTGCTTTCGTTTCCTCCGTGAGCGGCTCGTAGCGCCTGTTGCAGCAGGCGAGGGTGTCTACTTGCCACTGCTTCACAGGGAAGCTGTGAGCTTGAGGCTGACGTCAACACCGGGTGACGTGTCAACCACAGTCACGCCGGCTGTGGTGCGTTCAACGCCCGGTCTGCCTTTTCCAACTCCAGCCGCGGTACGTTCAAAGACACCATGGCCAGTTCAACCTTTCGAAAATGGCCCATGGTGCATCCAAGGACACCACGGCCTTTTTCGATTGCAACCCTTGGAATACGTCTAAGCATTAATTATTTAAAAAAATAAATAAATAAAAGAAGGGTGACCGAGGGACAGAGGCTGATGACCACCAGACCTCCTCCCTCCATTATGTGTCTAGCATGCATTTATTTGTTTCATGTGCTGCTTGTGTAAACAAGAAAGAAACAAGAAAAAGCTGTGAATGTTCAGCTGATTAATACAGTACATTCATTCTCCTCCCCACCGAATCCCCTCCATCTTCAACTCTGTGCGTAACGCGCTTCAGTCTCCACAAAGCTGCATGTTTACCGATGATAAGCTAATGATCCGACCTACAGCCCACACTGCTCTCCTTGCTAAGCTCGAGAGAGACAGTGGGAGGGCCTTTGCTGCGCTGTTCAAACCAGTGGGACAGAAGCCCATGTCCCACGTCACTCTGCTGGTGTCATCCGAGCGAGATGGTAGTAGGACCTGGGCTTCCTCCTTGCTAGCCAGCTGTCCGGCCTGCGCAACAGGTCACCTACATCGCCTGGCAGCCGAATGAAGGGCTGCTGCCATGGTAGTGCCACAATGCAGCAATGCGAGCTAACTCTGCGTTCCCCGTGCACTCACGACAGTATCCACGGGAACACTGCTAGCTCACTGACAGTGTGTGTGTGTTCCTAAAACACACAACCACATTGTCGACATATGCTCTACTGAACCAGTGCAGCGTTTAGCTGACTAGCTGCGATGGCACGAGTCGAGCTAACGCCAATCTAGGTCAGATATAGCCGGAGAGACGGAACCAGACAACACGTCTCTTCCAGCGGTGCTGCCTGTGGCACTTTATCACAGTGAACAGCGGCTCATTCTCCAAGCAGCAGCTCGCTGCAGTGGAGAGGAGGATGCCCTGTCCTGACTCTGCTTCACTCGGCAGCTGTGTTGATTTTGACTGCTCCACTGACGACATGCTCACAGTGACACTTTGCACGTTGAACTGTCACCCGCCCCGGGTACTAAACTTCCAGCTTGGCAGTGGAGGGTGCTGAAGATGCGTTGTTCACGTGTACACATTTTCATGCAGAATGGCGACGCCGCTGCATGCTGACAAGCTGGGTGGACAGCATTCTGAGACGACGCTACTCTCTTCAGTTCTGCTGCATACCACCAGTTTTCCTGGACATAATGGAAGCCAGTCTGTCCTCTCAAGAGGAAGTACACTTCCTGGACGCTGAGATCCAGCAACTTCTGCTGAAGCAGGCTGTCTTAGGGCATCTCTGCGCATGACATGCACAGAGGTCTTTCACCATGTACTTTTTGGTCCCCAAAAAGATTAGAGGTTTCTGAGCCATTCTGGATCTCGGCCACCTGAACCAGCATAATGGACAAAAGGGCGTTTCCACATGCTGATGATCAGGAAAATGCTGGAGCCAGTGCAGCCCGGCAACTGGTTCACCACCATCGACCTTAAAGACGTCTATTTCATGTCGAGGTGACACAGTGACAGGGAATTTCTATGCTTCTCCTCTCAGGGGGTAGCCTACAAATACATTAGGCTCCCCGTCAACTACTCGCTAGCCCCCCACACACTCAGCAGATGCATCGCACTGCAAACGTTGTGCGAGAAGGGCATGAGGGTTACTTTCTACTCACGACCTCATGGTCATGGAGAGATTGAAGCCTTGAATGATCTCCACACAGCCCAGTTGATTTTGCACCTCAACAGCCTGGGGTTGCGATCAATTGGGAAGAGAGCTCCCCCCAGCCGCGAGCACAGGCAGAACACTCTACCGATGAGCCCTGCCGCTCTGATGCCGTCTGCTGAAGAGGTGGTCGGATGCTGAGGCAGTAGGGAAACGTCACGCGACGTCCTATTCGTTGGCTACGTGCATGATAAAATTTCAGTGGGCAAGTGCGTGCGTGTGATTGGAGGAGGTAGTACCCATAGAGTCCAGTAGATGGCTCCGCCTGCGTTTATAGAACTAGGGTTACCATATTGTAACCTTTCGTTTCTGCTAGACCAGCATAATGTCAGTTAAAAATTAACTGTAGCCCATCTCAGTTCTATGTCTCAAAACAACAGCAGAGAGAAACAGATTTACTTGCGGTTTGATAGTTCCCGGTGAACTCATGGAAGCCAATGCCTCGGATGCCAGAGGCTTCGGAGCGGACAAGAGGACAGCTGGTGTGATTTTCTGGATGCAGATGTCAGTCATGATCTCTTTGCCCCCTCCCCTCAGACCCAACTCAAGCTTCTCAGCCAATCACTGCACAATATGGAAATGCCTCCCGTTTCTAGTATACTCCTTCCTTTCCCACTATTCTACATTTACATTTACTCCATTAGCTGACGCCTTTACACAAAGCAACTTACATTTGCTATATATGTCAGAGATCACACGGATCTGGACCAACTAGGGGTTAAGTATCTTGCTCAAGGATACATTGGTGGATGTGTCACAGTGGGAATCGAACCCAGGTCTTTCACACCTAACACCTCTTATCCACTGTAATATCGCCACCCTCTCACACATGCATACACACATACATACATACACATAGAATGGATTATGGCTTGTACAGTAGGGTTCGACGATGTCTACAATGAAACATCGAGATGGACAATGTCATCAGGTACCAGCAGAGGCAGTAGTCATCTTACGTATATGTGTTCTCGCACAGACTTAACTAGATAAAAAGTAATTGGTAGACTATTAACTTACGTTACAAGTCGCGGTGGATATTTTACACAGACCAGGTAAAGCAACAGTGAACACACAGGGTGCAGATGTTGGTTTCAGTTGTTTGATAGGCTACGTCATTAATAAGCCGACCTGCTGCCATGATAACAGATCGCGGGTGGAAATATCCTGAAAAAAGACAAGTTCTCAGTCTTTTAGGCGACTTTATAAAACATACTGATGATGGTCAGCCATTGCTGACAGACATGGACGATGGCATCGTCTATCGGCCCAACCCTATTATACAGCTCCTCATACCTACATACATATATGCTTTTCTTGTACTCAATGCTTTTATTTAACAGCTGGTTTTACACATTCCAAGGCAAAGTGCCCACACATACAGTGCTGCACAACCGCGGCAGTTACACTCACAGAAGTAGACATTTCTGTTCTTAGTTTCTGTTTTTACGCTGCTTAATCATGGTTCCATGGAGGCTCAATTCTCACTCTAAATTGCACACACACACACACACACACACACACACACACACACACACACACACACACAGTCTCTATCTATCAGAATCTATAGTATCAACACATATTTTTAAACTGGTTTAATTAGGCTTGTCACTGTGAAGTGCTTAGTGGCAACATAATCACAGTTTATAGAAAGCCTCTGAAAACCATATTTGTATCCACCTTTCTTGGATAACTAAAACCTTGATGAAGAATCTTCACAGACATAATGCCCCTACAGAAACTACTTTTTTGGTGTTATGTACCTTTACTTGGTCACCTCTCACAGCTGAAAAGTGCATAAATACCATGAAATCAAGCTACTTAATTTTGACAATTGGAGTGCTCTGGAACAGCTGATGTGTCAGCTAAGCTTCCATATTACGATCACCAGCTCTGCGGCCTATTTAAAATGCTGCTGTTTCTTCCTGGTAGCCCCTTGGGGTTTGCATTGATCTCTCCCCGCTCTGGCTTTTTACTGTCTTTAAATTAGCCTTCACAGGGAGTGATATGAAACAGAGCCGTCATGCCAAAATAAAATCTATATTCACATGTATTCTCATTATAATGTTGCTATTCAATTACAGACTGACTGGGATTCTAATCTATCATGCCCTTGTGAGGACTGGCCCGAGATGCAGCAGTATTCATCGACTCAAGTGAAAAATGTTATTTAGTTATGCAGCAGAGTTAGAGCAGCATGATTGTGACCAGAGGGCAGCCTACACAAATCCTGGGACAGACTTAGTAAAATCTGCAGAGAGAGTGATTGAGAAAGCTCTCTTCCCACCTTGATAATGACTCTGGGAGCTCAGCTGCTAATTAACTCAATACTCAAAGGCACAATGATAGTTGCCCTGGTGAGACTGCTTAGTGCTCTGAAGTCTGACAAACTTGGCCACCAAGCAGCAGGCTGTTCTGAGGTCCCACAGTCCTGCTTCCTCCAAACATTTATCCAGCTCAAGGCTAATCAGTTGTGGATGTGTTGTGGAAATAAGTCAGCCTATTAAAGCATTTGCCATTACCAGATATAAACCTTTTAGGAACAGTTGTCTGAATCCTTCCAAGGTGTTTACTTGAGGTTGTAATCATTGGGTGTTGATATGTGATATGATGTGATATGATGTTTTACATCATAAACAGTGTGAAGGCCTTTAAACACGGGAAGCGATTTACGCGCCGAGTAATCCATTTTCAATGAGAGGCAATCGTGTAGGAAGGGAGGCGCGGGCAATGCGACAGTCGGGCATGTTCCCGTGAAACTGTCACGGTTGTGGTCAAATCACAAATCATTGTAAGAGACACTGATCCTTGCTGTTTGTGAGTTTCCATATTCTATTACTATTTTCTAATAGTTATCAGGACATCAACAGGAGGGAATTGACATGGCATCCCCGTAAAACTGGATCTATCAGGTAACATTATGTATAATTTTAACTTAAATTAAATAGGCTACAGCTGTCCTGTGTACAGAAACTGTCGCCATGGTTACTATCCATAAAGCGCCTGCCGTTTACTTGTGTAGCGCTTGTCTGTTCGCATGAGGTGTGCAGAGCGACCCCACGTGGCCAAGAGACTACGCAGGCAGAGTGTTGCTTCCAGTCTGAAAAGACAGTAAGCCTGTGACCTCATCAGATTGAATATTGCAACAGAGCAATCAGCTGTATACCTGGTATAGATGATGGTTTTAAAGAAAAGCTAAAAGCTTGAAACACCAAATATACTTCCATCTTTTTGAAGTAACTAGATATTAGTGGTTCCCATGGTCATTATGGATACTTGTGCAAAAGTCCTTACAGACTAATAACTACTTTTAACAATGAAAATTCTAACATTACCTTGTGGTTTGTAGGCCTATTGGAGCTGGTTTAAACTATCAGGTTTGGCTTAATGACTCTCTTCTTTTTTGGAGCTAGGAACTAGTAGCTGAAGTTGCGCCACACTTCAGGTTAGCTTCAGCACTTCTTTAATGACGGGGGCCTTTTCCATTTTTCTGTAAACAAAAGCAAAAAGATTGGTGTTCTTTGTCCATACTCTAAGCAAAACAGATTTCCATTATATAATTGGCTAGTAAAATGTCAACACTTCATCTCTGTAACAAAGATAAAGTGTATAAAACTAGTAGCATTCAGGAACTATAGCTCCCATGAGGCTTTGACGGTGCCATATGCTCCATACAAATTGGAGGCAGCTGCAATGCTACAATGACACTGTTCAAGATTGTGTACAATCAGACATGCAAAATAAACCCTGTAATGCCCTCAGAAAAGTATTGTGAACTTTCCAAACTTCCAATCTTGGAACAGCCACAACAAAACCATTTATCGACACCATTTGGAGTGTTTTTTTGTACGGTTGTGTTGTCTTTAGTTGCACAAAAGATATGCTTCTTTAAATAGCCAATGTTAGATGTTAATTAGCAACCTAAAAGAAATTCTGCATTCAGCATCAAAATGCATCTCTTTACTCACCAAGAGCTGTCTCCAGTGATGGAAAGCAACTCTGGTTTTGCTTTGTTTCACATCACTTATTTTCTTTGCCATCTTTTATTTATTTATTTTTTTTAAACCTGCAGCCTGGTATAGAGTATAATGAGCTGGATACCATATTGTCAGATTATTGACAGATTTTACTTTAACAAGAGAGTATTAATATACTCCTTTGTCCGTTTTATTATTTATTTTGTTACGGCCGCCACTGGCTGCCTTAAAGTAATTGTGTTTGTGAGTGCTTCTGGCTGTCATGTGTCCTCGGCGTATCACTCCCAAGCGCAAGGAGCTTTAGAGCGCTGGCATCAGACGCTAAAGTCCAGAATGCTTAGAAAATACTGTGTGGAGACGGAGAAACAGTGGGACGAGGGAGTCCCCTTTGTCCTATTTGCGGCTCGTGATGCTGTGTAGGAATCTATTGGCTTTAGTCCTGCCCAACTTGTTTTTGGCCACACACCCCGTGGGCCGCTTAAGTCGCTGCATGACCAGTTCCTGTCATGTGAGTCTTTGCCCAAAAAGCACGCGTTAGACTACGTTACCCAGTTCCATGGGCGCCTGCAATGAGTTAACGCCCTTGCTAGAGCCACCCTTCGTGATTCTCAATCTATTATGATCGTTCCGCCTTATCTCGCAGGTTTAATGTAGGAGATAAAGTTCTGGTGTTACTGCCCACCACCAGCTCAATCTTCACAGCTAAATTCTCCAGTCCGTATGTCGTTAAGGAGCGTCTTAGTGACACTGATTATGTACTCTGTACCCCAGACAGAAGGCGCAAAACTAGAGTCTGTCACATAAACCTGTTAAAAGGCTACCAGTCCTGCGTGGACAAGGTTAGCCCTGATGGGCCCTCGCCCTTGGCAGCAGAACCGTCAGATGTCAAAGCTGCTGTCATCATTGTGACAGTCTGTGGGCACTCCCCAAGGAGATGGTCCACAGATGCACGTCTTTACACATCGGCCTGTCCGCCTCCCAAATTCATAAATGCTTGCACACCTGTCATGCCATTTGCAGCATTTAACTGCTGAACAGCAACATGACCTTGAGAGGCTAATCGGCTGGTACCATTGTCTATTTGGTGATATTCCAACCCGCACTTCCGTCTTAAAACATGACATAGAGGTAAAAGATGCGCACCCCATAAAACAACATGCTTACCATGCCAATCAAACTAAACGTCAGTTGATGAAACAGGACGTAGAGTACCTCCTGCAAAATGGGTTAGCTTCTGCTAGTTCCAGTCCGTGGAGTTTGCCGTGCTTACTGGAAGCTAAATCCGATGGCTCCCCTAGGTTTATCACAGATTCCCGCAAAGTAAATGCAGTTACAGTTCGAGATTCGTACCCTCTCCCACGCATGGAGGATTGTATTGATAACCTGGGCACTGCAAATTTCGTTAGCAAGTTAGACTTGCTAAAAGGTTATTGGCAGGTACCTTTAACGGACCGTCCCAGAGAGATCTCCGCATTTGTCACTCCCAATCATTTCTGTCAGTACAATGTGATGGCTTTTGGGATGTGTAACGCTCCTGCAACATTCCAGAGATTAGTTAACACTGTGTTATCTGGTTTGCCAAACTGCAATGCCTATCTTGACGATTTAATCATTTATGCAGACACGTGGGAGAAGCACATGTGCGTGTTGGAGCAGGTTTTTGACCGTCTGGCCTGCACCGCCCTGACTCTAAATTTGGCCAAATGCGAATTTGGAAAAGCCACCGTCACCTATCTTGGACAGCAGGTTGGGCAGGGACAAGTGCGCCCTGTTGAGGCCAAGATTGTTGCCATCAGGGATTGCCCTGTTCCCACGACCTGTAAAGCACTGCGTCAGTTCCTGGGAATGGCCGGATACTACAGGAGTTACTGCCGCAACTTCTCCAGTATCGCCTTCCCACTCACAAGTTTACTCAGCACAAAGGTACGTGTGGACCCCAGAATGCCAGGTGGCATTTGATAATGTAAAGACGTTGTTGAGTCACGCTCCCGTGCTCGCTGCACCTGACTTTTCCATGCCCTTTAAACTTGAGGTAGACACCAGCTGGTGCTGTCCTATTACAGGAAGGGGAAGATGGTATTGATCATCCTGTTGCTTACTTTTCCCGCAAGTTCAACCAACACCAGGTAAATTATTCGACCATTGAAAAGGAAGCCCTTGCTCTGTTGTGTAGCATGGCTAAATTAGTTATGAATTTTAATACATTTATGAGAATTAATACCCAATCATGAATTTTAATAATTCATAAAATCAAAATGTATTCCTCGTTTCAGGGCACCACTGGAGTTGTTATAATCTTAGAGTCTCCGGACCTCTAGGTAGCTTTTAATAATTATACAATTATTACTAGTGATCAGTTAGTTAATAATCGCTAAATTATCTTAACTCAATCAGTCTGTCAGTCTCATATCTAAAGGGTCAATTCTCTTGGCAGGGATGTGGAAATAGGCAACACACACAGTTTCCTGATTACAGTGAATTTATTAATAACTAAAGTTAACTAAAGCGATAGAAACGAGTGGTTAAATACACGGAAAGTAAACAATGGCTGGACAATGAGCAATGGAGGTTCGATTGTGGGAAGCATTTGACTCATACGGCATAGGAGAACTAATGAAAGTAAGCTATGAGTTTAGGAGTTAAAAGGAAATATTAACATTATGGGACATCTCTGACCACAGAATGTTGTTAGGTCTTATGGCTTGTCGGCCTGCTTTGGCTTGTTGCACGGGTCCCACGCTAGAAACAAGGCGCGTGCCGAAGCGTCCAGAGAGCAGAGCAGAAGGCCAGGGCTCGAGGGGAGGAGAGGAGCAGAGAGAGTGAATGACGTCGCGTGTCGCTCTTTTGTTGCCTGGGGCGTGGTTCCCCAGAGGGCGTTTCAGGTTTCCCGAGGGACTGCCTTTCTAAACTTAATTTCTAAAAGAAAAGAAATCTATTTGCGTGTATTATAATCAAATATTTTCCACAATCAAACCTCAATGGTCAAACGGTTGTACCGTTCTAAGTTAAGCATTTGGTAACAGGAAACAATTGTCACATTATTGGTCAGGATATTTATACATTCACGTCATTTCCAACGATGGTATGTAATACTTATTTCGTCCACTTGGGGGAGCTCAGGTTACTTGAGGAAAGCTTAGATTAATCCAATTCCATCTCTCCTTAGGAACTGGGGAATTTAGTTATTCAGCCTTAAATTCAAGTTGGCGATTAAGAGTATAGTAGGACATTTCTTTATCATCATTTCTAAAGGAATTTTGTGAGAATGTATTGTGAACAAGTATTGGTTACACATTAGATGACGGAGTGTCTTGCTGAAAATAACAACACTGCAAAAGTAACTTATTTAGATTCTTTTCAGCACTAATATCAACAACAGATAGCAACAACATGGTAACATAACTACTCAAATAGAGGCAAACGTAATCAGGTAACGGGGGTGGGGGGGGGGTGGGGTGTTACAGCTGCCACTGGCTGCCTTAAAGTAATTGTGTTTGTGAGTGCTTCTGGCTGTCATTCAAGTCCCAGCTGTGTGAGTCCCTGTCGAGGATTGGTTCCCCTGGAGCTGGGACCGCCTACTTCCTGGTTGCTGTTTTCTGGCGTCTGTGATTGGTGTGGCTGTGACTCGACCGACCCTGCCAACCAGGATTCTCCCATCAACACCAGCTGGACTACAAATAGGTTGTGTGTCCACAGTTCCGGGCGACTGAGCCAGTGATCAGTTTGCCTTGCTGTTGGTTGCGTACCTGTTAGGTAGGGAATATCTAGAGTGTTTGTATTTCCTGTTTCTGTCTGTTGCTTCAGCCAGTTGGGCTCTTCGTAAATCACATAGTGTGATAGCGCACCAAGTGTTGGGCGCTCTTTTGTTTGAGCATTGCTTGTTTGTTTACTTTGCATTATTGTAAAGCATATAGGTTCTGACCTCCTTTTGTTAGTGTTTTTTGAGCAGAATAGCTGTCTTGGGACAAGACCCCCATTTCTTTATCCTTTATGTTGTCAGCACCTATATAGCCTCTTTTTGTTGTTTTCTTGAGTCAACTCATTTAATTAAACCATTGACTTTAACCAGAATTCAGTTGTCCTTTTGCCACCTTCATTTCAATCCCAAATCACTTGTTACTGCCTTACTTTAACGAGCTGGGTCGTAACAATTTAATTATGTATTGATTTGTCACTGGGCCGGACAGGGGAGCAGATGTGGGCATGGGGGGGGCACAAACAGACAGCACAGAGAAAGGATAACACCTGCAAGGGAACAGGGATGGAAGGTGGGGACAACAGGGAATAGGAGAGGGAAACACCAATTGCAGAAAGCAACGAAACCTGCAATAGAACAGAGAGGGGGTCTTGAGGGGGGGGGGGAAACAACAACAACAAACAAACAAACACAAACAAAAACAAACAATAAAAATAATAATAATAATAAAAGACAACCAGCCGAACAGCAGCAATAAACAGCTGACATAGTAAGAAAACTAAGAGAAAAATGAAAACAAGAAACAGTCACACACAATAAATAAGCAACACAGCACAGCCACGAGAGCTGGAATAATAACAATTAATTTAAATAAGTAACTGAAAGAAAAGCATCAGGAATAATTCTACCAGGGACAACCTAAATTTGTTTGTGTCTATGTGTGAGACTGTGTGTGTCTGTGTACCTGTGGGTGAATGTGTCTGTATGTCTGTGTATGTGTACATGTGTGTGCGCATAAGCCTGTTAAAGAATGTAGTTGTTAGTGAGAGTGGGACGCCAGGACTGTGCCACACCCACCCCAGCAACAGGCAGGCAAGAACCCCAGTAGCCAATAGTGGTGGGAGAAAGACAAAAAACAAATAAAAATATGACTCCCAGATGGACCGCGATGCAAATGCGGAAGACCCCAACCCAACCAAGAGACGCCCAAAAAAAACAAAACAAAACAAAAAAACGACCATCCAAATGCCAGTTGACAACGCAACAGAACGCAAGAGGCGTAACCCGCGGAAGAGCAGCGCCCGGGGTAACGACGATCAGAGGCGCTTAAAATTAACACGTGTGTGGATATGTGTTGAGGTTGATCACCTGATATGCAGAGGAGGCATTATACATATTTCATTTCAAAATCTATGTTTGGCTGGCTCAGGTGATTTCAGAGCTGGATCATAGGAGGCGGTTTACTAAGTGACCAGTCAATCACTCACACACTCCACATCAGTCGCGAACAAAATGTAGCTTATAGAAATGTTGAGGGAGGGGGAAAAAAATTTCTCGAGGCCGGTGCAGCAAAGTGTCTCAGTATTACAGACTTTTCTTTTGTGCTGCTGTTACTTCTAGCTGAAGGCAGCAGTGATGATGTCTGGAGCAGGGGTGGGTACATCTAATGTACTTTTAATTCCACTACATTTTCCATTCCTTTTATAACTTAACCAGACTGTAATCTGCTTCATTAACCGAAATGAGCTGTGATCCAGGCTGACATAAAATATCAAAATGTTCTTAAATATTCACCACAATTCAGCAACAAGGATGATCAAATCAGTCATAACATCTGAAGGCAGAATTGCCAGCCTTCAAGTCATTTAAAAGCAACAGTGAAACAAAGATATAACCCCCTGCGGGCTACCTGAATTTTGTGTGTCCCTTTACATAAATAATTTCCACAAGGCAGAATTTGGTGCAGAAAACACCAGAATGCAGGAAATTAAGTGTTTAACACTCAAAATTTTCTAGGGGGAGTACAAATCCCGCGTGCGAGGCCGGGTAAACGAGAGAGAGCGAGCGGCAGAACATGAGAGCGAAAGTCAGCGGAGAGAAACACCAGCAGCAAGTCCCAGCCCGGCAGCAAACACGCTGTGTAGGTCACCGTGCACCCACCAATAAAGGTCCACCGTCCCCCCAACCTCCGGAAAAAATAAGGCCACCCACGCCAGCCGACATCCCCCATGCACAGCACGCCCCCAGGCTGCCGTGCAATAGTGATGGCAAGTTTGAGTCTTTTGACAGACTCGTTCATTCAAATCTCGTTTATTAAAATGAACTAATCTTTTTTTGAATCATTTCATTCATTTGAACTAGGCTGGTTATTGCGGCGCTGCAGCCCTCTAGTGGGCGATTAAAAAACTGCGTTGTTCTCAAACACGGAAGGCTGCCTGGCTTGCTTTAATTGACAAAGTATAATGCACAAATTCACCTCTTGATTACTGTATATCATCATTATATAAACCCCCCTGGGCCCACAACCAAATTCAAACCATGTAAAAATGTAATCACCACTACTCCAGCTAAATCCTTCCATTTTGACAATCTTTCCCGAGTATACAACCAGACCAGCCATATAAAGACTTATGTATATAATTACCTGTGCTTATTCATACAGTAGCCTAACGTCCCTATCCATGAGTAAAATATTAATATCAGATTTGCAGTAAATACTGTATATTGAAGTAATAAGCTTGATACACTATATGAATAAACACACTCTTATTAAAATTCGACCAATTTAATAATAATCTGGATCAAGCCACCAAGTTCTTAAAGAACTCCAGCACAGAGAGAAGCAGTCACTTAGCCTGCCGAATGAACGAAAGACTGAGGAGGACCCATGTGAGCGGTGAACGAGTAGGTCATTCCTGCTCCACAGTAGGAGCTGTCACGTGACAAATGAACGACTCAAACCTAGAGGCCCACAGTTGAGAGTCGTGAACTAATCAGTTCTGTTTCCTGTGCTGATGGAGCCCATGCAGCTGCTGTGTGACAAGTGAACCTAAGAGTCCAAGATCCTTCATGCATGCGTGAAAATGAACGAATCACTCACTGAGACAACCCGTTCCTCCTGAGTCATATACACGATTAGGTCTTATGAACGAAACGTTCTTTGAACGATACAACACTACCGAGCAACACCAGCCAACCAGCAATGAGGCAAAATCAACTAGCTCAGCTGCATGCCACCATCAATCCACCCACCCGTCAAGGGCCGAGAACTCCAGGCACAAGCCCAGAATAAACCGGAGCACAGCCCTGCCCCGCACCCACATTGTACATCCCAAGAACTAACTTTATACTTCAGTATCCAGAGGGGTCCAACAACTGGCCGACAGAGAAATGGGGAAGCATGGATCTGAGGCCAACGAAGCAAAACAGGGACGCAAACTGGTCCCTCCAAGCCAACGAGGAAATGCCTCCCCCGAACTCCAATGCACAAACTAAACGCCCAGTAACCATCCAGAAACCCTGCGCAGGGAAGGGGGAAAAAAAACAATGCATCAAGATACATCGACAATCGCCCCATAATCCCACCGCAGCCCTCCAAACTGCAACCGGATCAACCTGCGCAGTGCCCAGAGACCCCCACCCCTAGTAGCCATCTTTCTTTCTTTGCCATCTTTGTGTTTCTGTGTCATTAATAGGGGCTGTAAGTTACCTTCAGCTTAGTCTTGCACAGCCAAACCTAAGTCGCTAACTCTAACTTGACAAGCCCTCGGAACAGCTGTACTTCTTTGTCCACTGATGTTGGACTGAGGGCAGACTGGAGGCTTTTAACCAGAATAATGAAACGTGAAACATTTTAGCCTCTTTACACTCGTTACCAGTATGTTTTAAAGTAGATTTTAAGATTTTACTGATTACTTTTAAGGCTCTTCATGGCCTCTGAAGGGGACAGAGCATTACCAGTCAGGGCCCCGAGGCTCTGGAATAGCCTGCCCGATGAAATCAGGTTGGTTGAGTCAGTGAACTCCTCTGAGTCCCTTCTTAAAACATACTTCTATCAAACAGCCTTTTCTCATTTTACTTGACTTGTGTATTTCCAGGCTTATATTGTTCTGTGACTCCTCGATGGCAGCTCTATGCAATATTCAAAGTTCAAGTTCTGTTCAAGATTGGATGTGCTCGGTGCAGTGTTTGTCCCGCCCCTCCTGCACTGTGATTGGACAGCTGGGTAAAAAGTGACAGTGACGAGTGCAGCGTTTTTCCCAAAGTTGAACATTTTTCAACTCTCCACGACCGGAAAAAAACGCTCAGCGCCCAGTGCGCAAAAGACACTCAGCGCCTTGTCATGCTCCTGCCATTTTTACCAGCTAGTAAAAATGCGGCGCTCCCATTGGAATGAATTTAAAAAAGACGCTGGCGTCAGAAAAAAACGCTTTGGTGGACACGGGCCCTAAGGCTCCCCCTCCAAAGCCCACTATCTTCTGATTGGCCATTATGTGTTTACCAGGTTGCCGCAGGGATAGGGCTGCATGTTACTTTGTGGGCGTGGCCAGCATTCTATGGAAATATAATCATACCAAGCCGTTGGTAGAAAAAGCTATTCAAAACAGGGGGATATCTGAGGTTTTGGCTTGCAGGCATTTCTTTTAAATACTTTTACCTCATTATTTGAAGCTTAACATGAATATCTGATATTTTAACATTGTAGATAAGTCATAAAATATGGAAAAACATACTTTTTACACACTTACTGTTTTATTTATTTATTTTATTTTTAATATATTTTTATCTTTTTAACACACACATACAAAGGGTTACAGATTTATTTATTTATTTTATTTTAATTTTTAATATATTTTAATGTTTTTAACACAAACACACATACGCTTTAATTACTTTACGCTGTAATTACTTTACGCTGTAATTACTTGTTTAATGAAATATATGGGGTTGATTGATCTGAAGCTGTGACATATGTCAGAAAGCCACATTAGAAGAAGTTGCCCTGGTCTGATGTGAGTGTCCTGCCGGTGAAGAAAAATTAATTTGTTAATTAGTTCTTAATTATTTTTCACACACTGCTAATGCCGCTGTTGTCTGAGTGGTGTAACATTTGTATTAGATTGGATTGGATATTAGAGATTTTTAGAGCAAACATCTACTATAATTTCCATTTATGTTATTGAAATGTAAGGGACTTCCATATTGGCCTCAGCGTTTGACCATGGTTGTTGCCACATGCCTAGCAATGGCTATATGAATCTATGAAACTGGATGTGTTCTATATGATAATGTAGACTGTTTGTAGCACTTCACATCTATTGATTGTGGTACCTTTCACTGCTACACAGAAGTTTGTGTAATGTTGTAAATGTCAGAGCTGTTTGTCATTTTACATCTTTCACTCCCACAGTAAGACTGTGGGGCAATAAAATGAACATGAACTGTACTTGAAGAGGGATTGAATATCTTTCCAAATCTGTCATCCCTACCCAGGTTGTGTTCTTATTCATGCAATTGTGTGTGTGCATTTGTATTCAGAAGAAAGGTAGGTGTATGTATGTATGTTTGTTCATATAAATATGTACTTG
>NC_060170.1:13661111-13696784 GCF_021292245.1 Micropterus dolomieu
ACACAAAAAAGAAATCACCTAGAAGACAGAGAGACAGGACACACGATAAATAATTCGACATGATAATCATTGTCTTCCTGATGGGGGTAACTGTTGCAGCCGCTGTGGACAGAAATGAGTACCAAGGACAGCACCCTCGTGACAGAAACAGAATCAGGGCCATGGAGAATAACACAGCACGCAGTCCTGATATACAGCAGGTATATCTGGACTAAAAGTTGTTTTTGTTTTCATCTTTTGCCATTGCATTTGAACACAATGCCCCCTGAAGTTTGCAAATCTCTTTTGCATTAGTCTTTGATTGTAGCCTAATCTACAGCAAAAATACTTACTTAACCTTACTGTACTAATGCATATGGTCTCTTATTTCCTTCCTTATTTGCCTATTTGTTTACTTTTCTATTTGACTGTAAGTGATATCTTCTGTCTATTCCGGAAAGCCATCAAAAATGGCGTGGTATGTGCATTTGTGTGCGCAGTGGCGGAGAAGGTTTGTGTGTGTATTTGCATTTATTGGAGGATATAAATGATGCACCTGGATACTTGATCTCACACATTTACACGTGTGCCAATTTCTGCCTGCAAACAAACAAACACACACACACACACACACACACACACACACGCACACAAATATTCATTGCCTGGGATTCTTGGCTACATCTCAGTCAGTTAATTTTTCGTGGCATGGAAACCTCTGCTTACATATTCCTGGAAGTTTACTCAGTTTCTAATGTGTGTATCAGTGTGTGTATGTGCGTTTTTGTACATGTCCATGTGCGTGCATGCATGGATTTGTGCCTCTCCATGTTAATAAAGCCTACAGATATAGCTGTCAGCTTGCTGTGTTGATTCAGGCTCAAGGCCAAATGCTCTAATATCCTCCCTGACTTGCCGTCTCCATCTATCTACATCTTTCCATCTGTCTCCCTCTTTTCTCATCATCCCTATCTGTCCGCATCTGTCTCTGTATCTCCTCTGTCTAGCTATATGTGCATCTGGTCATCTGTCTGTCAGTCTGGGTGTCTCCCTGTTCTGTCACAATTAATTCCACAATGAAATTAATGAGAAAATCCTTCATAGAGGTTGTTTTGCTTTTATGAAGAGGGTTGGTGGGCAAAGGAAAAGAAAAATCCACCTGCAACTGTTAATTATTTTCAACAACCCTCAGAGAATTGGTGCAATGTTTTTGCATTCACCTGTGGTTTGCGAATGTACTCAAGAAAGTAGTAGTGACATTGACAATGTAGTAGCAGCATGAGAGTGTGAAAAAGATTCGTAACCATTTTGCTATGACTCACTCTCCCCTGAATAATTGTTGATTATTAGTGTTCCTCTTTTTTTTTAAACGGTACAACAGAGTAATTTACTGTGCTATCAATGTCCGCTGTGCAAGCATCACAACATGTGGTCCCATTATCTGTATTGGGACAGTTGTTGACAGTAACAAGATGAATATACCTCCAATGAAGACAATGGGCAGATAAATGCAAGGTGGGCCAGTAACACCTGTATTCAGGGTGGACAAGCCTTCAAAGTCATATCAAGCCCCATTCAAGAGCTAGATGGTAAGTGGTAATAACTTAAGAAGGTGAGTGCTTTTACTACTAACTTCTCTCCAGACGAAAATGATGACTCATTGCATGTGTGTGTATCTATAAGTTCTGACAAGAAGTAACATTTTGAAAACCTCGAAACAATTTGAAAGACATTTGGGTATATATAATGGAATTTGGCCTGCGGGAATGTTGTAAGTCAGTTGCAACTCAGAGCTGTGCCGGGCCAAAAACTTCTCACTTATTCAACAATAGATGACGAATGAAGGACACCTAATTTGAGACACCTAATGAACTCTAGTGTACTCGGTAGTGGAGATTGGACTTGCTGAGGATCTAGGAAGCATTGCGGCCACAGTAATGGTACATTGTGATGCTTGTACCTTGGAATTCTGACTCGATAGAAACCCAAGAAACAACAGATGATGCTTGCTCCTACTCAGTGTCTCTGCGATTGGCTCACTGAAGGCTTGGTAAGCTGAACAACATGTAGATGCTGTGGGACTGAGAAAATTTAGGACTTGGGATTCTGACACAGTGCAGTTTCAGCGGGCTGAGGACACAGGCAGAAGGCTAGCTGGGAGAGTTTTAGCTAGTGGTGGTACAACCAGGGGGCTAATCATGGGGGATTGTAGCAAAGAACTAGCTGAAGGGGAAACAGGCAAAGAGCCAGCCAGCAGGGCCACAGAGTATTGGCTGTTTCAGCACTAGGCTGCTCCCTGTTTGGTGAAGGATGAAGGACATTTACATACACATGAGAAACCAGACGACTGGGAGGAGGCAGGTTACTAAAGAAATTGGATAACACATTTACATGCATTGTAGTTACCTGTTTACTATAAAATCCATGTTTACATGCAGGTAAGTAATCATTCTCACTCTGCAGTGCCTTATTTTAAAACCATAACTTATTTATTTTAAGTGTATTACTGATGAAACTTCCTGATTTATTCTGAGCATTTGGATTGACACTGGCTGTAATGAAAAAGTGTGCCATTTTCCCTTACATTACAAAAAAAAATTTACAAACCAGCACCTGTTTAGCTATTCTCTCCTTTATGTGGAGGCATAGCCAAAATATCAACTTTCTACAACAAAACCCTAGCCATGACTCTCTTATGGAAAATTGGTTGGTATTTTTACATTAACAATTGATCAAATGACTAATGACAAATGCCTAAGTAAATGGGGCTGTTGATGGTGATGACAGAGGATTCTCACCTGATTCTGCAGTTGGCCTCAGCTCTCAGAGCATGTTAACATCCTTTCGCTCACTGTTTTGGTTTTACGGCCACAGCTTTACTGTTTTGTAGGGGTGTGACAAGATTTCTCGTCACGGTATATATCAATATTTAAGAAACAGATTTAGGAAGTCAGGTTACTGCAGAAAGCTGGCTATAACCCAGTTGAATAAATACATGTATACGCACTTGATTGATTGATTGATAGTGATGACGATAACTCCCTGTGATGTGGAATGTTTGTGGATAACTATTCTACACTCTTACTTTATCTCTATGGATTTGGTCTCGTATATATACAGTCCCCTCCAAAAGTATTGGAACGATAAGGCAAATTCCTTTGTTTTTGTTGTTCACTGAAGACATTTGGGTTTAAGATCATTAGATGAGTATGAGACAAGAGTTCAGAATTTCAGCTTTTATTTCCTGGTATTCACATCTAGATGTGTTAAACAACTCAGGACATATCACCGTTTGTATTAGACCACAGCATTCTTAGGTGTAATCTTAAAGTAAATAACATTTAATATATGGTGGCATAACCCTTGCTTGCAATAACTGCCTCAAGCCTGCGACCCATCGACATCACCAAACTGTTGCATTCTTCATTTGTGATGCTATTCCAGGCTTTTATCGCAGCTTCTTTCAGTTCTTGTTTGTTTCGGGCTGTTTCTCCCTTCGGTCTCCTCTTAAGGAGGTGAAATGCATGTTGGGTTAAGGTCAGGTGATTGACTTGGCCAGTCTAAAACCTTCCACTTTTCCCCCCCGATGAAGTCCTTTGTTTTGTTGGCAGTGTGATTTGGCTCATTGTCCTGCTGCATGATAAACTTCCTCCCCATTAGTTTCAATGCATTTCTCCTTAAATTGGCAGACAAAATGCTTCTGTACACTTCTGAATTCATTCTGCTGCGACCATCATCAGTTACATCATCAATAAATATTAATAAGCCTGTTCCAGAAGCAGCTGTGCACTCCCAAGCCATGACATTACCTCCACCACGCTTCACAGATGAGCTTGTATGCTTCGGATCATAAGCAGTTCCTTTCTTTCTCCCCAGTTTGGCCTTTCCATCACTTTGCTAGAGATTAATCTTGGTCTCATCAGTCCATAAGATTGTGTTACTGAACTTTTGCGGCTCATCTCTGTATTTATTCAATCTGGCCTTCTGATTCTTCCTGCTGATGAGTGGTTTGCATCTTGTGGTGTGGCTTCTATATTTCTGCTGTCTGAGTCTTCTTCCAGCAGTGGATTGTGATGCCTTCACCCCTGCACCGTGGAGGTCGTTGGTGATGTCACTTCCTGATGTTTTGGGGCTTTTCTTCACAGCTCTCACGATATTTCTGTCATCAACTACTGTTGTTTTCCTTGGCCGACCTGTTGGACGTCTGTTGCTCAGTACACCAGTAGTTTCTTTCTTTTTCAGGATATTATAATATAATTGTTGTGCTTGCTACGTCCAATGTTTGTCCAATGGCTCTGGTCAATTTTCCTTCTTTTCTCAGCTTGACAATGACTTGCTTTTCTCCCATAGACAGCTCTCTGGTCTTCATGTTGGTTTATCCTCTTTAACATGAAATGCAGTCTTTATAGGTTTGAACCAAGGATTAAAACTTAGACTAGTCATGCAGAGCTATTTAATATTTGGACAATCAACCTAAAAGGCAACATCTGGGCAAAAAGAAACATCTGTCAGTCACATGTTCCAATAGTTTTGCTCACTTGAAAAATGGGTGGGTTCAAACAAAGGGTGGTGTGTCCTGAGTTGTTTAACACATCTAGATATGAATACCAGGAAATGAGAGCTTAAATTCTCAACTCTTGTCTCATACTCATCTAATGATCTTAAACCCAAATGTCTTCAGTGAACAACAAAAACAAAGGAATTTGCCTTACCAATACTTTTGGAGGGGACTTTATAATATTGTTCCTATGGATCATGGGCCTGGTAATAAAGTGGCAAGCCCACACTCAGGAGGGGAGGGAGGATGCAGTGGTGTGCGGTCTTCATTCCCTCCTGTAAAAAACTGACTCCCTTGACCACAACTTTCTTATCGACTTTCAGCTCAGCCTTTAATACCTTCGAGTGGCACCAGAGGATCAAGAAACTTCACCATCTCAGTTTGTCTTCATCTGCTCTGCGCTTGGCTTTACTTCTTAGTGTGTGACAGACTCCATATAGGGTATATATCCTTCTCTTTTCTCTCTGCCTTCCTTGGTCCTTTTCATCGCTCTCATGTACTTCTTTCATCATCTCAACATCCTTCTTTCTCCATCTGTCAATACTTTGGCTCTCCCTCTTGACTATGTCCCCACTTCTTACACTCTTCTTGTGTCTCACCTTGCCCTCGTCTTTGCCATCTCTCTCTCTGTGTCTGTCTCTCTCTGTTTTCCAATTTCACTCCCCCTCTCTCCATTCGCTGTGTAAATCCCCTCTTATCCACTCCCAGTAACAACTCGCCCCATCCGGCCCTCTTGTTCTGTCACTATGGATATTTGTTCTAGATTAACCTCAAGTGCTCCCACCCTGCTCTCTCTTACTTTTTCACACATTTCTCACCATTTTCTTTTTTCTTTGCATTTCCCCCTCTCTTACTTTTGCTCTTTTGCTCTTCCTCTTCTCATTTGCTCGTCTGTACTCTCCCTCCTCTAGAGAGCTGCGACATCAGTTTTACTGGCATTGCGGCGTCTAGTCTAATGAAATATAAATGTCTGTCTCTCTCTTGCTCATTCTCTTCCTCCATCTCTCTCCCATTTGCACAGAAAAGGAGAAAGAAGGACCCTGACGAGCCACCAACCCCCGACCAATTCCAGGGGATGACACGCATGTTTGTGGCGTACCGATTGCCGTTTGCTTTTCATCTAAGGGATAGATTGAGCTCTTGAACCCCCCCATTCCCCACCCCACTCCATCACCTCCCTCCTCTCTTTTTCCCCCCTTTTTCAACATCTTCTTTCCTCCTCTATTTGTCCCCAACATCTGCAGATGGATTTTAGACATATAAAGAAAAGTGTGTTTTCTATCTTGTCTCCTCATCTCTGACTTTTTCTTCCAGTTGTCCAGACATCTGTGTAACATTGGTTCCAGATATGGGGATCAGTTGGTTTTAAGTTGAAGAAATAATAATAATTGTAATTAAAACAACAGGAGTGTCTACCAAAATGATAGTTTTGATACCTTACTTTTACATTTGAACAAATATTGTCTAAACATAAGCAGCAATACAAAAAATTTAATAAATTACAGTCTAAAATTAAAAATTCTGATTTAAACTATCCGATCAAAGAATAAGTAAATAAGAGTTCAAGTCTCTCAGGGCTTTCGATGCTAGCTTTCAGTACTTGACAGTTTTTGATCGGTGCTACAGTTCTACAGATTAATCACTGTCGGTACCAAACAAGTAGTGAGGTTTAACAACCAGTCCTACTTTTCAAACATACCATCAGCACCAGTTCTTATCATAAAATGGGAATATAACCCACTTGGCTGGGCATTTTCTCCTTTTTTTCCTTCTTTCCAATGATGTATTTACAGCATGTGTTCTTTCCTTTCATTATGTTGTGTGTCAAATATCAATTTATGTGTCTACAGAGCAAATAAAATTTTAACACAGTCCTATAATTTAAATAATGTAATATCAAGTGAGAGAACAAAAGAATGGCACACACAATGTCAACAGCTGACATTCGTTTCAATGAAGCTGTTCATACTGTGAGTGTCAACATCGTATTTCAGCAACATGTTGGAGATAAATGATGCATCTGACTGCATAACAAATGTTGAGAACATTTTTGAAATTGCATTATGATTCAGTGAGACATTAGGATGACTTTGCTTTATGATAAAAAACTTCATGCTGAAAAACTTTTTAAAACAGTTAGAGTTATGGTAGTTTCCACAATTATTCTCTTGAAAGAAAGGTTTTCTTTTACATTTAGCTGATGCTTTTATCCAAAGTGACTTACAATTGCTATACATGTCAGAGCAACAAGGGGTTAAGTGTCTTGCTCAGGGACACAATGGTGGATGTCTCACAGTGGGAATTGAATCCCGGTCTCCCACGCCAAAGGCAAGCATCTTGCAACCATGAGGTGTTTCACACCTAACAAAAGACAAAGAGTGTTAAAATACTTCTGTTACTGTTACTTCTGTTATTTTTTAAAAAAGGGTATCATTGGAAATCCACTTGGTTTCAGTATGAAAAAAACATCTAAATTCAAAGGCACTATAGGGTAGTGTAGTATACTGATAGCAGTTGTGATGGATATATGTTGAAATTCTAAGTCAAATGCGCTGAAAAAAATATGTGTATATATAAATAAGGTATCTGTGGCTGTTGCAGGACTATAATAAGCCTATCCAATTATTTCATACGGCTCGAATGGCCTACCATACCTGCCTACCTGCGTGCAATCTGCTTGTGCACTTATCGAACATGAAAATGTGTTTTTGGGGAATGAATTTGGAGGGAGGCCTGTCTGTCTGTAGTGTCTGTATGGGTTGTGTTTCATTCTGTCTGTGTCTTTTTGTGTAAACATGTGTATATCTAAATGTCTTTGCTGCACTTGGTAATTAAAGCAGTGTGTGCCAACCCAGTGACAATGTAATACCGCTCTAATCATCCTCTGCTCCGCCATCTGTGTGCCCAACATGACTCTCTCTTTCTCCACCCATCGCTCACACACACACTAAACCAACACTCTTGTACGTTGAATTCTCACTTGAGAAAGACAGACACAGAGGGACAAAGAGAAACAGAGTGCTACTCAATTAGAGAGAAAGACACCCTGTACAAATTTATATGGCTTGTATAGTACCTTTTTTGCATGATTGAGATTTCGGAGGATATTTCAAAAACATTGCATGTGTTTTGTTTATTTTGCCCACAAATTGTACGAATGAGCACTGTTGGAAATATGTACCTTTTAACAGTAACTTCGCCATCCTCATTCTCTGTGTCTCCATAACAATAGACAGATATAAAGAATATAATATTAAGGGTGAACAGTTACCAATTTGTCAGGATCTGCTGTATGTGGACAAGTAGGTTGGCGAAGATTTGGAGATCATTTATCATTATTCACACACTAATGCAAAATTCTTTTGATTTATGCGTTAATTGCTCACTGGTTTATGATTGTTTTAGGTTATGCTTACTTAATGTGGGAATGTTTGAAACTTTTGTCAGTGTGTATGAGATGGCTGAATAATTAATGCTTGGTGACTGAGTGCAATTGCTTTATTTACAGTTGTCTCATGGCAGAGATGGGGACTTGAGTTAGAGACTCGGACTCGAGTGCGACTTAAGTCGCACACACAGTGACTTCAGACTCGTCCTCAAAAGACTTCAGACTCGACTCGGACTCGAGGTGCGGGACTCGTGAATACTGTTTATTTTTAGGAAACGTCTGATGTGCTTGCCGTTGTTCCCCTCCCTCCGTTACCTATAACCTGCATACGTAACACGTAACATCTGCTGTGCGCGGCCGCACGTGACAGAGGACAACAAACATCAGCAGCTGCTCCGCCATTCATCATAAACTTTGGCTTTAAAACTTCATACAACAAGACCCAAACAAAGAAGCGCTGAACGCAAATATTTGGTGAGTGAACATGTTTAGCTCAGCATTGGCCATCTAACGTTAACTTGCTTCTTGCTTCAGCTACAACCTACAGAGGTTTACTCCGACTGTCGTCATTATGAAAAGATGAATGAGAGTTTGTTTACTTGCCAAACTTGTGGTGGTCGATTAATGTAATTATTTACGTCCCACTGGCTGCCATCACGTTAATTATTGCCGTGGACTAGAAAGAGGTTACAGGTTTATTGTTGATCATGTA
This sequence comes from Micropterus dolomieu, assembly GCF_021292245.1. Classification (NCBI taxonomy): domain Eukaryota; kingdom Metazoa; phylum Chordata; class Actinopteri; order Centrarchiformes; family Centrarchidae; genus Micropterus; species Micropterus dolomieu. The sequence goes on from NC_060170.1 coordinate 13,669,749, forward strand.
ACCTTACAGTTTTGTTTAGTTACACTGTACACAACGTTACACTGGTTTGAGAGTCTAGTGGATTGTTGACTTACAGTAGTGGTAGTGGTATGGTTGTGCTCTGTAAGTTAAAAACAGGTTACGGCTTTATTGATTTGAGAGTCAGGAGGATGTGTTGACTTACAGTAGTTTAAGCTGTCATTGATTGCATTGCACAGGTTGTGCTCTGTAAGTTAAAAACAGGTTACAGCTTTTGAACGCAGCAGGTCATACAACATTCGTAATAACCACGAGAGACTTGAGACTTGACTTGGACTCTAGCTCAAAGACTTGTGAGCATCTCTGTCTCATGGTGAACAGGCTGATATAGCAGCAGACAAGACCATGTCTTTATTGCACTTTTGCGCTGAATATTATCTTAGAGTGACCGATTGATTGATTGGTCAGTAGGTCTGACATTAAAACATTAACTTCAGCCTTTAATCAGGAAATATGATTACATTATATTCAACATGGGGTATTTAGTTTTTAAATTCTCTAAAAATCAGTCAGTTTGCTGCATTTTCCTGTCTTGGCCAGGTCACGCTTGCAAAAGAGGTTCTTAATCTCAATGGGACTCTCCTGGTCAAATAAAGGTTAAATAATAAAATGGTACTTGAACAATTCAACATTGTTTTAGGCTACACTCTGCTTCTCTGTTTAAGTCCTGTTTTACTGTTTGTTAATACAGAATCTTAAGCAAGCACTGAGAAAAATGGGGGTGCTCGCTATGGCAATATAAATTAATCTTTTGCATCTAGCCAAAGTGGCTAGTTCTTATAAGGTATAGAGTGGTACATGTATTAAAAGAAGCAACAGGACGCCAAGAAGCCAAAGAGACAAGAAGTACATATTTAAAAAATTCACTCCACTTCTTTTACTCTACTCTTGCCCCTTCTGTCCTCTTGTACCTTCCTTCTGCTTCCCTTGCCTCTCCTCATCTCTAACATTTGGAAATTGGATGGTCTAATTTTAAGCCGCCCACTCTTGACTGCTGTGTCCAACAGGCTGACAGTGTGGTGTTCAGCCTGTTGGACACAGCCTGTCAGTAGTATGTAACATTTATAAGTGGGAAAGCTAAATTTCCAACCCTGAAGGCAAGCTTGCTTGGCTCTTCCTACCAATGCTACCACAGAGTTACCTCATGTTGAAAATTTCAACAGTGAGAAGGAAGTACAGAGTTTTATTGATTGTCAGGGGCTGCTGAGTGTGTCACAGTCCTTCGAGGGAATTGAGATTTCAATCGCACAAGTCGCCACATATGGACGCTTGATCAAGACCCCATGGTATCACTTTGTTAACACACCCCTTTAGCGTCATTGTTCAATGCTACAAGTAAGCCTAGTATAAATAACTCAAAAGTCAACATAGGGAGGATGTTGGGGTGGTTGGATTGGTCAGACCCAGGAGACCGGTGGTTGTTTCCATTTGAAACAAATTTCTTTTAACTTATGTAACTGACTTAAGTAACATAACTTAACTTGCGTACTTATTTGAACACAAAGAATGAACTTTTCCTAAAATTAACCAAGTAGGGTTCATAGCTGTGATTGGTAGCAGAAGCACACAAAATGACAAATAAACAACAAGTCAACAACGTGGGGCAGGTTAAACGCTCCGCTGCTGACACGCTGCTGAAACGCTTCCAGTGTGAGTTGACGCCAGGCTGAGGACGGATCCAAACTGCAGCGCACACGCCGCCTGTGTGAGTCCGGGGTAAACCTAACCATACTGCAACCGTTTCACAACATTAACAATGTTTTATTTTGAAATCCAACCAGATATTGCATTTTTATTATTGCCAACTTGACCGTAGAACCCTGCATGTGCAAAAAACACTCTAAAGGGGTACCTAGTGCATTAAAAAGTGACACCAAGGGGTCTTGACCAAGCATCCATATATTTGAACTAGTAAGATTATTGCTGGAAATACTGGCAGCACTGAAGGTCCATAATGAAGGAAGGTGGAATGTGGTCAATCTGTACAGGAATTCTCTGCCAGCTTTTTTGAAATGTATAACTTTCTTGGCCCCAGACTGAGATCCTCATTTATTCTGTTCAGTTTATTTCAAGTTTTACTTTTGCTACCAATTTTCTCCCCATTTGGAATGTCCATTTACAAATGCCTTGTGGTCCTGACTGTCACTGCTAACTCCACTGTTTGCCAAGGGAAGTAGTAAACAGCAGTGTGCTGCCTCTGCTACACATGGTGTAACAGAAGTAACAGCCGCTTATTTTCTCCTATCAGAGAGGAGCTACACTGGGAGAATGTAATGCATTAGAGGATCACATTATCCTCCCCAAGATCCAACTCCCTCTAGAGCAGGTATTTGACTGACCAGCAGTTGTCACCAGTTCAGTGACAAGGATACAATCCTTCACCAACTTCCCACCCATCAGCATTGCCATGTATTTGCTGGAACAAACAACAAAGCTGGAGATGGCATGGGTCAGCAGTGTAGTGGGTCAGAACCTTCACTGTGTTACCCACACACCGTTTTTTAAACAGATGTGGCAGCAAGGTACATGTGAAGCAACTAGCATGGGAGTCTACAAGGGAGAAATGTCAAACAATATCAAGGAGACTTCAACGGTTTACCAAAATAAATATTATAATAGTTGTGCATGCTGAATAGCACTATTGTTAGCAGTTGTACTTGAAAGCATTTGCTGCACTGGGTCCCTTTCCTGTTTTTTGTCTTTCCCTTATTTCTTCCTTATTCTTACTCTTAATCTCTCCTATTGTTCCTATAAACCCTCTTTCTTTGCTGCTGCTTTTCCTTTTCACTTACCTTTTCCACCTCCCCTCTTCCCGGTCAGCTCAGGGAAGTAGAGCTCATTTAAGACTCTAATTCACAATTACATGGACAGGGACTTAGCTTGACCCTGTACACTTAGTCTCTCTCTCACTCACACACACAAACACACACACACACACACCCCTGCCTGACTACTACTCCCCTGTGTGATTTTATATTGAAAGGTTAATTTGTGTGTAAGGAGCCCAAGGCGATGACTAGGAACAAGGGGATAGAGTGAGTGAGAGAGAGAGAGAAAGCCAGTAAGAGACAGAAGAGAGCTAATTCAGTTCAGGAAAAGCACCCACTTTAAGGAAGAGAGCGAGAGAGACAGCAAGAGACAGGAGAGAGAGAGACTTGAACACTCAGAAGTGATATTTAATTAGCCTTGGATGACTAGCTGACTTGCTAGAAAAAGGCCACTCTCCCTGCACTCTTCTCTCCTGTCAAGTATCCTGTTAGTGAAACCTCCTCTGAGACAGATAGGGAGATAGGGAGAAAGCAACAGATGGAGACAGGGGGATTTTAAGACAGAGACAAAATGATGGAAAGGATAGAGAAAGAAAGAAAATGAAGGAGATCCACTGACAGATTAGATTATAGCCAGATGTTGGTTGGACAACTTTTCCCAACAAACTTCAAACTTTTTATTGTCATACAGGAAACAGTTGTCACACAGTACAATTCAATTCCTATTCTGTGAATCCTCCCACCAACATCAGACATTAATTAAACACCCTAAATATAAAAAGAGTCATAAATAACAGTTTACAAAAAGTATGTAGTCGTGCATGTATATGTTATGTAAATATGAGGAGAGAGTGCAAATTCTACAGAGGTAGGTTGTCAGTAGTTTGGGTCCATGCCAATGTGCATGTGTTGACTGTGTTTGTGCGAGCAAGGTGGGGTGGATCATTGCACCTCTCAAGATCAGAAGGCAGCCTGCAGTGTTGGGGGGAAGGGGCAGAGGGTGATTCTCAAGCCTGATGGCCTGTGGATAAAAACAGTTTTTCAGTCTTATTGTCCTTGCTTTTACATTCCTGTAGCGTCTTCCTGAAGGTGCAAGTGTGAATAGGTTCTTCTGGGAGTGACTACTGTGCTTAATGATGTTTCAGGCCCTCCTGTTGACCCTGGGCGGCTAGATATTCCCCAGCGCTCTTCCCAGCTGTTGTAGAGCCTTGTCCCATGTTGTGCAACTGCCAAACCAGACTGTGATAGAGCTGGTAAGGATGCTTTTGATTGTACATCTGTAGAAACTGCTGAGGATTTTGCCTGGCACGTCAAATTTCCTCAGCCTTCTTAAGAAATACAACTGCTGTCAAGATTTCCTCACCAGATGTGAGATGTTGTGAGTCCAGAAGAGATCCTCAGACACATAAACACCTCTGGGCTATATCCCTACCTACAATAGCCAGATTCATATCAGGGTGAGCCAACTGTGTCAGTCTTTCATATAATCTGTGGTGCTGTGCATGGGAGACTTTTAAAGAGTAGTTGCACCCTGTCTAATAATCTGGCTTGCACTGCTAACTAGTGGAGACAACATGCTTTTTCCACACCCTGTATCGCTGTAATGCACAACAGACCACACAACACCCAGCTGTGGTCAGAGGTTCAGGAGATCTGTACCTTTCAGTCCATTGAGGACAGTAAACTATGTTTTTCATCCTTTCAAAAACAAGTGTGGAGTTAGTCTTTAAGGCAGCGTCTCTTCCAGGCAATGTAATTAGCACCACAGTGTGGGTGTGTTGCCCCTCGTACAATTGAGACAAAGAAATATAATATGAACGCCTGCTGGAGTAATCAATGAATCAATCAATGAATCAATCAATCAATTATTTGTCCCAAATGGGCAAGTTGTGCTGCAGCAGGCATATTAACACACAACAAATATAAAATATGAAAGAGAATATGAAATATACACACACACACACACACACACCAATGCAATGGTGGTCATCCAGCTAAAACATTGACCCTTGTTTTAAAAATATATACATATTTAAAAAATTGTGTGATGTACATCACGCTTAACCAACATACTCACACAGGCGGAGTGTGCGCGGCGTTACGGCTGCGCCACGACTGCAGGAGCAAATCGCTGCCATTGTAGTCAATGCTTGTGCTCACACCTGAAGTGCCGCAGCGCGTCCCAGAAACGGCCCAGAAGCGGCTCTCCGCTCCGTTACGCGAAGAATAGGCAGCCAGTCTATTTTTGACGGAAGACGCGTCAAGCAGCACCGAGCAGATGAGCCGGGCAGGAAGTCAGACACAGAAATGGCAAAGAGAAGGTCGATTTCCAAAATAAAATACCTTGTACAGATTCCCGATCATATATCAACAATAAACACAGTTAAAACAGACCAAAAAAGAAACAATTTAACTATGTAGCCTTCTTGACATTGGTAGAAGCACAAAAATCAAGGACAACTTACCAAACAAACTAAACAATTCAGCAAAATCAGGCAAGCAAAAGATTCTTATTCTGAAATGCTCCATGTGGGAAATTCTGCCCTGCAGGGAACTGGGGGAAAACAGTTCACAGAGCGCTGTGATCGGTTGTAGAAGCACACAAAATGACAAATAAACAAGTCTACAACATGGGGCAGGCTAAACGCCCCGCTGCTGAAACGCTTCTGGAACGCTTCCAGTGTGAGATGACGCCGGGATGAGGACGGGTCAAAACCACGGCACAGCAGTAACGCGATGCAGATGAGTCAGTGGACTTTTGGAGTCCACCGGGTCACCTGCTTGAGTTACAGTTCTTAGATGCTTAGATCACGCATACAAATATAAATATTTAAACTATTGTCATTGGCGTTTCTTAAAATCCTCCCCCTGGTAGGGGTTTTCAAAAATGTTCGGTTTCAGTGACCTGGTACTGCGTTTCCATGTAGACGAACGCCCAAACTGCACAGAAAAAGTCTCGGTTTTGAAAATGCCCGTGTTCATGTAGACTGGGTCTTAAGCTCAAATTCATCCTCAGCACTGCTGCACTGAAGAGAGTTTATTTCTATTTACCATTTTTATGATTGCTTTTGTGTGACTGTATATTGTCTGGTATGTCTGGCTAAATCTAAAACTGTCACAGGACTATACAGTTGGAATGACATGTCAGACCAAATAATGGGCACTATTGTTACTATATAACAACATAAAATACAGCAGATTAGTGCTGAATGCAGAGGATGCTCTGATTGATTGATTGCCTAATTATTTGACGTCAGCAGCATTCTCTTTAAACCCTAGAGATGGTTGTGCGTGAAAATCCCAGTAGATCAGCAGTTTCTGAAATACTCAGATCAGCCCGTCCGGCACCAACAACCATGCCACGTTCAAAGTCACTTAAATCCCCTTTCTTCCCCATTCTGACGCTCGGTTTGAAGCAAGTTGTCTTAACCTTTTCTACCTGCCTAAATGCATTGAGTTGCTGCCATCTGATTGGCTGATTAGCTATATTTGCTAAGCGATTGAACAGGTGTACCTAACAGTGTTCACATAGAAAACGACTGGTCTGGCAGATTTGTTTGGCTCTTAGCTGTAAAGACATTGACAATAACCTGCTCACTACTGAAAAGTTACTGATACGTGCTCTCTGCTTCTCACAGGCTGGTGATCTCCAGTCCTTAGAAACTTAAAGCCAAAGTGTGTATGATTGTGGTGGCTATTCAGTTAAATTGAGTAAGATTTCATCTCTAAACCCTTTCCCACTGCCAGATAATATTTGCTGTACATCTATCCTAACTGATTCTCTTCTATTATGAAAAAACCTGTGTTCTCATTTTTTTCTTTCAATTCAATTCAATTTTCCAGTACTCCCTTTTCAGACAGGTATAAGTTTGTACAAGCCAGCGCCGGAGAATGAGAGGGTTGTACAAGAGTGTGACATGCTGTAATAAATTTTATTCTGTGTTCACGTAATGTTCAAGTTACCATAATTATCAGTTTCTTATAAATAAATAATGTTTAATGCCAAAATATACTTGAAATACCAAACAAAGGCAGGTGTCCACTAGTTTGGTCCAGACTGAAATATTTCAACGATTGGACAGATTGACATGACATTTTGCACGGACATCCTCTGATTTTTCCTCTAGTGACACCAGCAGCTCAAAGTTTTCACTTCACCAGTGAAATATCTCCACCTTTATTCAGAAGGATTGACACAACATTTTGCCCAGTCATTCATGGTTTTCAGATGATCCTATTGAATGTGATGATCTCCTGTAGCACCCCATGTGGTTGACAACTGTGGTTTTGAATAAAATGTTGTGACAATTGGATGGATTGCCATGGAATTTGGTACACACCTTCTTTCCCTCCTTGAATACAATTATGGCAAAAATCATAATCACCATGATTTTGGTTAAAATTTACATCACTTTTAATTAACATCATGCATTTATCAAACTTTTGCAATTGAATACTTCATTTAAAAAGTATATTATTATAATATTATATATGCATTACCCCAAAAGTCCCAAATTGCCCATGAAATCAGAAATAGTAATAGAACATTATTAACTTTCAACAGCATCTTAGAGCACAAGAGGATCACAGCAACACAGTGTTTCGCCTAGGTTGACTGCTTTAGGAGGCGGATTGACTGATTGACTGAAGGTGTGTGTGTGTGCACGGAGTGGAGCAGGGCAGAGACGTCTGTGAAAGTTCTTAGTCATCCAGGTCATAGTTATCCAAAGAAGGTTAAAGTCAAGGGCAACTGGACTTGGTTGAAGATACTAGAAGACGTTTCGTCCCTCATCCGAGATGCTCTTTAACCTCTGTGGGGTCGTATGCCAAGATCATCGATGCCGCTGGTTCATTAGTGATCCCTGTGTTTTTTAAACACAAGAACACGCTAAGACAGAGGCTGGTACACCCTAAAGACCGCACACCAAAACACAAGAAAAGCAATGTAGTGTATGTGTGGTCCAATGCAGTGAGGAATGCACAAACCTGTATATTGGGGAAACTAAACAACCACTACACAAAAGTGTAGCTCAACACAGAAGGGCCAACCCTTCAGGTCAAGACTCTGCAGTTTACTTACATTTGAAGGACAAAGGACACTCATTTGAGGACCACCAGGTGCATATTTTAAAAAGAGAGGATGGATGGTTTGAAAGAGATATCAAGGAAGCCATCTACACCCGGGTTGAGAAGCCCTCACTGAACTGAGGAGAGGGTCTGCGCCACCACTTATCCCCCACTTACAATGCGGTCCTTTCATCACTTCTCAGGAAACTTCACGAACGTAACCTCTTGACCTCAGGTGAAGATGCCAACAATGGTCGTTCAGACTTGGCCACATGTAGTCCTAACGACCTAACGACTGTTGTTACAACAGCCAAGAGCACTAACGAACCAGCGGTATGACAATCCTGGCAAACGACCTCACAGAAGTTAAATAGCAATCATCATAGAACCACCTTGAGCTGTCCAGTGATGTGAATTTTCCTCCCTTTTACAGCCATGCGGTATCATTATTATTCAACCACGTCATGTTTATTCATGAATTATGACGCTGCATGATGCTCCTTACATTTTTGGTGTGATGGAATTGTAGCAGTCCAAGTTCCCATCTCTGTAATTTGTGATGTGTGATTACAGAGCTCTTATCTCATGGAAATTACCCATTTGCAGATGTCCTGTGTTGACAATTACTTATACACTGTCCTCAAAAGTGTTTCCATCCCTGTTTCTCTCTATATTTGCCCTGCAGCCACGCCCTCTTTCTCTCTGTCTGTCTACCTTGATAAATTGCAGCTGGTGGGGAATGCACATCCACATGGAAGTGATAAATATCCATAGAGAATGGATTCACAATCTTCAAACACCTTTCTAAAAGACTGCTCTCACCCCTGAGGAAATACTTCAACTCTATTTCTGTCACTTTTTCTTTCTTTGTATCTTATTCACTCTCTTTAAGAAACTAAGAAATGTTTAAAACTAGTTTTTACTTCATGTCTGTCAACACACATTTCTTACATTCACCACCCACAGGAAACACTTGAGTGCACTCTCTCCATCTCTCTCTCCCTCACCCTTGGTCCTAAAAGCCAATTTGGAGGTCTTGACATGCAGAATATCATGGTTCCCCGGACTTAAGCAAGTGAAATAAATACTCAACCTTTCCTCTGTAAGAATAAATCTGTTTCAAGAGATCTGACTTTGAACAGTTTGGTCAGAAGAGTCAGTCGTACAGGTCCCCTTTAATATATTTACATGGACTGAATATCCAAAACGACCTTCAGTCCTGAAAAGATGCCAGAATTGATGACATCGAAGACAAGACAGTAAAGCTCTTTGCAGTAATTACACAAATAAAACATTATCCATTAGAAAGTATCAGATACACATACATATATATATATATATATATATAATATAAATTCACTGCGTCCACCACTGAAACCAACCACTATGCTTTAAGCCTGACCTGTACACAGTCCTTAAACCGCTCTTGCACAAACAATTTAGATTCTGTAGCCATGGCTGAATGAAGAATTTAGGAGTCCAAGGATGTCCAAAAATGTTCTGCAATTTAATGGGTTAAAATCAACGGCACCTGGACTCGGTTGAAGATACTTGAAGATGTTTCCTCTCATCCAATTCTTATTCAGTTCTTCATTTCTAAAGAAGCCTCTTGGATGAGAGGCAAAATGTCTTCAAGTATCTTCAACCGAGTCCAGTTGCCCTTGATTTTAACCCACCTTGGATAACTATGTCACTGGATGACTGAGAATCTTCACAGACAAGAATTTAAGAGCTTAGAGAGACAATGTAGGACGGCAGAGCAGAAATGGAAAATAGATAAGCAGTGCTTCCCTTGCTTTTCTAAAATATCTAATGTTCACTTATTAGTGGGCAATCAAAGAAGAAAGGAACACCTATTTTTCAGAACTGATTGCTAAACAGGGTCACAATCGTGGAATCCTTTTTAAAACCATAGATTCTGTGATTGGTCCCCCGCCTAGCCAGCCAGAGTTTCTTAATTACGTCTCTAATATAACAGTGTAGATTTGGCAGCACTTTAACACTGAACTCGAAGAGCTTGATGCTGACTCCTTCAGCATTAACATTCAGCATGTTGGGGAAATCATATCAACCCTGGAACACACTGTTTCACTCCACTTTTTAAACCTCTTTTAAAGAAGCCCTCTCTAGATCCCTCTGTGTAAAGTAATTTTAGACCTTTAGTTCTCCAAGCTGTAATTTTTATCAGTGATTTTAGAAAAAAAATCCTTCCACTCAACTGATTAGTGATGGTAGAAGTGACTCTTTTGACAGACTTGAATCTTCAAATCTCGTTCATTCAAATGAACTTATTGTTTTCGAGTCATTTTGTTCATTTGATCTAGGGGTTATTGCGGCGCTGCAGCCCTCTAGTGGGCAATGTAAAAAACAGCACAGTTCTCAAACACCTGGTTTGCTTTAATTGACATAAGTATAATGCAAAAATTCACCTCTTGATCTTTCTCTATCATGGTTCTATAAAGCCCCATGGGGCCACAACCAAATTCAAACCATGTAAAAACCACAGAAATATGTTGTCAATATGCAATCGCCACTACTCGGGCTAAATCCGTCCATTTTCACAATCTTTCCTGAGTATACAACCAGAACAGCCATATATATGTATATATAATTGTAATTACCATAATTATATCTCTAAAGTGCTCATTCATACAGTAGCCTAACATCCCTATCCATGAGTAAAACCTATATATTAACATCAGATTTGCTGGGAATATATTGAAGTAATAAGCTTGACACACTATATGAATAAAACACCCTCTTATAAAAATTCAACCAATTTAATAATAGTCTGGATAAAGCCTCAAACTTCTTAAAAGAACTCCAGCACAGAGAGAGGAACAAAGAAATAAACACATTATATAAAAGCAGCAGTTTGGCAGTTCTGGATGCAAAATGGGCCACATCAGGTCTTGATTCTGCTAACAGAGAGAAACAAACATGAGCACATCGCTCTCAAACACTGCCAGTTTGTTCAATGGTCAAGAACTGCGCAACAACAGCACGGCTCTGTTGATAAATAACAAGGAAAAGTTACGTTGCGGTTGTGTTAAAACTATAGCACAACATCACTGCACTGTAATAACGTTATGCTTTATTAAATGTCCCATAATTAACAAAATAAACAATGTCAGTCCAGTGACTGTTATCTGACAACCGACCTGCCTCTCATTCTCCGCCGCTGACAGTAACTCAGCCTGCCAAGTGACCGAAAGACTCTGAGGAGGACTCATGGGAGTGGTGAACGAATTGTTCATTCCTGCTCCACAGTAGGAGCTGTCACGTGACAAATGAACGACTCAAACTTAGACACCAACAGTTGAGAGTTGTGAACTAATCAATTCTGTTTCCTGTGCTGCCTGCTTACCACAGCCCTGTAGCCGAGCTGTCACGTGACAAATGAACGACTCTAATCCAGAGAATCACAGATGAGAGTCGTGAACTAATCAATTCTGTTTTCTGGGCTGATGGAGCCCATGCAGCTGCTGTGTAACGAGTGAACGTAAGAGTCCAAGACTATTAACGCATGTGTGAAAATGAACAAATTACTCCCTCAGACTACCCGTTGCTCCTGAGTCATATACAAGATTAGGTCAAATGAACGAAACGTTCTTTGAACGACACAACACTACAACTGATTTCTTTTATGAATCACAAGCACATCTGTAAAAAAAAATAAATATGTATTTGGTTTCAACTCCCTACACACCAGTGATGCTGCTGTGGTTCACCAATGACCTACTGCTTGCAGCTGACATTGGCTACATTTTAATTCTCCTTAACCTCAGCATAGCCTTTGTCACAGTGGACCATCATGTCTTAATCACCTGTCTGAATAAATATGTTGGCATCAGTGATGTGGCTCTGAATTGGTTGTTCTGTTATCTGTCGAACAGGTCCTTCTCTGTAATGCTTGGAGATACCTCAATTTTGTAGGTAGATATGACATTGATTTCCATTGCTACGCGGATGACCTGTCGCGATAAAACCTGGTACCGCGGATGCATCCTGTATTATGTCCCGCCTCACTAAAATTAAAAAGGGGATGTTCAAAAATGTTCTGCAATTGAATGAAGTCAGTTAATTATAACTACCCCCTGTGGCCCCAGTACTTTCAGCATTAATAATATCTCCTCTAGTTTGGGTGCCTTATCTAATAATGTTTGAAAAGTGGCCTGCAACCTAGGTACTATTTTTGATTTAGAGCTGTCCTTTGATGCTCAGGTGACTAAAGTGGCGCAGTCCTGCTTTGCTCAACTGAGACAGTTAACCATGATTAGGTCATTCCTTTCTTCTGCAGACTTGACTATTGCAATGCACTTCAATCTGGCATAAGCAGGCGCAACATTCATAGATCAGGGCCGGTATTTATCAAGCTTCTCAAAGTGCCATTTTAGAATTCATGAAATTTACTCCTAAGAATAAAAGCAAGTTATCAATTTTCTCAAAGCTAACAATCACTCTTACTCTCCCAGTTATTTAAGACAGCTTGAGAGGTCTCTCAAGTGGTTAGGAGCTGCCAGTAGGGGCTTGTGATGGCACTGTGGAGACAGAGACATGCAGCTTTCAGGAGAGGAAGAATGTTTCTGAATTATTTAACAACGCACAGTTAATAAGACGGGGTTGGACAGCGCAGGCATAAACTTTGTCAGCGAGTTGGTGAGGGACGTCATCTCACGACTGAATTTACACAGTCATGCATTTTCAGTTAAATTGAAGGTTTGTTATTTAAAAACAAGGGATCTGTTGAATGAAAAATCTTTGCATATATTGTACTGTTCACTTATAGTAACAAATATGTCATATTGTGTTGAGGTGTGGGGAAATGCATATAAAACAAATATAGACCCTATAATTAAACTACAAAAAAGAGCTATTAGAATAATAAATAAAGCAGGTTTCTGTGAATCTACTAACCAATTATTTGTAGACTCATGCACATTGAAGTTTGTAGACATTGTGTACTCAAAAATATTGGTAATACTTTTGGAGTTAAAAATAGAAGCCTTCCTGTTTGTATTCAAATTTTTTTTTTTGTAATTAAGAAAAGGAAAGCATACATTAAGAGGATTGTGTGTATTTGAAATATGTAAAGTAAGAACTAATATAAAATACAGATGTGTTTCAGTTTTGGGAGTTAAACTGTGGAATGGACTTACTGATGAGTTGAAACAGTGTAGCTCTCTGCGTAGATTAAAGAAAGCAAATTAAAGATTGCAATTTACATTGAAATTTATAGAATTTTGTTTTTGCTTTGTTTTTTTTGTTTTGCTTCTTGTGTTTCTATCGTATTGATGGTATTTTGCAGTTTAGTGTATAGGATAGGCATATTTAAGCCTTGGGCTTCAGCCTATTCCTTTTTCGGTTGCAAATGTTGTGAGTAATTTTGTGTGAATGGATTGGTGTAAGCACATATAAGATTCTTGTAAATTGCATATTCACACAAATTGTTAGTTTTTTTTCCCCCTGTATTTTGTACACCGAAATAAACCATTCATTCATTCATTCATTCATTCAAGGTGGAGATGACGCTTCGTTTATTTGCCACAGGACAAACGCAGAAATGCTGATGATTGTGGCCTTCACATCAACAAGTCGGATAGTCATGGAAACAATTTTATCACTTACAGCTCCACACATTGTCACGCGTTTCATCGACTTCCCAACTACACCCCCTGTAATCCAACAGAAGCAAACACAGTTCATGCAAATAGCCGGCAATACAGGAGTAGTAGGCGCATTTGATGGCGCTCATATAAAGATAAACATTTTTATCTTTCATTTATTAAAGTGTAGGCCTATATCATAATGTATTATCTTGAAAACTCTTTATTGTTGTGTTGAATATAAACTCCTCTTAGGAATTTCCCCATTCTATGTGAATTCATCTGAGAATCTCTTCAGTGATTGGTCCTTGGCTACATCGTCATCCAAAATCCCGTTGAAAGACTGACACTTAAGATTTAGTCCTACACTTCACTCAAATTAGGACTATGATGCTTGATAAAGAACTTTTAAGCACAGCTTTGAGCCAAGAATTTTTTTTACCCTTTAGTCAGTTCTTAGCAGTGTTCTTATGAGTAATTCTGAGAAGCTTGATAAATACAGGCCCAGGATTTCAACATGTTCTAAGAGAAGCGACCACATTACACCAATCTGTGAGTTTTAGAAGATAAGATAAGATATACTTTATTGTCCCCAAAGGGACATTTGTTTTGGACTCTGTCCGTTCTGCAGCTTTACAGAGACAACACAAAATACAGAAATAAACATCTCTCAACACGCACGCGCTCATTTACATTAGACAGGCACCTATATTGTAAGCACATTAACTCCTGCTTCCAATTGCAGTTTTTATTCCTGCATTCCCTACAAATGTAGCACAACCCTTACACAATGAGATATTGTACACCCCCAATAGCCTGCCTATTGCACAAATGACATATCACACAACTCAATTGATTGATTGAATTTAAATGCTTGTTTTAAAACCTTTAATGGTCTGGCTCATTCCTATCTGTGATTTGCTAATTCCCTATGAGCCTGATGGCTGCTCGAGATCCCCTGAAAGGGCACTACTAATGGTTTCTAAATCTTGCCAGGCTTTTGCTGTCCAGGCCCCTCAGCTGTGGAACTCCCTGCCTGGATCTGGAGGCAGGCAAACTCAGTGTCCTCCTTTAAATCTCTTCTTAAGACCCACTTTTATCATATGGCTTTTTTAACTGATGGTATTTGTTGTACTTATTTAAATTATGTTTATATCTTAAGTTTTGGATCTTCTTTGTTTTTATTATAAAGCACTTTGTAACTTTGTTCTTGAAAGGTGCTATTGAAACCCATTTTTTGCAGACAAATATTAACATTTTCAGTAAACTAGACGGCTGGTTACTTATAAATGCCTTCTTAAGCTGCACAGTCTCAGGGGAGCTATCTGTTATATTAATTTACTGTATGTGGCATCTCACAAAATAATTTGACGTTTGTTATGAGAGGTTTGTTGTATTTCTATGTGGAATGGTATGATTTACAGATAACTTTGCTTTTCTGGAGGTCTCATTTAACTTGTTTGAATCCAAAAACCATAAATTGTGAGCATGTATATGTGTGTGGTGACTAATTTCAAGGAGATTTACACACACAAACACAGAATGTCAACACTGATAGGTCAGACGTACCATAGAAGCTTGGAGAGTTGTGCTGCCACATCACCTCAGTGTCCTTTTTGTTTTCCAGCTGAAAAATCTTCTAATGATTGTGTTATTGTTTATTCATCATACACAAATCTAGAATGACTAAATGACTAATGGAGTTAATATTGTGCTGCAGCAGATTCAAACATTCATTGGACTGTGTGAAAAAAGCAGCATTATTTCTGTCTGATTCAGCTGTGGGCAGATATCTATCTGAAAATGTCAAATATTTGAACCACTCTTGATTCAGCCCTCCAGGTTATTGAACAATCATAGAAACTAGGAGCCACTACATGAAATAGTAGTCTTAACAAAAAATCCCTTATTGTTTTGGTGGATTGTGTGAGCCTGTAATGGAATACTTCAAGCATTAAATTCCAGACACTATAAATCCATTGGGGGGAAAGTTTTGTTTAGGCCAACATGAAAACAATTCATACAAAAAAGTCAGAATTTCAAAAACACAGGCCAGCTGGCTTGCTAACACTTAACTATTTACAAGGTTTAAGATGCCTCCTAATATTATTGTTAATGAATTCCATCAGTTGTTTTCAGGCAAACAATTGACTGCGCAAACATTTTGCATAGGCAGCTCTTTTTTCCACTCTTTGGCTTAATCTCTGTCTAACTATGCTCAATAACTGCCCTGACACACACACACACACACACACACACACACATACACACACACACACACACACGCACACTTGCACTGACATGATTAGTGAAAGTGATTTCCAATCTTCTGAGGTAAATACTCACCATGTTTAGACAAGGGCACATCAGTGTGTGATCCCTTTGCACACACACACACACACACACACACACACACACACACACACACACACACACACACACACCCTTGTAGCACCATCTTCGTGGGGATGCATCATTGACACAATGCATTCCCTAGCCCCTTATAACCTTGCCCATTGGTAGAAGAAGTATTCAATTTCTGTTGTGCGAAAGAGGCCCAGCCGCTTACCAGCATCACAGGCTGCGGGGGAGGGGAACTCCGGTGTTGTCAGAGAATTACTAAGCTTGTCTCTTAAACAAGAGAGGCGACACTTGGTTTTATTTTCGTTGGCCAACTTTTGAATTGAAGCTCAAACTGAGTATTTTTTTTGTTTGCCTACTGGGATACAGAAAGATGGACTCCTAGGAGATTTGAACTGAGATAAGGACGCATTAATTGGTGGTTGAACTGTGGGTTTTGTATTGAGCGCTTACAGTGTAACACACTGTGGTGAACTAAGTTTTTCTTGTGCCGACCTGATGATATTATATCATATTATTTAATGCCATGACTTGACGCAAATTATTTGACACTTCTTCTCCACCATTGCTGATAATAATAATTCATGCAATTCATGCATCACCTAATTTCATCATAACACAGGCCCGACCCACAAGAAAGAACAGTGTATGTTTAATCTAGCTAATATTGTGTTGGTCATACTATACACTGATTTACTGCTTGTCCATTTTGAATAATACAGAAGGTAAAGAGCTTAAAAATGAATCGCATATTAAATTGCAATCGCAATATTGGTTAAAAAAATCGCAATTAGATTATTTTCCAAAATCGTTCAGTCCTAGCATCAACACACATGCTTGACAGCAGTTCTCAGGCGTGTGTCAAGGACTGGGAGATACAGCACTCCTCTGAAGGCAACAAAATGAGGAAGGCTTAATCTCATGAATTTAGTGCATAAGGATTCCACATTGCCTCCTGTTTGTCAAAGCAATAGGGCCACCTGTTATCTTCAAAGTGCAAAATGTTATGTATCCACTTTACTTACTGAAGATATATGGTAAATTCACAACAACTAATCATTTCACCATCCAGTCTTATTATACGGTATACTGTTGTAGACATGCTGTTATTGTAGTCACTTTAAATGTTTAAACTGTGG
This sequence comes from Micropterus dolomieu, assembly GCF_021292245.1. Taxonomy (NCBI): domain Eukaryota; kingdom Metazoa; phylum Chordata; class Actinopteri; order Centrarchiformes; family Centrarchidae; genus Micropterus; species Micropterus dolomieu. Next base: position 13,686,708 of record NC_060170.1, read on the forward strand.
TGCTCCTGTCATGAATTACCAAGAATTCGATTTCTCTGGATGAAAGAGGACACAGAATGAAGTTAGTTAAGTTAGTAAAAAAGTTAAAATTTTTCTCTTCTGCGTAGAATTCCAAACAAAAGAAGACTCTAAACATCAGATATTAATTATACAAATTATGGTAGGATATCATGCCTCTCAAGTAAGACTATAACACATATTTTTGTGTCTCTTTGAGCCTTAATTTATCAGACAAGAACAAAGGGACATGCTCAGAAGCTGAAAGGACTGAATATCTGACATAATGTGTGATAAAACATTCATTCTAATTATTTTGCAAGTTGAGACTGTCAAAGAAAGCATGATGTTTGTATTAGACTTATATCATAGTTCATTTTTCATTAATGTGTTAATTTGAGTACTTTTATAATTGAGTTTAGATCAGATTAAAAACAAGAAAGAAGTGGTTGTGTGTTGTTATTGATATTAAACGAGGAGACTTCCAAGAAAAATAACAGTGTCTGCTGTTTCAGTAAACTGTTGTTAATGAAACTGCTACAGAGTCACATAGTCCGCAAGTGTGGGAGCGTGGATAGGTTCACAAAATGTTGAACTTTTAAAAAAAGATATTTTGTAGAGCATTTTTTATTTTTATTGGACAAAGTGAGAGTGAAGGGGCAGACAGAATTTATGCTGTACAGATTGTAAAACTGAATTTTGAGACAAATTGTGATATCGGGCTTTATCAGCGGTGAACAAACAAAAATATAAGAAGTCACGGGCCAAATTATGAAATTTTTCTATCTTTAGTCTTTTCGGTGTTTAATCAGCTGAGGTAAACGTTTTCATCAATTAGCAATCCATCATTATAGGTCAGGTAGTTGTTCAAAATGGCAGCGCCTCTAGTGATCATATCAATGACAGGGCTTGCACAACACATTCTCACTGCCGTCTCATCGCATATCAGACTGTTCTCATCTCAGGGCATCCAATACCGACACTTTCAGAAAAAGTGACAAAGCGTAGTTATTCATATTGACGCTCTGGGGCGTCTCGTACAGACCGGACGTGCTAGCTAGCTAGCTACGTTCGTGTTAAAGGTGTTGACAGCCCCCAAAGCCCCTACCCTTACCATAACCATCAGAAATGTTAGTGCCTAAATCTAAGTCACTGACTTTATGCATGTCGACTTGACTTGGCAGCAAATGGTGAAAAGAGAGGGGACGTGACATGCAACAAAGGTCGTCGTCGTTGTTGTGGTTATACAGGTGCGCTTTAACCATTTGGGTACCAAGACGCTCCCAAAATGTTGAACGTTGTTCGCTTACCTTTTCCTACCGACAGTTAATGTTGGTTTTCTTTTAACGATGACTATGATTGTTACCTTGACAACTTTAACCATAATTTTTTCCTAAATTGTAACTAACTAAAATGTTTTCACATGATAGGTTTTGTGTATTTTGTTGTTAAGTTTGGAAGAGTTGTTGGAAGTGTAGTCAGTTACCAAGCATTCAGAATTAAAATAGCGAAAAATGAGACAGGATTTAACAACAATCATTTTATCCTCGTGTGTGGCAATTAATTAAGTTAATCAGTAGGATGACATTGTTCATGTTACAAAGTAATTTGCCAGGAATGTGCATGGTTTTGATTGGCCAGTGCATAGCTGGATAACTTTTCACAACAAGCTCCAGAACAACAAGTTGTGGTGAGATTGTTTTGTCTACTTGTGTTTGTAAGATCATGAATAAACTTTCAGTATCAACTATAAATGCCAGTTGCCTTTATGATATTTCATGTAAAACACTACCACTGAAGGACTCAAGAGGTTGCCAAAGTCATGTATTTTAACAATATAAAACTGTCAATGGTGTGCAATTCCACCAGATAGATTTTATGTACTTGGAGCTTAAGTGAAAATAAAAACTCCGTGTTTTGTCTCTCATAGCCTTCATCTGGGTTTTATAGCTTGAAAGCTACTGTATTATGGTAGAGATGCAGCCAGTTCAGATCAGCTTTGACTCAGTTGATGTTGAAAATTATATCAATAAAACAACTGCAAAATTAATCAAATCAGCATTGTTGGATCTGCCAAACAAAGACAGATGGAGAAAAAACAGAGGGAGATATATATATAGATATATGCAATGACAGGGAAACTAAAATCAAGAGAAATACAGAGAAATGACTGAAAGACAGAGAGGAAGATAGACAAAAATAATCTAGCTAGGCATCGTCCTAAATGGCAGCCAGCAGTCAAGTAATTATATTTGAGCAGCCAACTGATTTCTTTTTGGTGGTTTGTGTGTACTTTCTCTTGTATGTGTGAATGTGTGCTTGCTGGTGTGTTTCTCATCTCATCTTCGTGAAGATATGAATATTAATGACCCTATTAGCAGACAGAGTTGCCAGACAGTGCTTTGGTTGGAGTAACATGGGGTTATATTGAAAGCAAGTAAAATAATGTGAAATATTGTCTTTGTGTGAGAGCAAGTGAGAAGTGATTTTAACTGTTCTATCTGCGGGAGTCATCGCGGAGGTCACATCTCTGAGGTGGAGCTTATTATACATTCCTATCAACTTGTGATCATTTAAATTTGAGCGTGTCAATCCAAGTGAGGCAGCTTAATCGAAGATGAAGTCTAAAAAAATGACACCATTAGAAAGTGATTTTAACTGCGTTTCAGAATTTATCAAACTTACAAGCAGTGAGGAGTTTTTGCAGTAGTCCCAGTTTTTTATTCTGTACTAAAGCTGAACCATGGGAGGACATTTTGTTGAGCAATCATGTAAATCTTTCTTTAAAAGAAATAGTTTGGTAGTAGAGGAATGAGATGCTTGAATATTATAATAATAATAAATAAATTGTTGTTTCTCTCGTAATACAGTAAAAAGAAAGTTAGTTAGTTTCAATAGATGAGATAGATGAGTAGTTTCAATACATGAGCAAAGATACAGATACGCACTGGTTACATATACATGGTATTGGAGCAAAACAACTCCTTAATTTTACTAAATGTCAATTCTCGCCATCACAAAAAAACGGCCAGCGTCCAGCATGGAATAGACGCTCAGCGCCTCGTCACGCTGTAGCCGTTTTTACCATGTTGGAAATACGTGGCGCTCCCATTGCAATGACTTGAAAAAAGACGCTAGCCTCAGGAAAAAACACTTTGGTTATATCTTCTCAAATTCTTCATTGCAGGTGCACAAATCCTATTCTATGAATCACAAATTAAGAAACTCTTCTTCTTTATTGATATAATTTTCAACATCAAATCATTCAAAGCTGAACTGTAAAGTATGGCTGTGTCTCTACCATAATACAGTAGCTTTGAAGCTATGAAACCCTGATGAAGGCCATGAGAGACAAACATGGAGGTTTAATTTTCACTTAACACCACACTGTCTAGAGTTGGGTAACTGTTTGTAAAGGCTGAAAAATGTGCGTTTCATGTTTTCTCGGTCAGTTTCCTGGGCTTTATCATCGAGCAGGGGCAGGTGAAGATTGATCCAGCTAAGAGGATGGCCTGGCCTATACACTTGTCCTGAAAACAAGAACAGCAATTCCTCGGGTTTGCCAACTTTTATTGGAGCTTTATTTGGGACTACAGCAGGGTGGCAGCTCCACTCACGAAACTCACATTTCCTTGTCAAGTTTGTACTGGACAAGAAGGTAGAACAACTTTCGGTCTTCTGAGAAGTTTCTCAAGACTGGTTTCACTACAAATCATAACACCTGACCAGTTGTTAAGGTGTACAAGATTCAGCATGAATAAACATAATGAAAATGAACATGATTACATGTGCAATGAAGATATTCAAGCATGATTATCTGTGTAGTGTGAGTAATTTCCCTTTAAATATGTTAGCCGGTTTGTGAAGAGTTTCATGTCTTATAGATATCATGACTGGCTTGTGTGGCTCATTCACATGGTCAGGAATCACTATTAAATATTCAAAGAACTTTGTGTATCAACCCTTATCAACCCTAGAACAATGAAATGGAGTAACTTACTGTAAGACAATACTTGGCCTTCTTGCTTCTGTATCTATGCTTAGAGATTGAAAATAGCTAAGCCATCTTCGTTAACATTAATTCTGTTTTACATGGTATGTAACATATTTACAACTTCATTAAATGTCAGCTCACTTTTTAAAATACGCTGAGATCAATCATGTGTTTTTGATTGCTTCTTTTGAATATATTTGGTGTAATCTTCATTTATTTGTAAACAATTTTGTTTTGCACGTTTTTCAACTTTTATGTTCTTTCAATTTAGCTTTCATAGTTTGTGACCCTTACAATAAAACACTAAGTAACCATTTAACATTTTAGATGTTTACATGTTTAGATGATTCTACAATAAATAAGGGTTAGGATTAAATTAAACAAGAAAGAAATTCAGTTTTTTTGAAGGTCTGTATTTTCACGATTTGTCAGACCCACTTTAGTTTAAAAAAGATCACACATGTAACCAGAACAAAAAACAGCTAAAATTAAAATAATGATGAATAATGAACCATCTTACCAACTACATGATCCTCCCTTTTAATATACTATATGTTAACTCTGCAACATATAAGAGAAAATAATGCTCACAAATGCCTCCTGCAAGCCCTTCCACCTCCCACAGTCTAAGAACAAATGTTATAACCTGCCTGCCTCCCTGCAGAGCAGACAACCCTCCCCTGCGGTGGAATCAAGGTGTGTGTCTCATATCGGTTCAATGTGATAACCTCATGACTCACCCTCACATGTACACCAGCAACATGCTTCCATTTGGAAGCTTTATACAGCATCCTCAGAGACGTGTAAGGCTCCAAACTCCCTAAACACCCAGATGGCTTGACCTCCCTCAGTGCACCCTGGTGATAAACCTTCACTGACACTGCTCTTTTTCAGGCATTGCGTGCTTTCTTCTTCACTTTGCCTGGACTCTTCTAACTGTGGGCTATTCAGAATTGCAGCAGCTTGTGCATCGGCTGAGCTAGGACACATGGTGTGAACACTATCCACAGCCTGCCGAGTCGAAAGACACGACCTTGTGCCGACCTCTGCTTCCAATCATGCAGTTTTCCAGCCCTGTGGTAACCCAAGCCTCCTTCAGCCTGGACTGCAAGCTGGCAGGAGTGAAACTACTTGGTAGTAATGGGCTGTTAGTTCATAGACTGTGGCTGCTTGAGAGTTTGGGACAGTCTGGGAAATACTGAGTTATATTTATTTATAGAGGGGTTTATTGTGGGATATTGAATAACTATAGAATAAACTGAATGGTTACAAGCAGCCATTAGTAAAGAGAAAAAATGTTGCAAGTTAGTGGGGGTATGATTTTCAGTTTAACTGTGACTGTAAAAAGTCTCGAAAAAATGCTTAAGGCCAGTGGTTTTCAATGGAGTAAGAAAGAAAGAAAGAGATACGGCATGCAGCACTCCCTAACCCTAATTTAGAACCAAGCCATTATTTTACACCACACTACTCATAAATCATCAAAGTGGTCCAGTGGTTTGACTATAGGAGCTAACAAGGTTATGAACACACACACACACACACACACACACACACACACACACACTACAAGCTCTATGAAGAATCCGATGTGCTTATTAGAGAAGATGTTTCAATGAGAATATGCTCCACTGCTGTTGAAGTGACCAGTTGTTACGCACGTAACAACAACTGTGCAATGTGCATGTCTTTTTTATTATAGCTGTGGTTATGTACAGTAAGTGAAACAGCTTTTGAAAAAGTATTAACTAGTGGCTTATGTCCTTTGTAGACAGTAAACTAACATGTACTCAAGTGGTATTGTCAGTGACCTGATTTGTTAAACAATGTTTAAACAAGAAACCTGGTTTCATACATAGATTTCTGCTGGAGAAACCTGATTTCTTGGCCACTGGGATCCTAACAGGTTTTTTAATGTGCGCATGTGCATGGAAGGAAAAGTATCACTTTGATGGCAGTGCAAGAGCATGAAAGGAATAACTTACAGATGTCAGTCAATGTACCTAAAATAATCCTAGGTCCAACTAAAACTGAAATGAATATTCCACAATTTTCTCAAAAGACAATTTTATGTAATTTTATGTATGAAATGCATATATTGAAAAGACTACATTGCTGATTTTATATGGGACTGTTTTGACAAAGGTCAGACAAATACTGTTCAGAACAATCAGTTGCACATTTATAAACCCAACTTCCGAATTTGCTCTTGCTGTGTTACTTTTTATATTTCACCTCATTAGTTGATATCAATAAAAATTGTAACCAACTTGAAAGAGCTCATTCTGTGTTTTCTATCAATGGGGGCAAGCCAGAAGCTCAGTTCTACACAGGGACACACACACACACACACACAGAGTATCTGCCTCATCTAGCCTGCTAATCATTATTGTTTCCCCTCAGCTAAGGCTGATGACTGTGTCCAAGTTCTGCCTTAATGGAATGACAAACTTTATAATGTTTTTTTGAGTTTAGTTATTATTTTCAAAATATGATTTAGATGTTAGCACTTTCTCCTGAGACAGAAAAAAAGATAATTGAAACAGTGAAAGAGCTTATGAACGTCTGACCTTAATAGAATTAATGAATACATCCAGACCAGGGTTCAGTGGGCTAAGATGTGCATAAAGGGTCCGAATTCAATGTAGCATTTCTGCTATACTAACTTGCTACACTCCTCTAATGATTCTTGTTTGTCTTCACACACTTTCAGAAAATAACACATTTTGCAAACCATAATCTTTAGTCAATACAAATTTCACAAACAAATCATGGTCACAGAGCCCTTAAGCTTCTTTCAAATCTGGGAAAATCAGTTGCAGGTATATGAATCTGTAATCACATTAATCACATGTGCTTACACAAAGAGGCATAGTTTTTCACTGAGACAAAATCAGTCAGACATGGTCACACAGGGACAAAGGAGGATAGAGAATGGAGGAATCAGGACAACCTTTTTTTAACAGAAAGGCAGCGCCTACACTGTAAAGAAACTGCTGTCAATGCATCACAATGAAATGTTGTATACATATTTTTTATTTTATTTTTTTTACTATAGTAGAGTAGTTTAGAAGAAGCTACAGGCCAATAGTTGAAATGTACATATGACTGAACAGTCAATCTTGTCAGTGAAAACATTGCTACATGCTTGAATGATTTTCAGATAGAAAACTATTTTCAATGGAGTAATATATTTCAAAACGATACCTGTGTCAATGTGCCACATTGAAATCAAATCACAACACAGAAAACAAAGTTTTGTTCAGCAGAGAGCAGCATAAACCTGCCAATACTAAATGCAAAGCACAGTCATTTGTTTTTACGAGAAGGTGCAAGGGAACTTTTTCTTTTTTGGAGATGGAGATGCACCGTCCATGCCAAAATGAAATGAAATGAAATCAACTGTCTAATCACAGCTCCAAGCTCCATGGCCTCCACGAACCATCAGTGCTGTATGGAGGACTGATCCTGACAAATTCAGAAATAAACTAAGAAATAAATAAATGCTCAATAAATAAATAAGCATCCGATAACATGCACGCAAGGAGACATAAATGTATATATCTATTTTAATTAGCTTCTTTGTTTATTCACCTTTGTAATAATTACCTTATTTATCTATTGTCCGTTATAATCTTCAACTTTATTTATTAATTACTTCTTTTTTAAATATATTTATTTATGTGTGAGTTTTAATATTTTTGTCTGTTTTATTCTTCCGTTGCGTTTTCTACCCTATTTATTTCCACAATGGTATTTATTTCTGCCTGTCCTTTTACATTACTCTATGCATTTCTGCCTCATTATGCAAATGAGGAAGGGCTGTGTCTAAAGGGGTGAACTTCTCCCCTATTGGTGGACCAGGGAGAGCTCTAGGCCTACTCTACCTGCACACATCAACAAGTTTGCCCCTCACACAGTCAGATGGCTTCCTTAAGTGCGCTGAGGTGTAGCAACTCTATTTGAAGACAATACTACCAGCCATGTCTTCCTTCCCTTTTCGTGTGGACGCTCTGACAGACAGCGTTTTCAGTTTGCGGCATGCATGGACACAGAACTGCGAGATAGGGAGAAGCACATGGTCAGCTAGCTGCAGCTAAATCTGGAGTGCACTCATATTCAATTCTGTATGGTAAATTTAGTTTTAATGGAGCAGAGCGAGCTGACAGGCAGTTAGAGACTCTTTTCTGTCTGTTTCTCTCTTTACAAAGACACATGTTGCAGTCTGAGAGTCTTATCTGAAGAGGGCAATGAAGTCTCAATAGCACGCGATGCGAGCACCACATACAACATAATTTATCAAATTACACAACAGATATATAGTATGAAAATAAGATTAATTGTATTATATTCACAGGAAGTATAAAACCTGTGTCTATTAAAAATAACACAAAAATGTCAGGAAAATTACTTTACTTAGATTTAAGTACTGCAGTTGTACGTTGAAATATCTTCCTACCTTTCTGATATGAAGTGTTCTTGAGGTGGTATAAAACATTTCTCCTTAAATTCTGATTTGAGTTGTGGACAACTATGACCACATGAAATGAAACATTTCACTCTCAGTCAGCTATAACACAAGGCCTGTTTATTAGACTATATGCTGTACAGTATTTATGGACAGATTTTGTCCCAGGATTTATTATGCATTTCTTCTTCTTCATTGCATGATTTAGAATAATAAGTTGAGAAATGGGTCTGTTCTTAGTTCTCCCTGCACTGCAACAGCTAATAAAGCCCATTTAATCCCAAAAATGCTTTTCTTTTAGGCAGGCTGGAGCAGAAAACAACTTACCTTTCTCAAGTTGTACAGTAATGTCACATGTGTATGAAGGTGGATCAAACACAGCTAATCTTAAATGTCAAAGTAGAGAGGAGCCTAGTAGGCCTATTTATTTTCATTCATTACACAAGATGAATAAACCATGCAGACAGTTGTAAAAAATCTTGAATGTTCTCTACTTGTTATAGTTACACATTAATATTAGGGATGTGGGTTGTATTAAAAGTATCCACTGCTCTCCCATGCTCTAACACACAGTAACGATGAGATGTGTGCTGTGTCCCATTCTTCCTCTGTATCTACACATAAACAACAAGGCATGTGAGGGTAAATATCAAAGGAATTTATTTTATTATTTGGGGATTATTTTCTTTTGTGCTCTCCTCCTCCTCCTGCTTCTTCTTTTTCTTCTTCTTCTCTGACGAATATGGTTTTCCGCATGCCTCCTACTGTACAGTAGCTAGCCTTCATTAAATCATTTCAACTGGTTAAGTGCAGTAAAGTTAACTTTAAATTGACTCCATTACCACACATAAAACACGGCTTAATAGCAATGACATTTAACAGAAGCATAAAATTCTTCTTAATGGTAAGTTAACTGTCAAGATTAGTTTATTTGTTAGTCACCACCACTAGCTTAAGAGCTTTAGACTAAATGATATTAACACTACATAAATTAGCCTAGTGGCTAACGGACTTTTACTCTCCTCATAGCTTAACAAATTATATGTATTATAATATTTCTTACTCACCGCTGGTTAAGTCACTGCATGTCCCTACACAACACCAAGGTTGAATTTTTTTGTGGAAACAGCTGCTGATAACACTGTCTGTCAGAGCATCCACACGAAAAGTGAAGGAAGAAATGGCTGGTAGTATTGTTTTCAAATAGATTTTAATCCAATTAATCTTATTTTCATACTATATATCTGTTGTGTAATTTGATAAATTATGTTGTATGTGGTGCTCGCATCGCGTGCTATTGAGACTTCATTGCCCTCTTCAGATAAGACTCTCAGACTGCAACATGTGTCTTTGTAAAGAGAGAAACAGACAGAAAAGAGTCTCTAACTGCCTGTCAGCTCGCTCTGCTCCATTAAAACTAAATTTACCATACAGAATTGAATATGAGTGCACTCCAGATTTAGCTGCAGCTAGCTGACCATGTGCTTCTCCCTATCTCGCAGTTCTGTGTCCATGCATGCCGCAAACTGAAAACGCTGTCTGTCAGAGCGTCCACACGAAAAGGGAAGGAAGACATGGCTGGTAGTATTGTCTTCAAATAGAGTTGCTACACCTCAGCGCA
>NC_060170.1:13696804-13699187 GCF_021292245.1 Micropterus dolomieu
CAATTAATCTTATTTTCATACTATATATCTGTTGTGTAATTTGATAAATTATGTTGTATGTGGTGCTCGCATCGCGTGCTATTGAGACTTCATTGCCCTCTTCAGATAAGACTCTCAGACTGCAACATGTGTCTTTGTAAAGAGAGAAACAGACAGAAAAGAGTCTCTAACTGCCTGTCAGCTCGCTCTGCTCCATTAAAACTAAATTTACCATACAGAATTGAATATGAGTGCACTCCAGATTTAGCTGCAGCTAGCTGACCATGTGCTTCTCCCTATCTCGCAGTTCTGTGTCCATGCATGCCGCAAACTGAAAACGCTGTCTGTCAGAGCGTCCACACGAAAAGGGAAGGAAGACATGGCTGGTAGTATTGTCTTCAAATAGAGTTGCTACACCTCAGCGCATTTAAGGAAGCCATCTGACTGTGTGAGGGGCAAACTTGTTGATGTGTGCAGGTAGAGTAGGCCTAGAGCTCTCCCTGGTCCACCAATAGGGGAGAAGTTCACCCCTTTAGACACAGCCCTTCCTCATTTGCATAATGAGGCAGAAATGCATAGAGTAATGTAAAAGGACAGGCAGAAATAAATACCATTGTGGAAATAAATAGTGTAGAAAATGCAACGGAAGAATAAAACAGACAAAAATCTTAAAACACACACATAAATAAATATATTTAAAAAAGAAGTAATTAATAAATAAAGTTGAAGATTATAACAATAAATAAATAAGGTAATTATTACAAAGGTGAATAAACAAAGAAGCTAATTAATATATATATATATATATATATATATACATTTATGTCTCCTTGTATAATTTAATTACTGCCTACATTTATTTACTTTATTTAATTTACTTTTTTTGTGCATTTAATCGGATGCTTATTTATTTACTGATCATTTATTTATTTCTGTATTTATTTCTGAATTTGTCAGGATCAGTCCTCCATAGTGCTGACACAAGCTGATGGCTGCTATGAAAGATAGCCTTTACAATGAATCCAACAGTGAATCCAATAGTGTTATAGGAGTGCAAAGCTAAATAGGTGTATTTTAAAAAAACACTAATATTTCACATTTGCCAAAAATACTAATTTGAACACTCACCACATCTGCACATTTACTGTAACTGAATAATTCCCTCTTTTACTAATGCATATGCTCACCATTATTCAACCGAGTGGCATAAAGTATAACCTTTGCCATACTTTAAACACCATGACTGCAAAGTTTACCTTGCCATTTCACATACTTCTCTGCTTAGCCCTTTCTCACCTGTCAGTGGCCTAGTTACATATCTTATTCTCTAATCCTAATCCTACCATGATTGGGATTTTCAGTGGAGGCAATGATTAAGTGGGCTGACCCTCAACTAGAGGACCTGAGTTCAAACCACCGTGACAGCGGGCATATGTCCTTTTTGAAATATCTGTGAGCAAGACGCTGCACTTTGGCCTCACTGTGGAGGGAAAAGCCATAAGACAAAGATATTCACCTGGGGTCTGGGGATTGTCTGTGAAGACACTGATGAATATATAAATGATAAATCGTCTTTGGTGGACAGTGGCTGTAGTTCAACAATTACAGATGTGGCCTTAAAAATGAGTAGCATTCTTGTGTTTATCAAAAACTCCACTTGAGGTGCAGGTGAGCAAGGCAATTACTGTAAATGTTTCTGGAAAGCTGTTAATTGTTTAATTGGAAACAATTATAGTCATATAGCCTCAGGCATGAATACAATAGTGAAAGTTCACTCTTTTTGTCCAGTATTGCTGAAAAAACAACCTAGATGCTCATCCAACCTTCCCCGGATAAAAACAAAAAAAGCTTCACTGCGTAGTGAGGCCAATTTTGGGAATACAACATAATTGGTAATCTGATTCTACTCCCTCAGAAAGAAGTTAAGATTTTTTTGGCAGTTTTGGGTGCATAATCAGAAGGACTAAATGCAGGACTAATGGTATGTCTGCAATAATTACCCTGTCTCAGAAGAGATATATTTGAGAAAAGACCAGCCCAAGCATCCCCAACCCCTCCCTCTTGCACCATTGATTGCTTTGTTGATGTTGCATGTTAAAGCCAGTGCAGTGGGAAAATGAAGTATTAGCAGCTCTTCTTTCATCATATATTAGCTGCTAATTACTGACAATACATAAGCTTATTAAAGTCTTTGGAGGACTACAAGACAGATAAACGGGCTGCTTGATGATGCAAGGGTAGAGCTGTTATTAAATACACACACACAGTTTTATATAGGAATACTTTTTTTGCAAGCACATACCAAAAGGTGCACACAAAAAGATATACACAAAAGCTCCGGTATAAAGGATAATCTTTGTGTATCAGGCTTTTCTCTCTCTCTCTCTCTCTCTCTCTCTCTCTC
>NC_060170.1:13699287-13710169 GCF_021292245.1 Micropterus dolomieu
TGGATTCTGTGCCTCTCCTCTCTTCCTCCAGACTCTGGGACCTTGATTTCCAAAGGAAATGCAAAATTTACTTTCATCAGAGAACATAACTTTGGACCACTCAGCTGCAGTCCAGTCCTTTTTGTCTTTAGCCCAGGCGAGACGCTTCTGACGCTGTGTCTTGTTCAAGAGTGGCTTGACACAAGGAATGCGACAGCTGAAACCCATGTCTTGCATACGTCTGTGCGTGGTGGTTCTTGAAGCACTGACTCAAGCTGCAGTCCACTCTTTGTGAATCTCCCCTTTTGTGTCTTGCCCTCCTTGTGCAAGGTGTCAATGGTCGTCTTTTGGACAGCTGTCAAGTCAGCAGTCTTCCCCATAATTGTGTAGCCTACAGAACTAGACTGAGAGACCATTTAAAGGCCTTTGCAAGTGTTTTGAGTTAATTAGCTGATTAGAGTGTGGCACCAGGTGTCTTCAATATTGACCCTTTTCACAATATTCTAATTTTCTGAGATACAGATTTTGGGGTTTTCAATAGTTGTCAGTTATAATCATCAAAATTAAAAGGAATGAACACTTGAAATATATCAGTCTGTGTGGAATGAATGTATACATTACACAAGTTTCACTTTTTGAATGGAATTACTGAAATAAATCAACTTTTTGATGATATTCTAATTTTATGACCAGCACCTGTACTGTCAGATTTTGCATTTCACCTGGTTTCTGGAGTCTTGTCATCTTGTCACATGATCAAATAGAAATTTAAGATTGGGCAATCATTTACATATTACTCAGCAATCCTCACTGCGTATGTGGATAATGTAACACGAATATCAAAGAAAATAAGGCTAAATTCATTCTGTTGAGTCTGTGGAATGTAGTTTTTTATATTTCACCGTACTACTTATAGCCTACTGCTTTCTGCAGACGTCTGTCTTTTACCCACAAAAGTCTGTGGTGTCAGTCACCACAGCAAAGGGGGAAATGCACATAGGAGTGTATATATAGCACTTGATCAACTTTGGGAAACGGCTGTTTGCTATTGATTCATGAAGTTCAATGTACCATGTAACTGACAAAGACCAGCTCTTAATGGGCATTTCAGTCAGACTGCAACTACTACGAAACCCATTATTTTCCACAGCGGTTTGTTGCTGCGTCGAGCAAAGCGCAAGCGCAAGCTCAGCACAGCACACTGCTCGGCAACCTCGCGTGCACGCCGCGGTCAAAGTTCAAAATAGTTGAACTTTTGTGTTGAACCCAGCGGTTTTGCACCGAACCCCGCGGCCAGCGCAGCGCAAATCCCTTCCTATCTGAAAGGACCATAACTAGGTGGGGCCGCTCCCATCAAGGGCCCCCAGTACAGTGCGGGCCCCTGTGCAGCACTGTATATACCTACACCCCTGAGCCAGAGTCTGGAGCCGCTGGGAGCTGCGCACACTGAGCTTCACAAGGGCCTGTCAAAGCTTCCCATCTGGCCCACAGAATGGCCACTGATAAAAGTATTGCAATATTAATATAGCAGTATTAGAAACTGTGCATTTGTGGCAAAATTACCGGTAAAATGCTCTATCAAGTTACTGCTAATGCAAACTAAACATTTGCTACTGCTGTAGCTTCACATTAAAAGCATTTAACTGGCAAATTTTTGTGAATGAGATTAGCACTGACAGTTATCTAAAATGCGTCCACAAAACACGACAATGTTCATTTTCAGCATTTTATGAAAGTGGACCAGTTTGAAATATTGTGCTGGGAGAGAAAGAAAATAGGTGCCAGTACTCTCCATTTACATGTGCCCACCCTAGTATAAATTGAAATAAAGTGTATTGGTAAACAATATAACTTTAAATACAAAGTATAATGTTAGTATAATATTAATATATTTACAGTTCACACAATAGAGTATGTTTAAAATTTAAACAGTTTATTAGTTGAGATTCACCAATTCAATTGTTTCACAAAAAAAACAAAACTTACACCACTGTGGTTAAGGTTTGATTAGGACTAATGTTAGTGTATTTATTATAATTTCAGAAAATAGTATAGACTACTTGTAGCTTACCACTAGTAGGCTACAATATTAATTCCAGTTGGACAAAGCAGCCGTTCATTTTGGTTGTTGTTTTTATTCATTCAATTAGTATGCAAGAAAAATGCTCTAAGTCTCTGATTTGTTAATGCTGTGCTAACTTGTCATTATCATAGCCATTCATGCAGAACAATGAGTTCAACATTTAAAAAGTTTGCTGATTGCTGTCACCACCACTTTTCAACACAACTTTGTGTTAGCAAAAAAGCTAAAGGAAGAATGGAGAAGGAGGGAGAGAGGTGTTCTTTGCCATTGTAAACTTTGTGCAAACAGCAACTCCTTGCTGCTGTTATGAATATGCTATTAGTTTAAAAGTCAGGAGAGACTTTCTGTGTTTTATTATTTGTAAATATATCAGTAGCCTGTAGCCTACTATAAAGCATCATCTGGTCTGAGAGGCTGCAGTGTTTTCAATTCGGCTGGTTGTTGACTCCTGAGGTTAATTATTGTTCCAGTAAAGTGGATTAATTTCTAAAATGAGCTGCTGAAAAGGTTTTCCGTCACTTTTAAGGATAGGGTGTCATGGTGTGGGGGTTTGAGAGTAATTACGTAACAAGTAACACAGCCTAACTAACATTAGTAAGCCTACATTTAAGACCCAGTAATAAGTAAAGTAACTCATTACAGTTTCTGAGTAATTTGCTCAACACTGCTGCCAGAATATGCAGAGTGAGAGAGTGCTGCTTTCTGCCCCCCGAGTTGCGCGCACATCTCTGTGATGACGTTATACAGAAACCCGTCTATAAACCTCTCTCAATGCATTTTCATTTGTTATTGAACATTTCTAGTTGCTGTTTTTCAGAACATTTTTAACAAATGCTTTCAAAAAGTGGTGGGGATATTCGCATTCTGACATGTCCCCAGCACCCCCAGTGTAAATGACACCTGGCTGCCAAACTTTTTTTAATGTCCCGCCCCATCCAGGAGGCAGCCAAGCTTCTCCCTGTTCTGTCGCCTTTGACAGAGATTAACAGGCAGGAGACAACCGGAACAGACAAGTGTCGCGTAGTGCCCAGAGAACCTGATATGGAGAGGGCAGAGAAGGGTACCGGTAGCTTGTGAGCAAGCAACCAACTCCTTTCACTCATGTCTGCAGAATCTTGTGTAGAATGAAGTCAGATCATGACTGCTCACATAAATATGGAAAAAGACCAATTATTGCCTGATAATAGTTTCTTTAGCTGCCCCAGAACCTGTGACCTGTAGTAGGCCTATTAAGCCGCATTTACTGTAACTACAGGTGTCACATGCACAGTAATGTTGCAAATACATAATAGACTGTTTCCTGTCAATCAGAACTGCATCCTGCCATTACATTTACAATTACAGACTTTAACCATCACTGCTTAGTGAACAGCCTCCTTGGCGAAAGTCTAGGAGCATTTTCTAAGTGGGTAGGCTAGATATCATTACGGATTTGCCATATTTTAATGAGCCTGTTCACAGTGAAATGTGCTAAAAATAACATTTATTTTGTGAAATTGAAAATTTTGACCACTAGTATTCTAGTTAAGCATAAAATATAATCCGGCCCTTGCAGCGTCTGCTTAGAGAAATTCTGGCCCTTGAACAAAAGTAGTTGAGGACCCCTGGTCTATGGCATGCACACACACTATCCAATACATATATAGTCATCCCTTTGGTAGCCTACCCTTTCTCGAAAAACACACACACACACACACACACACACACACACACAGAGGAGATGTCTCGGTTCCTGAACTCCTCTAAGGAACCGTGTAGGATAGCACAATGCAAATTCTATTCCCTGCCATTGTCTCTGTTTGACCATTTTTCTTCTGTCCCCTAGAACACACACACACACACACACACACACACACACACACACACACACACACAGAGGTGTTCCAGGCTCTGTGCTCCACTACTGCTGCAGAAAAGCCAAAGCTATTATTATTGTTGTTGTTGGAAATTGCATTGTCAGCAGAAAATGCTAGTGCATTCTACATGATGTGTGTATGAGACACAGGCAGATGGGAAAGACAGAGAACCTGTGTGTGTGTGTGTGTGTGTGTGTGTGTGTGTGTGTGTGTGTGTGCGTGTATGCGTGCAGTGGCCTTGCTCTGTCTCAGCCCTGTCATGTGGATTCATAACCCAATCTCACACAAGAACTTTGTAGAAAGGCTTCACTGAAAAATCACTCTCTGCTCTGCCACAAATACTCAGAAAAATGTTTACATGCTGAAAGATGTTTATGAACAAGCAAGGACAGCCATTGTACATCCCATCACATTTAAATTGCACAAGACTTTTTAATATTTGGTGTTATTTATGCAAAACTTGATTTTTGTGATTTGTTTGGTCCTGGTTATGGCAGAAACAAGATTGCTACCAAGGTTCATGTTATAAAACTATGAATAAAGGAAGGAGGATTGGTAGAGTGCAGCAAGTGAAGAGAGAGAAGTGGAAAGGCAGCTAATATCGAGACAAGAAAACAAAGTGGTTGAGAGTACGAAGATATAAAGTGAAAGCAAAAAAACAGAACTTTTGAATGTGAAGGAAATGGAAAAAGCAAAACGAGGTTGCAAGAAAGAGCTAAAGGGCTGTAATCTACCATTAATTTGGCTTGCACTAAACCACAAGGGGATGCTGGGAAATCAATGCAGGCTGATTGCTACTTTTACAGAACTGCAGAAAACACTGAAATGTACTCTACCTGTTTTTCTGTTCTTGTATCTGCAGCTATTTCTCTACCTCTGTCTGTCTCTGTCTCTCTCTCTCTCTCTGTCACACACAAACATACTCTGGCAGCGTGCTCAGTTTATTGGGAGAATATTAGACAAACGCAGCTGAACTCACAAAGTGGAGAGCAATGTTAGAGTTGACACTGTTTGACTGATTGCAGAGTGATTGAGTGAGTGTGTGAATGTACCGGTCTGTGTATGTGAGACAGAGTGAGAAACAAAATGCAGGCTCTGAGGTTTGACTGTTATCTGCCACACAACAACACTGTCCTGTTTTTCACTAAGCATGTACACGTAAACACACACTCTACACATGACACATTTTGACACTTAGCTGACACTCTTATCCAGTCTGACATACACAAACATGATGATTGGCAAAAAAGTAATATAGGCAGTTGCCTCGAGGACAACTGGCACACAGTGACACAGAGTCCAGACAGAAGCAAATATGTTATCATGCTTGACTCACATCTTCTGAAATTGATTCAAATACACACAAAATATTTTGCAGCACATGTTTGCATGAGCTCGCCTCAAGCGCCAACAGTGTCTCGATCGACATTGGACTTACAAAAGTGTAGCAGTAAAAAATGCCAGCAATTGTAAGCAAGCAGCCCGGTGATGGAAAAGTGCAAATCGAAAAGATGCTTGTTGACTGTTGAAATGATGAAGGATGGATGAGGGCAAAGTTTTCAGAGAGGATCCAGTACAGTAACTGAGGTGCTCCTTCATACAATAATTTTGCATCCATTTTGCATTCTTACACGATATATTTTTACAGTTATATTAGCAGCCACATGTTGTTGGCTGTATCAGGAAGATGCACAACTATCCCTAAAGAGGAACTAAGGTAAAGGGTATTTATTCACAGATCGCTTTTGGCTGAAAGTCAGTTCCACTTTAGATCGCATACACCATCACTGATGAACATCTGAAATTGATATTCTGCCAACAGGTTTATTCAAAAATGTTTCTGATTGCATGGTCTCAGATCTTCTACAAATTGTCAACATGTCTCTTCTCTGAGGTTTCTTCCCAAAGGCCCTGAGAACTGCAGTCATTAAGCCACTCTTTAAAAAAGAGCAATCAAGACAGGTCACTATAGGCCCATATCAAATCTCCCATTCTCCAAGTAAAATCATTGAAAAAGCAGTTTTTCAACAGCTTAGTGCTTTCTTGGCACTAAATAACTTCTTTTGATGTCTTCCAGTCAGGTTTTCGACCACACCACAGCACTTGAAGGTCTTCAATGACATCCATTTAAACACTGAAAGTGGCAGAATCTCAGTCTAAGTGTTATTGGATCTCAGTGCTGCATTCGGCACTGTCGACCACAACATATTACTTGACAGACTTGAAAACTGGGTGGAACTTTCTGGCACAGTACTAAATTGTGTAGCATACCTACTTAACTTTCAATACAAATTATGAATATTAATATTTCAGAAATATTAATATTCAGAAATCCTTGTTAGGACAACACCGGAGATTCAGTTCGCCTAGGGTCTCCGGAGTCCCTAGGTAACGTTATGGGTTTAATAAATACACAATTATTCCTAGTGATCAGTTAGTAGTAATTGCTTAATAATTTCTATAAAATCAGTCAATCAGTATCATATTGACATAACTCCTCCGTTACAGTGACCTGGAGCTAAACAATACACACACAGTTCCTGTGATTACGGTGAATTTTATTAACTAATTAAAAGGTGGATATAAATGCGGTTAAATATACATCAAAGAAATAAACAATGGCTAAACAAACATGATGCAAACAGTGAGAATGTAGTGGAGTTCAATGTAAATTGAGTTGTTCTATTGTGGGGAGAATTTGATTCATAGGGAGAAAGAACTAATAAGCGCACGTTATGATACTAACGTGGTTAAATTTGTCTAGGAGTTTTAGGCTGGAATGATTAAGGATTAAAGCTAATGGATTAAAAGACTTTTAGACATCAACTCAACCACAAATGCTGTTGGTTTCTTACTGCTTGTTGTTCTCCCAGCCGGGTTGCTGGCCGGCGGCCTCACGATGGCTGAGTTCCGTGCGTTCTTGGTTAGGACAGCTTAAAGCCGTTGGCCGGTGTTGTAGCCCTACTGGTTTTCAAACTAACTGGTTGCCATACGCGTGCGCGTGTTGTGTGCAGCAGCTGCGGACTGACTCCATCCCCAGATTCGTCACACATTCACAAACATGTTCCTGGCGAGTTTCAAGTCGCATATTTAATCATCGATCATGATTGTATAAGTGAGCACTACATTAGAGCCACATACAGAAAAATAAATGAAAGAAAACAGACTTTTTACAAAATTGCGTCAAGCTGGATTCGAACTCACCTGAGCAAAAGGTAACATTGTTCTATCTCTCCACGTTACCTGCAAGCTAACCAAGCAATCACAGATTACAATTACTAATGTAAGCTTATGAAGATGAGCTTGAACAACTACTAACAAGTGAAATGGATTTTAAGTTAGTGTTTTGGGAAAACTCACTGAATGCGTGTGTGGGGACAGGAATGGGAACGCCTCCGAACTTGCCTGAGAATCCTCCGGTTTAAGATTTTTTCTGTATCAAAGTAATTCACTCACAGTGGTCAGTACAAAGTACACAGCACAAATTAACTGTCTTCGGTTAATTCAGCTAACAGTATATGAACAAATGATTCACGGATTGAAATGTTTGGGTCATTTATTGTATCCTATTTCAATGGCACACCACGCTGAGGCCATAATTTGGAGCAGCTAAAGCTCGGCATTAAAACGCGGAATTGACGAGCACTTACTGGTAAAGAGGTCTGAGTGGGTGCCTAGTATTTTACTATAGCCTACAATATAGGAAGGATGGATGTGAATGAAGTCCATGCCTTAGGCCTGCTGTGTTGCGGGCAGAATATTTCCGCTTCTACTCTTCCTGTGGCTCGGTGTTGACAATTCATGTTTTCACAGTATTGTCGGAGTTAGATCGTCACTGTGTAAAAGCATTCCCATGTCATAGTGTGAGAGGGCTGTAATGCAGTGGTCAATATTGCCGAAGCCTCGAGAAAAACACCTTGATAAACATGTTGTGGTATTTTTAAGATCGCTCAAGGTATCCAGTTGTTTTAGATCAGCCCAAACAAAGTGTTACCTGGATGATGACATGCTTGATCAATATGTGACTGGAAATCATTTATCTGTGACTGCTTGGTTAGCTTGCAGGTAGTGTGGAGAGACTGGAGACGATGTTACCTTTTGCTCAGGTGAGTTCGAATCCATGCTTGACGTGATTTTGTAAAAAGTCTGTTTTCTTTCATTTATTTTTCTGTATGTGGCTCTAATGTAGTGCTCACTTATACTGTACAATCATGATCGCCGCAGTAGATTAAAGATGCGACTTGAAACATTTGATAAAAAGGAAACAATGGTTGTAATATTAGAATGGTTACCAGTTAAACACATTTTCAGGATTTCAGAATGAAAGAGACTTAACTCAATATTTCCTGGATAATATTGGCTGTTACAGATTCTTACTTAGAGAATATAAGCAAGTTACACGAATATGCCATCAGATTACGAACAAATAAGTACAGAGTAACACAATTATACAGCAGAAGCGGCATTTCAGAACAATGGCATGTAATACTTACTTTGTCCTCTTGGGGGACACTAGTTCCACGAGAGAACAATTGACCCTCTCACTAGGGAAGAAATGGTTATTTAACATTAAATTCGAGCTGGAAAATTAATTAAGTAGCACAGGATAATATTTCTGTATCATATCATTTCTGGGGGAGTATAAGAAGTGTTGGGAATAAAGCATTGGTTAAAAACATCACTTAAACAAATGTCAGGAATCATTGCTGAAAATTAAAGAGCACTGCAAAATTAACTTATATGGATTCTTCTTTTCATTAGCCACAACACAGTAATATAACTACTCAAATGGAGTGGAGAGACCTGCTTAGTAACTCACACAGGTCCGCACAGCCTGGGTAAGGTTGAGGTTAGTCTCTGGGTAATGTTAATATTGTCATCTTAACAGTCGTGCATAGAGGCTGTTATCTGAACTTCACCGGAGGTGGTAGGTTTTATGGCTGAAATTACCCAAGCACCAATTGGGAGCGGATCGAACCTTTCACCCCCTCCTTTGGGGTACTTCAGCTGTCTGTTGAGGGTTGATATCTCAACCCCCCTCCTCTTTCTCTAAGGGAGAGAAAAAGAATTTGGGATATATCAAATTTATTTGAAATAAAATGAACAAATCCACACTGGCTGATCACTACAATTGGTTTGAATCATACTTAAAAGACAGGGACTACTTTGTGTCTATAGGTAATCACACATCTTAACTACCAAAAATATCTTGTGGAGTTCCCCAAGGCTCCATTTTGGGGCCTCCTTTAACATCTACATGCTTCTGGCTCAGATTATAAAAAACAACAGAATATGTTACCATAATTATGCAGATGACACCCATACAGGCGCTGAGTGGCTGTGTTGAACAAATCAACAGTTTGATGTTCCAGAATTTTCTCCAATTCAACAAGGATACAACTGAAATTATTGTTTTGGGAGCCAAGGAAGAATGATTAGAAGTCAGTGCTCAGCTTCAATCGGTAATGTTGAGGACCACAAACCAAGCCAGTAACCAATCTAGTCATGGACTCAGACCTGAATTTAAGCAGCCACATTAAGACAATTACAAAGTCAGCCTACTATCACCTGAAGAATATATCAAGGATTAAGGGACTTAAGTCTCAGCAGGACCTGGAAAAACTTATCCGTGCATTTATCTTCAGTCGACTCGACTACTGTAATGGGGTCTTTACAGAGATCCCTAAAAAATTCATCAGACAGCTGCAGCTGATTCAGAACGCTGCTGCTGGAGTCCTCACTAAGACCAAAAAAGTGGATCACATATTGGATATTTAACAGAAACATCTGCGTAAGGAGGGTGGGCCAGAAAGTCCAATCAGGTGTTCGTTTCTTGTATTAAATAAAAAATATTATGTTTTTATTTAACATTACCTAGCTTACGTAAGTTGCATAAGTTATGCAAGTAGCGTTACTTAACTAACTTAAGTTAACTGATGTATGTAACAGTTATTTTAACCCTACATATGATCTTTTTCTAAACCTAACCAAATACTTTTGTTGCCTAAACCTAACCAAATTGCAGCGTTTCACAAAATAAGTACTTTTATTATGCATATTTATTGTTTCTAACTTGACATGCAGCAAAGGGCCCCAGGTTGGAATCAAACCTGGCCACAACAGTAAGGGCTCAGCCTTAATGGTAAATACTCTACCAGGTGAGCTAGGGCACCCCATGTTAGTGGAGCTTTGACCCTTTAAAGCTGTTTAATATCACAGGACAATAACATAAGCACTAATTGTCAATATATATGAAAAGACTATGAAGTTGTGAGTGAAAGGGAACTAAACTAGCTACCAAGTCTTGAAAACCGTTTTCTTAGAACTCAGAAAATTAGAAAACTTTTGTCTGTACTGTGGGCTTCTGCAGTAAATTAAACTCCCCCCAAAACAACAAATATCTGTAGGCACAGAGTTTGGATATCTTTCAACAAATTTGCATTGGTCAAACATACAATAATGTACAGTGGATATACAGAGAGTACACTGGTGCTCCTGCTAGACCATGTGTTCAAGAACTGTTTAAAAATCAATCATTTTCATGCTATCAGTGAGCGACATTAAGTAGGAAATCAGACTTAATCATAAAAGGTTGTAGATCAGTGCTCTTATAAAACCATACTATGTTACTTCCTGCAGCTGCACAGAGAGCAAAAGTTGATTTGTGTTTTTACCCGGTTATTCCTTCTATGGCTGGAGCAGCAGTTTAGTTAGTGTGCATTTAAAAAAGTGAAACTTTCATGGCTTCGTCTTTAAAGATGCTGCAATAACAGTGCAGCAGGAACTGGCCCTGTGATGGGAAGACTGATATCACAGAGAGTTTTTTAGTTTTCATCACGATACGCCTCACATGGGGTTAGCTGAGGCAGCTGGAGAAATTAGACCCAAACACTTCCATCATATTTACATATATTCATAGATATTTTTTGGTGCGCATGTCTCATCCAGTCAACCACAACCCCCC